>NW_012114933.1:3052570-3137758 GCF_000951035.1 Colobus angolensis palliatus
CAAGGCTACAGTAACCAAAACAGCATGGTACTGGTACCAAAACAGGGATATAGACCAATGGAACAGAACAGAGTCTTCTTCTTTTTCACACAGAAGTCCTGGGGCTCTGTCATGGGATTACTATCATCTTCCTCTCATATTAGACTCTGAAATTCTCAGTTATTTTTTATTCTTTCCTCCCTCTCGAGTCTTACATCCCTAGAGAAATGGGTCCAGGAATATTATATTTCTGACTATCTTCCCAGTGCCTAGCTGACTGTCCCCTTGGCAAAACGCAGCAGATGGAACTCAGAAATCCAGTGCTTGCTCCTTCCACCTCCTTACATACTGACCTGTATTTCAGAGAGCCTCTTACACTGATCCCTCATTGCCACTCCTGTTGTGGAAAGCCCATCTCCTAGGCTTAGAGGATGATCACAATGTTTACAAACAAAGACATTAACAGAAGGGTGTGACCTTGTTGATCTCTAGGATTAGGGAATGCTCCCAAACATCTTGTTCAGAAATTCTTTCTTTCAGTGCTTTCAAATAAGATGCTTTCCAGTGGCATCTTTTCTCTGGAAGCCAGAAACTCCCTGCCCCACATGCACATATAGCATCTTCTTCCCAGAGTTGCTGAAGTCCATAATAGAGGAAATCCAGCACAATAAAGAGACCTCAATTGACTACACTGATTAGGAGCACACTGGTTTTTGTTGTATTCAATTCTAATTATTTATTACATAGTTACTGTCCTTCAATGACATGTTACTCTTCATCTGTGATTGCTTATGGTTGTTTGTGAGCTTCTGTCCACTGGTAATTAGAATGTTTATTTAAATCAAGTTTAATCTTCCTGTTAAAAACAATGTTCTAATAGTCATCCATATTAAAATATTATAGGGCAGTATTAAAAACTACAAATATTACTCTTGGGAATCAAATTATACACTGTAGGACATCATCTTTCTTGGCAATAGTACTGCTGTTGTACACTGATGGCCTCTAATGAGAAGAAATTATTCCACTGAAAGAAAAGTAACTATCAAGAACAAAGTTGGAAGTGATGCCTTTAAGCTATTGGCCCACGTCTAAATGTACTTTTGATTTTCATTGTATTGGTTAAGTAGAAATTATTTATAATGTAATGACAGCTCATTAATAAATGCCTCCTCTTTTGAAGGTGGGGTTAATTCAGTATGCCAATAATCCAAGAGTTGTGTTTAACTTGAACACATATAAAACCAAAGAAGAAATGATTGTAGCAACATCCCAGACATCCCAATATGGTGGGGACCTCACAAACACATTCGGAGCAATTCAATATGCAAGGTAAGTTTTGGGGCTAATAGGCCAATGTTTTCATAATGTAAAACATTATATTTATGTGATAAATAAGAAAAAGTAAGGAAAAGAGAAAGAAAAATAATATACCTGGTACCTAACTTAAATCAGAACTAATAAAGAAAAAAACATAACAGCATTCTATGTCTTGAATACTTTGAGAAGGCAGTTGGGAAAGTTAAATGTTTGATTTTAGGATATTTATAAGATATTACATGATTTTTATATGAATTTATATGAAATAAATGAAATGAGAAGATCTTAGATTAAAACAGTAGGAAATGGGGCAATCTGTCATAATTTGTTAAGATTCATCAGAGATCCAGACAAATTGAGCTCATGGACCACTTGGTGCAAATTAACAAAGGCCACAGAATCTAAACATATGAGTTTAAGTTTATTACACTTATTACAATCAGTGGGAAATATGAAATTATAACTATACAGCACTCTCTTGATTCTTATCTCAATTTCTCTATTTTCTCAGATCCACTGACCTTTGTCTTCACTCTATGCTTTAATATGTTTTTATTATACTTTAAGTTCTGGGGTACGTGTGCAGAATGTGCAGGTTCATTACATAGGTATACACATGTCATGGTGATTTGCTGCACCTATCAACCCGTCATCTACATTAGGTATTTCTCCTAATGCTATTCCTCTCATAGTCTCCCACCCCTCAACAGGCCCCGGAGGATGATGTTCCCCTCCCTGTGTTCTCATTGTTCAATATGTTCTCATTGTTCAGCTCCCACTTATGAGTGAGAAGATGCGGTGTTTGGTTTTCTGTTCTTGTGTTTGTTTGCTGAGGTTTCCAGCTTCATCCATGTCCCTGCAAACTAGATACCGTCACAAAAATGCTAAACACACTCCAGTTGTTAAACAAATTAATGAGAACAACAAGGTTGCCTTCCCTTAAACCTATTCTCACTCTTTGTCTTGTGCATTCCTTCTTTTCACCACCATAATTCTTTTTGAAAAAAGCAGCTCTGTTCCCTCCCTCCACTTCCTTGAAACCTACAGTTCTGCCACTAAATAAGCATGACCCTCTTCATCCCCCAACCGCGTGGTCCCATCTCAAACCTCATCCTTTCTGGCTCCTCTGAACATATGATAATGATGAACATACTCTGCTATTCCTAACCAAGTTGCCATGACACCACACACTTCTCGAACTCCTGCCAAATTCTTTTGCCTCTTCACTAGCTTCTTTTCCTATTTTTCGTCACTAAACAGAGCCCTCTCTTCTTTACTGCCCTTCTCCTGTAGGAATTCTATCTACTGTCATGGCATCAGCAGCAGCACTGTGTCGATTATCTCATTGCTATGTTGTCAGCCCTACACTTTCTCCTAAAACTCACACTGGCATCTAGCTGATGCTGAATATTTTTATTTGGAGTGTTCGCTCACTTATCAAATTCAGTCCCTCCCACACTGGCCTTATTCTTTTCCCCACCACTCCTCATGAACTTGCCATTTTGATTTGTACCACTGTCTCTTGCCCAGTCATTCGAACTAAAACTTTGGTTTCCTTTATTCTTCCCACTCTTCCTTACATCACACATCTGGTCAGTGGCCACATCCTGTCATTTCTATTTCTGCATTTCCTGTTTTATCTGTCTTCTTCTTCTGTGTGTATATTTCAGTTGCAGCTTCCATCAACTGGTGACAATCCTAAATGTCTCAAAAGTGGATTCCCCACAGGAGAAGATATGATTGGTTTGGTTCATTATTACTGTCTCTATTCAGGGACAATAAAGGTTTTTTGGGCCAAGCCATCTCATAAGCTACTGGACAGTCAGCAGGTCAGCTGCCTTTAGGTGAAGTGCCCTTCCTGATCCAGCAAACTGGACTAGAAGGACAAAGAAGTTGAGATGAAAAATGGCCTTCCTGGAGTTAGGAACTGCAATGGGCCCTGGTTTTCAGCAGGGAAGGTGGGAGTAGTATTTTTCCCTGTCTGGAGCCTGGGTCCCTGGTGAGCTTTGTTCTCCAGGACAATGGCCACTGTCCCTTAAGGAAGGACTTGCCTGGCTTTCATCATCTTTCAAAACTTTGGTTTTCTCCCTTGCGCCTTTGTCTATCTCCCTCTTCCCACTATTTCCCAAGCTAACAGGATTTAGTCTACCCAGTGCTAGGAGAATCACCCCACTTTTTACTCATCCCTCCTAGAATGTAATTGCCTCTATATTTCTTCTCTCTCTCTCATCTCTTCTTTAAAACATTGAAGATAATCTGAAATTATTTCAGTAAATATTGCCATGTTTTCATTCACGTCATTTCATTCAATGCCTACAGTTGCAGTTTATTGTTTTAAGCACTGCGGGTAATTAAAACTAAATGAGACACAGTTTATGTCCTCAAAAACCTTAGAATCATACATGAAATTTACAGTGTGTCATAAAGAGTATGTGACACTCAAAAAGGATCTGATGTGAATAGTGTAATTCAAATTTGGCCGAAAAATACAGAAGTTTTCTACGTTTCTATAGTCTACATTATAGAATACAAAAAAAGATTTTAGGAAATAAAATGATATGCTCAGTTTTAAAGACAATGTATTTGATATTATCTCTTAAAATTTGAAATGTGTGTATCCTGTGCCCCAGTAATTTTACTGCTAAGATTTTATCCGATTTGAAAAAGTATGCCAAGATATATACACAGAGATATTTATCACAGCCTTACTTGTAAAACTCGAAATGGCCTAAACACCCAATAATGGAGAACCAGTTAAATAAACCAGTCTTCCTTCATATGGTCCTCTAAATAAATATTATGCAGCCATTTAAAAAAAATAATGAGACCTTCATATATGTGCTGATATGGAAAGGTCTCCATCAGAGTGAAAAACAACTGTTTAGAATATGCCCTCATTTGATGCAAAGGCATAAGAATGATACAGTGGACTCTGGGGACTCAGGGGGAAATGGTGGGAAGGGGGTGCGGGATAAAAGACTACAAATTGGGTTCAGTGTATTCTGCTCAGGTGATGGGTGCAAATCTCATAAATCACCACTAAAGTACTGATTTATGTGTAACCAAATACCACCTGTTCCCAAAAAACCTATGGAAATAAAACAATTTTTAAAACAGAATGTGCCTTCATTTGAGTAAAAGTTTAAGGGGTAGACTATGCTTGTACCTATATTACATCTAAATAAAACATTTTCTAGAAGGAAATGCAAGAAACTGATACTAGTGCTTACCTATGGAGAGGGGCTTAGTGTCACATTTGGTTTATACCTTTCCAAATACTCTGATTTTTTTTTTATTGTGGATATCTATTACTTTAAAAAAGTAAGTATTGAAAAAGTAAACACAAGCCTAATGTATACAATTTATAACAGAAATATCTTTGCTCTATTGATTGGTACTGATTAATTCAACTTTCTTAGAAGAAAATAATTCTAAGGAATACTGGGATAAATACATGCACACATATACACACATATGCCCTGACATACAAGACACTTTTTAATGTCAAGAAAGGCTTACATTTGTATATATTTCTCTACAAGCTACAAATGGAACATTAAATATGTTGCCAGAGTTGATATGGAGTTACAATATATTCTGTTTAAAGAACTAGTTTCATGTTTCTATTTTAAACCAGAGGTTCTCATATTAACTTCGTATTTTGATAACAAGTCTTTAATTTTATCTGCCACAGAAAATATGCTTATTCAGCAGCTTCTGGTGGAAGACGAAGTGCTACCAAAGTAATGGTAGTTGTAACTGATGGTGAATCACATGATGGTTCAATGTTGAAAGCTGTGATTGATCAATGCAACCATGACAATATACTGAGGTTTGGCATAGCGGTAGGTGGCTTTTCTTTTTATTTGTCTTGCAGCTATTGGGTAAATCTTCCTTTGTAGCATCACTTCTCAAGGCTGCACTTTCCCATTGGCTGTTCATAGTTGAATATAAAAGAAAGTTCTTACTCTATCTCTGCTCCTTGATAGTTTTCAATCCTGTCTACTAAATAAAGGGTTATGGAAATGTTGCTTGATTTGCTTCTCCAGAAGGGCTATTGTGTTCAAAATAGACTGGAATGTACTCATAGGGAAAACGTACAGCAATAATGACTGTACATTCTCTTCCTCTATTTTCAAGGTTCTTGGGTACTTAAACAGAAATGCCCTTGATACTAAAAATTTAATAAAAGAAATAAAAGCAATCGCTAGTATTCCAACAGAAAGATACTTTTTCAATGTGTCTGATGAAGCAGCTCTACTAGAAAAGGCTGGGACATTAGGAGAACAAATTTTCAGCATTGAAGGTAAAAAAAAAATTCCTTTCAAGAATTTTCTTTCAAAATGTTTAAATAGTTGTTTATTATCACATATTTGCTTTATCAATGTTAACTTGTATACCTTGTATAAAAAGAGCTCCTACAATTAGTAAGAAAAATGGATGAAAAACATGAATAGTTTATAAGTGATAAAATACAAATGACTGATAAACATAAGAAAAGATTCCCAGTTTACAAAGTATATTTCTAAATACTTTCAGTAAGTATTAAAAAATATAAATTAAACCAACATTATGTTTTGCCTGAAAGATGACAGAGAATAATAATGTTTAATCTTGGAGAGATTATCAGGAAGAAAAGAAGCTCATACACTGTTGATAGAATGATAAATTGTTATGATTTTTAGGGGATGATGTATTCATATCTATTAGAATCATAAAGAGTTTTATCTTTTTACACTGTGTTATGTAAGTACTAAAATTCTTGAATTTGTTTACAGTAAGCATATGTATTTTTAAAATTAGAAAAATACAGCAAATATTTTTAATAGTTCAGTTTTTGAGGAAACATTTTATTTATAGGACCTAAAATAATTTACTTAGGTGGCCTTGGAAAATCTAGTTAGTGCAGAAAGATCACATGTTCAGGAGCTCACTGTGTGGGGAACCAGCACACACTTCACAGCGGGTTAAAAGGAAAAAAAACACACATGACCCAAATCCTAGTTCTTGATGGTTAACCCAAATAACTCTTTGCAATAAAGAACATATGTTATTGGAATCCTATGTATCAGGTACATCCTTAGAGTCTGGGTCTAAAGGTATTGCATAAATTATTCATTCATATAGTCAAATCTTGATTTGATTATCCACTGGAATTACTCAAAAAGCTTTATTGCTTCTTCAGTATCCCATGGTGCTTCAAAGTTGTTTAAATAACCATTTAAATCCAATGTGCCCTGAGATAACACAAAATCACTGGGCTATCCACACTGATAATTGTATTTGTTTGTAATGGAATGAATGAGAACAATTGCAATCTACAAGCTAGCTAGAAATGATTTTGATCATTATCTGCTATTATGGACTTTGGGAAGCATTATTCTATTTTATTAAAAATTATCTCTACTCATCCTGTGTAAATTATTTTATCTTCTAAATAAGACTACATTGTACAGTACAGTTGGTCTTCTTTTCTACGTTAAAGTGTCAGTCCAGTAATTTAGCTTCCTTTTTGTGAAGATTAGTGAAATGTAACCATTTTGATCATACTGTATGGAAAATAAGTACCAATTGGATCTTTTTTTTTTTTTTTGAGACGGAGTCTCGCTCTGCCGCCCAAGCTGGAGTGCAGTGGCCAGATGTCAGCTCACTGCAAGCTCCAACCTCCCGGGTTTACGCCATTCTCCTGCCTCAGCCTCCCGAGTAGCTGGGACTACAGGCGCCCGCCACCTCGCCCGGCTATTTTTTTGTATTTTTTAGTAGAGACGGGGTTTCACCGTGTTAGCCAGGATGGTCTCGATTTCCTGACCTCGTGATCCGCCCGTCTTGGCCTCCCAAAGTGCTGGGATTACAGGCTTGAGCCACCGCGCCCGGCCACCAATTGGATCTTATAGTGTCAGTGACAGAGGCAAGCACATATACAGAACCAGAACAAACTTCCCAATTGGTAAAACTCCTACTCAGTCTTGAGTAGGATTTCTGATTCCTAATAGCTAACTCAATTATCTCCCAGCAGTCTTCACTACAGATCAATTGCCCAGCTATTCCACCTGCATCTGAGATATGTGTACATTATCAGTACCAATATTTCAAAGCTAAAATTTCAGTTAGTTTCTTAGTTAGTAATGATCAAATTTTTAAAAAATTCTCATCTCAGTTTTCACCTTACCTTATACCCTTTGTTGAGTGTCCTTTGGTATCAAGAACGCCATGATGAACACTACCTTGGAAATATTGTTATTTCTATAACCTGCTAGAACACTTTCTTAGTAATTTCTTCTTCCCAGAATACACAAGCTCTGTATTTTGAGGTGAGTGTTGAAACAGTGTGTATTTGTGTTTGTAGGCGTGTATGTACATACATGTCTGCCTGTGTTTGAAAACTTGATTTAAAATTACTGACAGTAATAAAATTTTTTTAATTGAATGTTTCAGGTACTGTTCAAGGAGGAGACAACTTTCAGATGGAAATGTCACAAGTGGGATTCAGCGCAGATTACTCTCCTCAAAATGTGTGTATATCAGATAGCTTCAAGCCATGTTGTCATTTGGCATAACACTTCCAGACACAGTAACCTTATATATTAAGTGGGAAGACAGCCATCTAGGGATCAGCCCTTCTGATTCCTAGTCACGGTCATTTAGTTTCTTTGTGCTGCTGATTTACCTCTAAAATGTGAAGGTTAACAATGTCTTTCCCTTCCCTGTTTCACAGGGATCTTATATGGGGGAAGCTGATAGTATCCAAGAAAGTCTTTGAGTACTCCGGGGCACAGACAGTATATTAACTTAGGTATTATTCCTGCAGGAATTGTCTTTGAATCAATTTTTAACTACTGGAAATGTTTGTTAAAAACATTCACTGTTGTCGTCACTGTCATGGTCAAATTCTGAGTTGTCAGAGTATCTTTTTCTAAGAGCAGATAGAAAAGAGTTGAAAAAATAAGGAGGTAGGAAAAATGTGGCATGGGATTGGAGTACAACACTCTTTTCAGCTCAGGGAAGTTCATTTCTATCTCCCACAAACATCCACCTCCTGGGCCCCTGATTCTAATTTGAGTCAGGAGATGAGAGAGAGAGTGAAAGGAGGGAAAAAAGAAAAAGAGAAAGAGATCCTGGGAAATATTTAAGGAACAATAGGAAGTCAGAGGATTTCATCGGCAGGTCAGAGGACCAAGAACAGCTCGTTTTCTGTCTAGAATCAAAGGAGCTGACTTTTTCTCGATCATCAATCCTTAGATATACTCATAGAAGTTATGGATCTTTCCCTCAGAAAAAAATATACATGAATCTATGCATGGAGAATTTTGCACACAATCCCATGAGGTTTTTGTACATACCCTAAAGTCCTTTCCTGCACCCCAAATCTAAAGTCCCTGAATACTACAGCCATTCACATAACTTCATGGTCTCTTATCTTCAAAGTAGAACACATCTTTTCCTTACTTGCTATTTTTCATGGCTTGTATTTTTTAGTCCAACATCATATCTTTGGTGTGTTCTAAGATGGAAGAATAAAAAATTAAAAATAGTGTATCTCATCCTCACCAAATCTGCCTTCTGTGATGATTTGTAGCTTTGACTGTTTAGATTGGGTTTCAAGTCAATTCAGAGTAGGCTTCCTCCTTTGCCCTCCCCACAGGGCTGACAAATTGTTATTTTCCTTGAATATCACAGCTATAGGTGCCTCTTGTAGCTGTGCTATTATCAAATAGATGGAATGTGTGAATATACAGGAACATTTGAGAAGGGGTCAGGAAGAGAGAGGAAGAAAGCTGAAAACAGAGTGAGTCGGAAGAGGGCCTCCCAAGATGTGTCTGGGATAGCAGCAGCATCTCCGTCTCTCCTGTGTCAGTACTTCCTGTTTCTCAAGCATGTCTCATATCTGGCTGTGAGCTTTCCTTATAAATATGTGGAGTGAGAGGCCCACTTCTGACTCCTTTCTAAAGGTCATAAGGGTTTACCATTGGCAAATATATGCCTTTGAACGGGACATTTGAAAATGGCTATGTACCTGTCCTATACTATAGGTTATTGCAAAGGTTTGTCTGTATAACAGGTCATACTAAATAAAGTTCAAAATAACACAGCCGATGGGAAGGCTTGTTCTCTAGCACAAATATATTAAGACAATTCAGAGGTATATCAATATATGTTCATATATTTTTAATAAATCTAAACAATTTATTTCAATGTTTTGCCTACTCTGCATTCTTATGCTTTAAAGACGGTTTGTTTTAATGATCTTCATTTTTCAATTATTTTAGGATATTCTGATGCTGGGTGCAGTGGGAGCTTTTGGCTGGAGTGGGACCATTGTCCAGAAGACATCTCATGGCCATTTGATCTTTCCTAAACAGGCCTTTGACCAAATTCTGCAGGACAGAAATCACAGTTCATATTTAGGTAAGGCATAGTAATAATTGGCTCAGCAAACTTAAGTTCCCTTGCTTTAAACCAGCTCTTTGTTGAATCTCAGAGTGAGTTCAGCAAAACCCTTGAACTGTCTGTCATCTGATTTTCATATTCATTACACATATATATGTTGTCTCTGCCAGTCGGCCCTAAAGGCATAACTACTTATTGGAGTACTGTATTATACTCACTAGTTTCTTCTGACTGGTCAAGTGGTTGTAATTCCTGGAACATGATTGTGTTCCTCCAAAATGGAAATAGTTCCCAAAAGTAAATACAGTAAGTGATAGTCTTACATTGTTTTAGAGCTCTTAGTCTTCTTGTTCTTATAATAAGCAGCCACTGATTTTGCAGACTTACTATGGGACAGTTCCTGAGCTGGCTAGTCTGTCTACATAAACATTTAAATCTTTCCAACCAGTCTTTCAGGGATGTTTTGCCTTTGAGAGATAGCAAGATTAACTTGTCTAAAGTTCAACAACCTAGTAAGTGGCAAATCCAGAATTCAAACCTCGGACTGTTTCCAAGACCTGTGTTCTTTCTACTGTGCAACACTACCTTTTAAATACATTTATTCATTCGTTCCAGAAATATTTGTTGAATACCAAGTTCACAGGTGGCCAATGAGGACAACCTGGAATCTAGAGGCAGTTTTATAGGTAGAAGTCCCATCTACACAGGGAAGTGCTTCAGGTCAAAGGACAGGAGTAATTCATCTTAGAAAAAGGAAGACATGTCTTCAGTGATGTATTCAGGAGCACGAGAAACTTCGCATCACATCTAACACAAAAGGATCTCTGGTCACCTTTACTAACTGATTTTAACCTTGTTTTGCTCAGATATTCAATGGTAATCACTCTGATGCTCCTTACCTTTTAGGTTACTCTGTGGCTGCAATTTCTACTGGAGAAAGCACTCACTTTGTTGCTGGTGCTCCTCGGGCAAATTACACCGGCCAGATAGTGCTGTACAGTGTGAATGAGAATGGCAATGTCACAGTTATTCAGGCTCACCGAGGTGACCAGGTAAATCTCACTGTTTAGCAGGTGAAATTAATTTTATGGGCAACTGGGCAGGTGGGGAGTCGGGTGAGCAGAAGTGGAAACCAACATGACCTGAGTGCCTACTCTGTGATTGGCTCTGTAATCTGAGTTTATTAGTGTATTCCTTAAATCATCACAACAATACCAAGAAGACAACCCTCCCTTTTGACAACTGACTGGGAATTTAGCTAGCTTTCTAAGGTCACACAGTGTCCATGGATTGAGCTGTCATTAAAACTCAGTCCTTTCTGGACTCAGAGGTTGTCCTGTTTGATTACATCTCCTTCATGTTTTTGACTCCTTGGATTCATAAGGCGTGGACATTATTTAGTTGTGATGGCAGGCACCTAACCACTGCTTTGTAGGTAAGCACACACCAGAAACAAGGATTTGGAGAGGAAATAATCCGAAGAAGGGAGCAACATAACATTATAAAGACTGAACTTCTGCATCTGGACCTGTCAAAATGTCCTTTTAGTTTTGAAGATTCTAACAGTAAAGCAATTATCTTCTCTGCCACTTTCAACTGATGGGTGACAGTTTGGTAGTTAGACCCTATGATGAATCCCAGTTATGGCCCACTACAGCAAAGATCTGTTGCTAGGGCAAAGGTCAGCTGATTGCTTCCTGTTTCCTTACTAAACAGTTTTGACCCAGGGGCTTGACACACATTTAAAATGATCGTCACTAATCCCTGACAACCAACAAAAAGTGGTTTCCTTCTTTGAGCTGGAGAAACTTACAAAGATTTCTCTTCTCTTAGATTAAGTGTGATCCTGCTATTGCTATGGATTTTCTAGGAGTAAGAAGACCTGAGCTCTTGACTTCCATGACCATAAATTAGCTATGGTCACATACTTTTCTCTCTCTTTTGATATTTTAAAGAAGTTCCTTTTTAATTTAGAAAATAACAGTGATAGTGTTATGAAAGGAATCATTTCTTAGTCATTTCTAAATCCTTAAAAAGTGTTCACATAGGCATGCATTGAATGCTGTTGAATGAGATGAATGTTCAAAGTCTCAGCTTTTCTTATTTTAATTTATCTCCACCTAGTCCTCCTGTCCCAATCTATCCAGCAACTGCTTACCTGTCTCATATCATGCCTTGTACACTTACATCATCATATGTGCTTCACCACTTCCCTCCGCCTAGAAAACTCCATGTCCTTCTTACTTTGCAATTCAAATGATATTTTAACTTTCTAAGCCTTCCTGACTCTCCTGCTCTCTGATCACTCAGCATTTGGAACTTTCCTCTATTACAATTTATTTTACTATAGAAGCTTAATTATTTATTCTCCCTGCCTCTACCTCTCCTGCCTTTCACTACAACAGACATCACATACCTATGAAAGGTTTGCCTTATAAGTATGCCTTTGACCCCCTGGCGTCAGAAACACCTGGAATGCTAATTTAAATTGCTGTGTTCTGGATCATATCCTAGACATTACATCAGAATCTCTAGAAATGGGTCTCAGGGATCTGTATTTCAAAGGCATTTTCTTGGAGATGCTTGTGCACACTAAGATTTAAGAACCAGGTGTTAGATGGTGTTAGAACCTGTGGGAAGGGACTGTGCTGTCTGTCTTCATATTCCTAGCACTTTGCAAATAGTAAACACTCAATTTTTGTGTATTGAATGAGCAAGTAGATGTTCAGTGTAATATTAGAAGTATGTGAATCCTAGGAATTCTAAGGCTAACATGTTTTATTGCTCCAGATTGGCTCCTATTTCGGTAGCGTGCTGTGTTCAGTTGATGTGGATAAAGACACCATTACAGATGTGCTCTTGGTAGGTGCACCAATGTACATGAATGACCTAAAGAAAGAGGAAGGAAGAGTCTACCTGTTTACTATCAAAAAGGTAAAAAAAAAATCGTTAAACTAACAGTTTAATTTGCTTTAGTATTGACAATTTAACCTGCATTTGGAAAGAAAAATTTATTATTATTGCATGATAATTTGCACAGATAGTATGGTTTACATTTCATCATTTTTGAGGATGTCCCCGTTAAGTTATGATTTTAAAAATTACATTAATGGGAAAAACTAGAGTTGAGTGTACTGCCATTTTCCATGAGAGGTCTTTGAATATATAGTCTCATGCAAATAAAGTCATTATAAGTGTACATTGTTTATTGAAATATGCATACACACAAACATTTGTGTATTTCTCTAGTATCACATGTAATTTTTTCTATAAAGACAGAAATAACAGGGCAATGCTATCTTGTTATCAGTTGACAGTGAAAAACACAAGTTGTACCAGGCACATTGTAAATTCCATGTGATCCCAGATGCTTCCTACATTAGTTTGTCAGGAAGTGTCATTGCTTAGTGTAACATTTAGGCATGTGTCCAACTCTTGAAGTTTCAAGTCCTTCCACAAAAAAACACCATACGTGAACAAGGAAAAGCACAATATTTCCAATTTGTAGACTGAACTCTCTAAATCCATGTATATAAATATAATTAACTCCTTGAAATAAAAAAAGAAAACCAAATTAAAGGCACAGATTGACACAGAAAATTATATGACAACAGAAGGGAAAGGATGGAAAAGAGAAGCTGATGTTAAAGTAGTAAATATTATGGTTAAGTGTTGTGATATTTTGTCATACCTGATGTATTGATATTTATGTAAAAATTAACCTCTTAACAGAATTAATTAAAACAATTCTAAAGCATTTATACATATAAAGAAAGTATAATTGAGTATCCACAAAGGCTGGACCTATTTGCTTGTTTGAAAAACTGACAAATCCCCCATTCTTTAAATATTTCTTACTTGTGAGATATACTGAATTGTCATTAAGTGTTGAAAATGAAAACATCTTTTAATACCACGTCAAACTCAGTAGCAATTTTTGTAAGATTATAATAAAGGAGAAAGAATCAACACTGACCCAGTTTCATGGTTGAGAAACATTGCTTTCTTGTGAAGTCATGAAATATTTCCATACTTTATTATGAAATCTAAGGAAAAAAACTGTGTTTTACAAGGAAATGTCTTTTCCTTCACACAGAATTATTTAGTGTTTTTAATAATGGAGATATTAATCTCATTTTTGACTTCCTGTACCATTATAATTATGTCACTATTTGGTCATTTTTACAGAAAGCCTAAATTAAGATATTGTGTTTTATTTTGTTCTGTGTCTGCTTTAATTTCATTCAAGACATTAGTAGTTTTCACCAGAAAAATTTTAAATCAAAAGGTTGAAAATAGGTGAAGATCGTATTATTGAGAGAAAAATGAGACCAAGAAATTGATGCTGTTCAGCTACAGGAAAGAGAATTGTCTCCTTTCACCTTGGTTTAGGAGCAGATATTTATGACCTTACTGAAATTCTTATTTATAATTCTGATCATAAATAGTTCAGGTTTAAAATTCTATCCATTTTTAACATTAAAAAATTAGTTTGGTCATCGATTGCTCTGAAATTAATTTTCTTTTTTATCATATATTTTTCACTTTTTTAAATGGATGGGGTCTTGCTCTGTCACCCAGGCTGGAGTGCAGGGCTATGCAGGGGTATGATCATAGCTCACTGCAGCCTCTAATTCCTGGGCTCAACCGATCCTCCCACTTCAGCCTCCTGAGAGCTAGGACTACAGGTGTGTGCCACCACTCCTGGCTAACCTTTTACAAAAATGTTTTGTAGAGATAGGGTTTCGCTATTGCTTAAGTAGGTCTCAAATACCTGGCTTCAAGTACTCCTTCTGCCTCAGGCTCTGGAATCTTTGGGATTACAGGCATGCGTCACCACACCCAGCTGCTCTGAATTTTAATTATACAAGTTGTAAGGTTTGCTTTAATCATCCTTTTGTTCCCCCTTTGCAAGGGCATTTTGAGTCAGCACCAATTTCTTGAAGGCCCCGAGGGCGTTGAAAACGCTCGATTTGGTTCAGCAATTGCAGCTCTTTCAGACATCAACATGGATGGCTTTAACGATGTGATTGTTGGTTCACCACTAGAAAATCAGAATTCTGGAGCTGTATACATTTATAATGGTCATCAGGGCACTGTCCGCACGAAGTATTCCCAGGTAATCCAGGAGCTGCCGTGACATATTTATTTGTAGGTCTTACCACATTAGACGTAGAAAGCGTCATGTAAACCATGCAGTCCATCCCTCTTATTTTCTAACTTCTTTATTTCACTCAACAAATGTTAAATGAGCCTCCACTATGTGCTAAGCACTGTTCTAGACTCTGGGGATGCTATAAGAACAGGACAGACACAATTCTGATCTTTGTGTGCCTTATATTATATTGGAGGAGACAAATGAAAGAAAAGAAGTAAATAAGACCAAGTGTTCCAGATAGTAATAAAGAAAAATTTTTTAAAAGCAAATGAAATTAAAATAGGAAATAAAATTTCAGAAATAGGAGTATGAGGTGGTTGAAGGGGTGACTAATGAGGCCTCACTGAGCAGTCAATTTTGAAGTAAGACCTGAGGGAAAAGAACTAGGAACAGAACCCTGTACCTGAACTTGCCTCAATTTGCTCCCAGCCCACTGATCTTTTCACTGGTTTATGATTTTTATTAAAGATGTATGCTGTCCCCTTGACGAAAATGTGGCTGTAAGAGTGATACAGAGATCAGATAATAAGACGTGATTAAAAAACTAATCTTTAGAATTTGTAGAGAATGTTTATTCCAGATTGTGTTTACAATCTGGAAAATGACTACATAGAAAATATAATAATGAAATGCAGAGGCTGCCATTTTCTGGTTCAGCTATTGTGTACCATAATTTCGTGTCAAACTTGCTCTTTTAGAAAATCTTGGGATCCGATGGAGCCTTTAGGAGCCATCTCCAGTACTTTGGGAGGTCCTTGGATGGCTATGGAGATTTAAATGGGGATTCCATCACCGATGTGTCCATTGGTGCCTTTGGACAAGTGGTTCAACTCTGGTGAGTCAAGAAGAGCCAGACACAAACTACAAATTACCTGCTAAGAAATCAGAACATGTCTGTACTGATATTATAGAAATGCCACATGCGTTCTATAAGACTATAGGAAATTGATGTATCAGAGTTTGCCTAAAGGAATAAATGTGTTTTTCCAAGTGCGAAAAATAGATATATTTGCTCACCATTAGAAATACATTTCTCTCCTCATATGGTGAGTAAAAACAGTGCATAGAAAACATAAATTTCTGAAAATGGTATCCAGGCTATTTCTGAATGTTATCTTCCAATAAATAGCCTTATCTCAGCATACAGAAGGGAAGCCTCATGAGAGTGCATTCAGAATACTGAAAATTCAGACAGCACGAGAAAAGTGTAACTTCTTTGTGACTCAAAGGTATATTTTAAAATTATTAGTCATAAACAATAAGCCATTATTTAGGTTTAGCTGACCTCTCACTGACTTCCATAGGAATTGAAGATTCAGGTAGAACAATATGAAGGTCATGTGATTCAAGGTCAAAAATAAATATATTGAATTGGCAAGGGAATAGAATCAGAAAGTTGATTATTCAATCAAGAATCTCCATTCATTTGTCTCTGTCAAAAAATGTGCTTTAAAGTCCAAATATTTGAACAACAGAATAATATTCATTGATTGTTTTTTTTTGTATTTCTGAGTTTAATGATACTATTTACAAATCTCACTTATGCTTTTAAAGAATGAAGTGCATTATTTTTATTGCAGAATGAAGCTTTTATGTGGAAAAAATAAAACTCAAGAATAATATTTAAGACATTAAAAAACAAGAAAATATATTTACTGAACAAATCAGTCAAAATCATTTCAGAGTAGCATTATCAAGATTACCTACATGTATCCCAGAACTCAAAGTATAATAAATAAATAAATAAATAATATGTCAAATGTGGATTGTGTCAGTGATGCAGTCACAAATTAAAAAAAAAAAAAATTATGTCTGTCTGCCATCTTAGAGCCTTCAAATATAAACTACTGCTAATGTGCTTTAGAGAGAAAAATTCAGTAATGCTGGTACTGGGTCCTCTTTGATAAAGGATATAATACTTGTGCTCAGTAATAACATCCATCCATCTGTTCCTCTTTATGTCTTTTAGGTCACAAAGTATTGCTGATATAGCTATAGAAGCTTCATTCACACCAGAAAAAATCACTTTGGTCAATAAGAATGCTCAGATAATTCTCAAACTCTGCTTCAGTGCAAAGTTCAGACCTACTAAGCAAAATAATCAAGTGGGTGCGTAGATCTGAAATAATCTGTATAGAAATTGATTGGCTTACAGAGTTTTAGTCCTGAATATAACATATTTTGGTTTGTAGGCCAAGAGAAATAAGGGTCTTTAGTTACAGACACTTAAGTTTCCATACACTGGAGATGCCTGAGAATGGTTCATTAGTCATGGAAGGTTAGTTTAGATCTTCCTTCCACATCTCTAGAAGGTTCTGCTGCAAAAAGTTGTAATCTTTATGACATAACCAAGGGCCCTCCTGTTTCCATCCTTTGAGTTTCTCTTACCTCCACTTCTCTTACTTAAAACCTTGAGCATACACAGATTATGCTGAACTGTCACGCAGATGACTATATCATGTTGGTTATGTCATGATCTATATAGGACGGGTTCAGTAAAAGTATCAAGTATTTTTCCTGTTCTTGAGGAATTAATAAAAATGAAATAATGGAAGAGAACATGAAAAGCAATATATAACTTTTGCCCAGTGTTTTAAATGTTCTAAATAATACAGAGAAATGAATAAAAGTCTGAATTATGTCTCATCAGATGGGGAAGGGTGAGGATATCATTGTGGGCAAGTGTCAGCAGGAATTGTTGTCTTTTCTCTTGGGCTGGCCAAGTTGTCTTTCAAGGCCTGGCAAAGGTCCTACCTCCTCTTCGAAGCTTTTTCTAAGCACATTATCTCACCTTCATCTCTCCTGCCCCAGTTATCTCACCATGCTTAATACATAACTTGCAATTTAACACTTGATTCAAAACTACCTTCTTTCATGAACCACTGCTTGATGGGTCCCCATTCCCCTTCCATCAGAATTTGGCTTTAAACTTCAGAACCTGTAGCTCCTATAGGAATTCAGTTAAGTGACAAATACATTAACTTAAAACTGAAAATACAGAAGCAGTTTATTTGCCATTATTCATACCAAGATACAAATAAGGTGAGAACACAAACAAAATTAGATTCAGATCTCAACGTGCTTTCCATATTTTCCTACTTTTCATGTCCATTTGGAAGTTTTCCCTGCTGGTGTTCAAAGATTGACCTAATTTTGAGTGGCATATCTCACTTGACCTGCCTTGTAGCACATCTAACTGAGCACACATGATAGTTAAGTCAAACACCGTTGCTGTATAAACACTGTGGCTAGTCTGCCTAATAGATTAACTTGGGAAATATATTAGTTGGCAGAAACAGCGGGCTGGTCAGCTCTTCTGGCCCTGAAGCAAAGATGTGTCTCACATTATCTTCCCTTTTTGACTATACTTCAACCCTTATAGCAATGCACACTCAAAAATTCTACTTTCAGAGAATTTCCTTTCCATCCACAGCCTGCCGAGGGTTTCTGGCCTTTCTTACTATTGGGCATCTTTCACTGTAAATCTTTTTTCCTGATGCCTTCACGTCCACACCGACAAGCCAAGTGAAATGATTGTGAGCTCATTTGTCACTTCATTGCTTGGCAATAATAGTATGTAAGACATGAATCCCATCTTCACAACTGTGGAAAGTGAATTTATAAAGCATATGGTTTCTATCATTTATTGCATCAGGTGCACACTCCAGTTTAAGATTAGTAACATAGCCTACAAAGCTATGTATCATTTTTACAAAGCTGCTTGAAAAAAGAAAAGGAAAAGCATTATAACGTGGACTTTGTCCTAACTGCACTCACCTCCCTGCCATTGTTTTTCCTTTACATCATCTTCACAACTTATTTTTAGTTTATTTAATTCTTTAATAGTTTAACTATCTTTGTTGGCATTGTTAAGTCACTAGAGCAAGAAAAATTGTGCAACATATATGATAGATATTTTTCAAGGTAACATGTAGAATTCATATTTTGGGAAGTATGTACAACCTTTAAAATATTGAAAATAATAAAGTAAGATAGAATAATCCCAAATAAGGCAGTAAGGCAGCTGATGCTGTGAATGGCACCAGATGTTCTCTCTCAGTTTTGGACATATGGCCAGTGGACTTTAGTTGAAGGTAATAATTCTGATAGTTTAGACATTGGCTACTGACATCAGTTATTATCACATAATTTTTTTTCATGGGTTGGTATTAGGAAACAGAGGTTCAAAGAGGGTAAGTAAATTGCCTCAAGTCACAGAGCTCATAAACAGCAGAATTAGGATTCAAACCAAGTCTGCCTGATTGAGACTTTATTGCTGCAGTGTTGCATGCATTTCCCTATGTGAGCATCTAGAATAGGCCAGGCACTGTCCATGTTCCCTTAGAGTATCTCTGTTAATCTTCACAATAACAATTATTTCTTACAACTGGATAGAAGCAGAAAGACCATGAGCTCTTATTTCAAAAATACCCAACTTTTACTTCTGACTAGGTGCATGAACTTAGGTGAATTATTTTACATCACTTATTCTAGTTCATTATTTGAAAAATAAGATAATAAAATTCACTTTCCAGATTCATTGTAAAACTTGTATGGCATATATGAGAATGTGTCCGATTGCTGGTGCTCAGCAACTGTTCCTTTCCATTCTGTGTCTCCGCGTTATGAGTAATGAAGCCCGTGCTTGTGGGAGTGAGCAATTTGCCCAGGTTCATCACAGTAGGTTTCCTGGCGGCAAGTCTAGTTTTCTTTCCACTGCTCACAGCCACATTTCTCTGAATCACATTTCTTTGTATGCACAGTCACCTATGTCACATCAGAGCTAGAATGACAAATGGTATGTGGTGCTAGCTATGGTTCACAAGCCACCAATACGAAGACTATTTCCATATTTTATTGATGTAAGATACTTTGTCCAAGAAGACACAATAAAGCAGAGATGCTTTTTCCTATAAGTTGATTTGAAATAACATTTCTTTATGATTTTTTATCATAGCCATTGTATATAACATCACACTTGATGCAGATGGATTTTCATCCAGAGTAACCTCCAGGGGGTTATTTAAAGAAAACAATGAAAGGTGCCTGCAGAAGAATATGGTAGTAAATCAAGCACAGAGTTGCCCCGAGCACATCATTTATATACAGGTGAGGCCTCAGGACCATCCCTTTTCATTTTATTTCTTCTTAAAGACAAATGAGTGGTAAAAGTCTAAAATGGAAGCTTATGAGTTAGAAAATGTTTGCCCTTCTAATGAATGCCTTTCTTATGTAATTCCATAAATAAGAAGCATATTTACTTTATGCTAATACTTATGGTCACAATCTATTATTATATAAGTCAGCAGCATCAGATTTCATTCGGAATTGCAATGGAAGGGCTAAAAATACAATTCTTAAAGAAATCATAGATACAGTGTTTTCTTAAATGTTTAACAGAGAGAACTTTCCATTGGCAATAAATTTTATTTTGATAGTTTCCTATCAGAGAAAAATTTTATTTATTGTTCAGCTACTGAAAAATAAGTCCAGTTGTCGTTTCTACTATTAGATTTCAGTTAACATAGATGCAATATAGTAGATTATGAGATAATAATTATTTGTTCTGATTGTATGCTATAATTACTGTATTTAACATGGATTTTGAAAATTTTCCAAGTAAGAAAAATGCTTTTCAGGAGAAAACTTCCAACCAGAAATTTATTTTATAAATGATGTGAATATTTCCACCTTGGAAACCACATAATGGCATTTGAAAGGATAATTTACTCAGGAAACCACTTTTTTAAAAAGGATATTTAAGTACTTTTTAGAATATGGTTCTCAGAATTTAAGGAGCAAAGGAACTGCCAGGGAAACTTTTGGGAAATGTATATTCTGGGTTCTTACCATCAGAAATCTAGGTTTGAAGGCCCAAGGAATATGCAGGTCTAAGGAGCACCGCAAATATTTCTTATGTAAATGGATGGTACAGAGAGATCTTACTTCAAGAAATGCTAAGTGTAAACACTAGAAAAACATAAAGTTGACGGTTAGATGAATTAAAATCAGTTGAGTTGTTTAGTTAATTTTTCAGTTTGAATGTTTCTTGTTTGTGAAGACATGGACTTCTTTGTTGTTAAGGTGACAATTTTATAGATTCTTTAAAGGAAAAAATCTTTTTTCCCTTCTCTCCCATCCTGTGCTAAGTGGTAGATCAGATTATACTCATAATCCCTAGTGAGGAAATGGAGACAGCCAAGCTGAAAAAAAAAAAATCCTCTTTCTCTATTTGATATCAATGCCAGTTAAAGTACATCCTACTTGCTAAGCCCATAGCCAGCCAAGGAAACATCTCATAGTCCAGAGCTGTCATGGTAGACAGGCCCCCAGAAGGAGAAAGTCTTTCTGGGAGGCCCCCAAGAGTTAAGAGTAAGTCCTGCCTGTGAATGGACTAAAGAATACCAAGATACCGCTTCTGAGGAAAAGGCAAATTCAAATGTTAGGGTTTCACTTGTATAGACATAGTGCTTTCTTGACAAGAACTGATGAGCTTCATTAACTAAGAATCCCTGCTTCAAATTCTTACTAGACCCAAGTCTCCTTTGGTTTCTTAGTAGAAGAGAGGCTAAAAGCAGAATTAGGTTGGAAGAAAAGAAGTGAGAGTCTTGATTATTCAAAACAAAGATATTCTACGTAATTGAGAGCTGACTGTGCTCTTAATTGTAAACACATTTGTAATCGTTTTCTTGTTTTAATGCTGCTATGCCCTAATAAACTGACTCTGTCTCTCCCTGTATGTTTGTGTGTGTGTATGTTTAGGAGCCCTCTGATGTTGTCAACTCTTTGGATTTGCGTGTGGACATCAGTCTGGAAAACCCTGGCACTAGCCCTGCCCTTGAAGCCTATTCTGAGACTACCAAGGTCTTCAGTGTAAGTGCAGCTTACACTTCCTGGATTTAGACTGGCAAACAAAGTTTCACAGTCACTACAATAGTGTCTGAAGGATACTTAGGATGCAGCCTGTAAATTCTTAATTTTCTAATTGAAATACAATTATATTTGCGTAAAGTTCACTAACACTTAAGTTCCATGACAGCAGGGATTTTTGTTTTTCTTGTTCACTGCTGTATTTCCAGTCCCTAGACCTGGGCCTGGCCCATTGTATATGTTCAACACATATTTGTTGAAGAAATAAATAAAAATAAAGTAAATGCCTTGTGCTCATCACTCAAAAAATATTACCAATACATATGAAGCTCTGTGTATAGCTGTCCCCGCCATAGACACTTTCATCCAGCTCCCCCTGCACAAATGATTATCTTGAATTTTGTGTTTATTAATGCTTTTCTTTATTATTTTGTTAAACATTTATATATTCCTAGAACATTGTTTGGTTTTATACTTTATGTAAATAGAATAATACTGTATGTATTCTTCTATAATTTGCTTTTTCAACCCAAGAGCAAATGTATGGATCTTTTTTTCCTTTTTTGTAGATTCCTTTCCACAAAGACTGTGGTGAGGATGGACTTTGCATTGCTGATCTAGTTCTAGATGTCCGACAAATACCAGCTGCTCAGTAAGTTTTACTTTAAAGCTCATTGTAAAATGTAGAAATAAAAGACACACTAGATTACTTTATTCAAATGAATGTTTATAGAGTTTTTCTATAAAAGAAACATTCATAACTAATAAAGACCTTTAAAAACTAAATTTCAATGTCTACCATACACATAAGAGTAAATTAATATGAAATACAAAATTATCTGTATTTAAATGGTTCCATTCCCTCTAATATAATAGCAACAAAGAACAAAATCCAAATGCATTTACTTATTTGTTGTCAGTATCATTTTAATGCAAAGATAGTTTATTACAAAGCAATTTTCTCAGTATTCTAAGTAAGTCTAAAGAGTTTAGTTTTTTAATGAGTGAAATTTGAAAATACTGGCCTTTTTATTTAACAGTAATGGCTTCCTCCCTTCTTTTTGCTTTTAACAGAGAACAACCCTTTACTGTCAGCAACCAAAACAAAAGGTTAACATTTTCAGTAACACTGAAAAACAAAAGGGAAAGTGCATACAACACTGGAATTGTTGTTGATTTTTCAGAAAACTTGTTTTTTGCATCTTTCTCCCTGCCGGTATGTGATTAGACCCTGCGCTTACTTCCACTATGTTTCCTACTTATCGATCACTGTCTTCTCTATGTCCTCTGAGTTGTTTAAAGAAGCACCTTAACCCTCAGCATGATCAATCTGAACTTTGTGGCTTCCGACTAGTTAAATCGCATGAGAACATAGTCTGGCTCTATATCTAGATTCTGCTTGACAACTTGGGTCAGTTTTTCCCTTATCCTGAGACTTGGCAGCAGTAGCCAGACACTCCCATAACTCTTCTTGAGCCATCAGTGTGATGAGGCTGCTGCATTCTGCACAGATGCGGTGCACTTGCTCTGAGATATTTGAGTCCCAAAGCTCAGCCTGAGCTTTGCAACTACGGTTGCTGCTGCTGCCAAGATGATGCACACCAGCAAAGCCAGCTAATCACATTGACTTGATCGTTATACCAGGAACACACTTGACCGTGAGTGCTCCCTGGTCCCTCCCCTACCACCAAGTGATGAAGAAAAAAGGGAGAGAAGGAAAAGCTGAGATTTTCCAAATGAACTACTTGATTAAAGGATTAAACAATGATTTCATTTAATTTAAAGTTAATGTGATCTTAATAGGCTTAGAGTTCTAAACCTAACCTGACCTTGCTGTTTAAACATCCTGTGCCAAGTGACAACTACTTCTTTTAAAGGGGGAGAAAAAAACCTGAAGAAAACTAAGAAAAAAAAAAAAACCTTCAAATTATTTAAAATACAAACACCAATATATGATTTTATTTTCTTCTCTTGAAAATGCTTCTAATAAATTGAGAAAAACATATTCCTAAAGTCAGCATTTTAAAATACTGAATTAAATCTATTTGTGCATCTGAAATCTAAAAACTATTTTACTATTTTTTTCTGGGGAAGAAAATACAGTATTTAATCTTTTCTTTGGTTTGTTGGATGTCCTAGGTATCTTTAGGGCTAGCAGTAAAAATAGTATATTAGCCACCTGGGCAGTATAAAATTTCAAGTCTTGAGGGATAATAAATTATTTCAGTATGAGCCAACCTTACTGCTAAAATGTCACTGTACCTCTTTCACCAGGTGTGTGCATACACAGCCAAATGTTATATGCCAATTGATCATTGTTGTTTCCTTGGTCTTGTTCAGGTTGATGGGACAGAAGTAACATGCCAGGTGGCTGCATCTCAGAAGTCTGTTGCCTGTGATGTAGGCTACCCTGCTTTAAAGAGAGAACAACAGGTACAACTTGCATTTCATCCTCCAGTCCATACAAGCCCTCCTCAGCACATATGCTGATTTACCAACATAGCATCCTGCTATCATCATTTAATAGGCATCACAAAATAACTGGCTACATACTTAGGGGAAGTTTTCAATATCTGAATGGTTTCTTTAAATTATTAATAAAAATGGGATTTTCTCCAGGCAATTCATTCCAAAAGGTCCACACAATATGGAAGTTTCCTTTTGTGTAAATATGTCGAGCAACATTGGTCAAAGCACTATACACAGAGTCACGGAGATCATTTATTAACCCCTGTTAACAAGTTTCACATCAGCTCATAGCTTTTAAATTCAGACAGGTATATGCACCTGGATAACTTACATGTGTCACTTGGAAGTCAAGCTTCTCTAATTCTAATGTGAAGCATAGTAAAACAAGGTGGACAAATAAAGATATTCTACAAATTGGAAAACTTAAGGTATATAAAATTCAGAATCAAATTTGAGTGAGTTTACTTTTATGGGAACCTTTTTTTTTTTTTTTTCACATTGACCCCTGAGTATGAAGCATCATAGACTGAGAAATTTTAATTTTGTCTTTAGGTGACCTTTACTATTAACTTCGACTTCAATCTTCAAAACCTTCAGAATCAGGCATCTCTCAGTTTCCAAGCCTTAAGGTAAAACATAATGAAGTCATCAATGGAATGATGGATAGCTTTATATTTCTCTTTAAGTAATTTCCTAATGTTTCTTTCTATAGTGAAAGCCAAGAAGAAAACAAGGCTGATAATTTGGTCAACCTCAAAATTCCTCTCCTGTACGATGCTGAAATTCACTTAACAAGGTAGGTGAAGCAGTGGGTAACCTTTTATCACTAACACCAACTCTAGATCGGAAGATTTTTGGCTCATTGCTAAAAAAGTCCTCTGTATGCTCATTCTTAACTGAAGAATTTGAATTAAAATTCTTGTGAACTAAAACAGAAGTCCACAGACATATCAGTCCCTAGGAAAACCTTGAGTGACTCATTAGGTTTATTAAGCTAATGAGAACAGCCCAGAAAGGCAGAGAAAGATCCCTGTAGCCACACACCACAGGCACACTTCACATTGCAGGCCCTCTGAGTAGCTGCAAACATTCTCAAAATGTTGAAACAGAACTCTCAAAGGTCCTGAGAGTTGTCTGCACTTTCTTCTCACTGCCTGCTTCCCATTGTATATGAGATCTCAAGCGGTATCCCCATTCCTGGACATTGAGGCCCCAAGCACAATGTTTTACACACAGTAGTTCCACAATAAATATTGAATCTAGTCACGGTTTGAATATTCAAATATTGAAACTAGATCAAGTCTAGTTTCTGAGTGAAAAATTCCTAACATATCAGATTAGGGTTTTCTTCCAGCCAGGAGGAGAAGAGGTTTTTTCCAAAGGAGGTCATCCATAAAGAAATGCTTTGTTCCCTGTTTTTACCTGCCCAAAGCAAGCAAACCTGAGAGCAGTGGTGTAAATGTTACTGGTTGATACCAGCTGTCTTTAATTGTTTAGGGGGACGGGTGTCTTGGGAAGTGGGTAACATCCACATTTCACAGGTTCTAATAGATTGATATCACTTTAACTCAGAAATAAGGTGAGTTCATGGCAGACAAACTGGGGCACAGTTGTGTTGCACTGGGCCCAGGTGATGCCCTCCTACAGGCCTGGGAGCCAGAGTTCTCTACCTGGTGAAGCACTAGGACAGCTTCCCAGCACAGATCAATGACCCCTGAATAGCACACTGCAGCACTTTCCCAAGAAATCCAGTGACAGCAGGTTTGTCTAATTTCTACCACAATCACCCCAGCCCCTAAGAGCATGGAATCTGTAGATCATTCAATAGCTCTCTGAGCAAAAACAAAAAGGAAAATACGTCATCATGTCTAGAGCTTGAGCCAAAGAGCAAAGATGAAAAGAATGCTTCTGTATCAAGTGAGTTGCAAACAGCACAAGCAGAAGCAAAATACAGTCCAAATAATACATCTCTGAAAAAGTCATCAGTAACTGCAGACTTCAAAGGATCCCCACTTGCTAAAATAAGACATTGAAAACAAATGCAACCAACCCAAATTGATGTTACCACATTACCTGAATTTTTTCCTTCTTCTACTGATCCTTTCTTCTAAATATTTTTTGTCAATACAGTCTTTTTATTATTCTACTGTCCTACAATGGCCAATATTTTCCCAGATATTTAAGAATGAAATAAATATAAGATTGAAATGATACTTTACTTGTACTAATTATCATATTAGGCATGTATTTTTGTAATGGCAACTTGAATTCAAATGTATTCTAATGTTCTTTAAAATATATCCTCAAAAACATTAACGTAGAGAATTATAAAGGACAAAAGCTAAAATGGCTTCTAGTCCTACTACCTAGAAAACCCAAATATTAGAGAAAGATACACAGTGAAAGGTCATCCCTCCCCACCTTCCCTAGTGCCACTCCCCACAGGGGATTAACAAGACTTTTCAGAATATCTTCCAGATACAGGGTTGCTTATCTACCAGGATATATGCATATAACACACACACACACACACACACATATACACACACATGCACATTTTATTACCCAAAAGGAATGCTAAAACACTCTTCTATTCCTTGCATTTTCCATAATCTTAGAAACGTTTTCATATGAGGACATACGGACCCAACTTATTCCAGTTCTGACTGGATCATAATTTATATAACCAATTCAATATTAACAAGATATTTGGTTGCTTTGCATTTTTATTTTGTTTGGTTTAACCATCACAAGCAATGCTGCAAAAAAATTTAACAAACATCTTTACAAACTTTTGAAAAAAAATCCTACCCAGTAACGTAGTGTATTTCTTAGCAACAACTTTGATACTGTATAACTGTACAGTTATACTGTAAAAAAAAGATGGGTAGAAATAGCGATAATAGTATTATTTCTGAAGCAGGATCCCCCTGAGTATAGGTAACTACTATTATAAATATATTGATCAACACTTAAGTAGCCTAAGGAACACTTAAGTAACAAATGGAAAAGTGTCAGATCTCTTTAAAATGCAAAGAGAGACCATATTAATTTAGAAATTGGCCCCATTTAGGATCTCACACAAAGATTTTCTGGAAGGCATAGGAAATAATTCATGTACACACATCCAAGCTTTCTGTTTCAAATCCTAGTTAGTTTTCCCATTTTCCATGTCAGGCTGACAAATCATTGTTTCCTCTCGTATATAACCTTGACAAATACATCCACTCAAGTCTCCCTATGACATATTTTCCTTTTATGGATTTGGAAAAAATTCGTTAAGGCATGAAAGAGGGAAAGACAAGGTTTTAGTACAGAAACCCAAAAAAATTCTACTTCAGAAAATGCCCACCCCAAGTTTTTAAGAAATAGAATTAACATTCTATAATTAACATAAATTGTCCAGTGGGAATAAATGGAAAGGATATGCACAGTGTTCTCAGACCCCTACCCTCACCACTCATACCTTAATCCCCAACCCAAAGAAGCTACCCTAGTTGGAATCCCACCTCAGAGCCCCAGAAATGAGTGAGGAGAGGGGAGGTCCCCAGTTTCATTCTAGTCTGAGTGGTCCTATGAGGGTTTCTCTGATCTCATCATCACTTTGCTTGCAGAACTTTGTTGGCAATCTTAAGCAAAGAAGTTAAGATCAATCCAGTATCTTTAGGTCCAGAATACTAAAACCTCTGGGTCAGCCATCTTAAAGGTGGTCTCTATACTAATGGTGGAAACAGATTTGACCAATCCCATTCAGACTAAACTATTTGAATTGGTTTGCAACTAAAGAAGGATAGGAAGAATGAATAATACAGGCATCCAGTAATGAACACTGAAAGTGCTCAATACCCTGTTATTACATTTTAGCCACAGCAAGGTGAAAACCCCTGGCTTTTAAATCCATTTATTCAACCAACAAGTACTGACTGTCTACTATGTTAACATGCTAGTCAATGTAACAGTAATCTTGGGAAGACTTCTACTGTCAATTCTAAAGTATACTTTTGTACTTATTTAGAAACTTGACAATTGGTAGACATAGAATGCACAAACTCTTAGCAGAAAGTCCACAAAGAAATATGTTTTGAAAGGAATTGATGTTAGTCTTAGAAACATACATTGGACCATAAGCCCATAACAAGCATTTCTTTTGATTTGGTGCCTTTGTAACTAAAAGTAAAATTTATTTTAACCTAAGCTATAAGATACTTAAATAAAAGAAATATTAACCTTCAAGAACAAAAGCAAACTAAAATATTTGGCTTTGCAAACATCATCCAACAGATCTACCAACATAAATTTTTATGAAATCTCTTCGGATGGGAATGTTCCTTCAATCGTGCACAGTTTTGAAGATATTGGTCCAAAATTCATCTTCTCCCTGAAGGTTGGTAAGCCTGTCATAAGGATGGCAAATCCAGCAGAAAGCAAGAAGAAAAAAAAAATGAGTCTGGAAATATAAGGAAAAAGTAAAAAGAAATTGAAATACATCTGTGGTTCTCAAACTTGGGTGTGCATTAAAATCACCTGGAGGAATTGTGAAAACACAGATGCTGGGCTTTATCTCCAGGGTTTCAGGTTCAGTAGGTCTGGGGTGGGCCTATACATTTGCATATCTAACAAGCTCCCAGGTGATGCTTATGCTGCTGGTCCAGGTGCCATACTTTGATAACCAATAGGCTAGATCATAGATAAGTAAACAACTGGGCTTTGTGCATAGTTATGTGTCTTGGGTAAGAGATAATTGATATATTTTGAAGGCAAATGTTCAATATTAACCAACAGAGTATTACTATAAAGGTATTGCTGTGGGTAAAAGTCTTTGGAATATAATTATTATGTCAACTTATTCTTAGAGACCACTTCTGTTTGAGTTTTCCTTTTGTATACAAATCTGTACAGTAATACTAGGTAGTATCTAAAAATATTTTTGAACCAAATTCTATTTACTATTAGTAAGCAATTATTAATCTAAAGATTACTACCAGATATATGAAGATAAATTAATTTGTGAAAGAATAACTATTTTATAATATAATAAAATTAAATAACTTTAGAAAGTAAAAAGAATTTATCCACTATCCTAAGTCAATACCATTTTTGTTGTTGTTCATTTTTCACTAGTTTGTTACATGGTTGCAACCCTGCAATTTTGTGATAAAAAAATCTTTAGAAGAATCTTTATGATCTAGATACTATACTAGAATTTATAAAATGTGGATGGTATTTGGCAACTACATTCTTTAATGGGGCATCTATTGGAGTAGTAGTAATAACATTCATAGAGTGTGTAATAAGTACCAGCCATTGTATCAAGTGCTTTACATACGTTATCCCATTTAGTTCCCAGATCAGTTTTGAGCTGGGTATTATTTCCAGGGATGTTATTTAAAATATTTAAATAACCAGTAGGATATGAGCCCTGGCCAATTAGAACAGAAACCCCCACCAGTGAGAATAGATACTGTACAAGTGCCCTGTGCCAGCACATTCCTACTGAATTTCTGATCATCTTTATTTTACAAATAAGAAAAGCACAGAGAGGTCAAGTTCCTTGCCCAAGCCACACTGCTAATCAACAGCAGACTGGGACAGCACACCCTGGCAGCCCAACTCCACAGATGGCATTTTTAACCATTTATACCACGTCTTGTAAGTCACAAATTACTTACCCATTAACATTGTAGATGTTGAGTTTTTTTCCATTGAGCCATTTATGCCTACTGTTCCATTATTGGAACACGAAGCATGTGGGAGTTACTTATATCCTACTGCTCAAGGTCATCGCCAAGGTATGATTGAAATTTCAAAAAAAATGCAACCTCAGGCATAAATGCGTTTTAAGAGGTGAGACACAGAGACTTGAAGTGTGACTATAAAGTGATGGCTCACTTTCATTTGGACTCAATCTTACCACCTCATAGTTGCCCTTCATCAACACAGGGGTTACTGGTGAATTTCCTTGCATCACGTACATCCTGTTGCAGTACTGGCACGTTTTATTCTCTACGTAGGTAACAACAGGAAGCGTTCCAGTAAGCATGGCAACTGTAATCATCCACATCCCTCAATATACCAAAGAAAAGAACCCACTGATGTACCTAACTGGGGTGCAAACAGACAAGGTAAAGATTACAAAATTGCCTTAAAAATATGCACTTTCAAGATGGAAATAACCCATGAGATTAGGGTGATCATGTCTGACATTTTACGGATGGGAAACAGACGGTAACTCCTATGCAACCCAGGTGCCAACTGACTAGCAGTTAATTTCATATCAGAAGAAGAATATTGTTACAAGAAAACAAATGTTTGAGTCTAGGGAATTGCAGGTGGCAGAAATTATTCCAAAAACCCCATTTTGACCAGGTGAAGATCTGACTTTGACAGGCCCTGTGCAGGCTGGGAAGTGAGAGGCTGAACCTGTATGGGAAGCATAGCAGGTCTTCACAGCTGCAGTGAGGAGCTGGTCTTCAAGCAGCCAGCTTGGACTTTCTCCTGGTAATACTCAACCCTGGCTGTTCATTTTAATCCCTCTGTTTGCTCTTTTAAATAAAAGTGCCCAGACCTAACCCAGGTAATTAAATCAGAATCTCTAGGGATAAGATTCTTACACTAGGGTTTTTCTTTAACCACCCCCACTCCATCCACCCCGTGGTTCTAGCACGCATCCTGGGCTGACAAGCACAGCTCTAGCCAAACCCCTTGACATTGCCTCATCTTCAGTCCAACAGTTGTATTATTCAATAGTTGCTTTATTCCTGTAGTGTGCATAGGGGGCTATAGGAAAATCAAAATCCTAAAATGTTCCAGAGAAAATTACCCTGAATTATTCACAGTGTTTAGCTATTACAGATTTGCCTCATCATATGTGGGCTATAAGAACCTAGCCCACCTCATCGGTTCACATCAGGAGCATTTAAATACCTCATGTTCACCTGGCGATTATATGAAGTGTGGCCAGGTCAGCGCCATTGAAAGAATCCTAACAGCCCTTCCCAGGCCCCTACAAGTGACAGGAGGATTTCCTAACATGTTGAAAGGAACATTATAAACTGTTTTGTTTCTGAAGTCTGATCAGGTGTTCTTCTTTTATAGGCTGGTGACATCAGTTGTAATGCAGATATCAATCCACTGAAAATAGGACAAACATCTTCTGTATCTTTCAAAAGTGAAAATTTCAGGCACACCAAAGAATTGGTGAGGACAAGTTAACATGTGAAAGCTCCCCTCACTCATTTATTTCACCTGTGATCAGGACGCTGCTCTTCTCCTACCAACTGATATCATAGAGCTTACTTATTTTGACTGTGATGCTTATATGAGTCAAGATTTAGAAAATATTAGGTTGTGCAAAAGTAAATACGGTTTTGAAACCCACAATTACTTTTGCACCAACCTGATACGTGTTCAAATCTAGGTTACTGGAATTATCTTATGCCACTTCTTATAAAATACAAGTTCCAGATTTCATGACATCAGAAAAACTCATGTGAAGCTATTGTGTTTATGCATTGTGCACTTTGGAAATAAGGTGAAGAGCTGTGAAGGAACTGGGTGTGTGCTACAGAGGAGCCCCTTAAATCCCCCTTCCACATAATACTGATGTTTTTTATTTAGCTGTGAAATATGCTGCTGCACTTCTTTGTTTTTCAATATTTTGTTATTTCCTGCTGTCAAGCTATGCCTGCTTCTTTGGGAAAGAGACGAGTCTAGCATCTGGCATGGTGCTTGGCACATATTAAATATTGAAATAAGTAAACCTTTAGTAAGCAATAACTCCTAAACAAACCACAGCTCTCCCCTATGAACAGTATTGGAATTCTCCTGGTTTTCTCTGATTGCGATTGTTTTATTTTGTGAAGGATGGGGAAAACAGGAAACCAGAAGAATAAAACTATGTTTCTCTTAATGTGTATTAATCTACAAATAGGTAAATGCATGCTGTAACGGAAGTGGGCCATGCTACCTTTTGGCCTGGAACATAGTCAATATGTCATAGATTTTCAATTAATCACTTCATTTTTCAATGCAGTTTTAAGTTCATGGAAGAATTGAGTGGAAAGTACAGAAGTTTCCCATATACCCCCTGTCCCACACAGCCTCCCCCACTATCAAAATCCTACACCAGAGTGGTATACTTGTTACAATCGATGAAACTACATTAATGTATCATTATCAACCAAAATCCATAGTTTACATTAGGGTTCACTCTTGGTGTTGTTAAAATCCATGCTGTGGAATTTGACAAATGTAAAATGACATGTATCCACCACTATAGTATCATACAGTGTATATTCACTGCCCTCCACATCATCGGTGCTCTGCTTATTCATTCCACCTGCCCCACTAGCCCTTGGAACCACTGATCCTCTTTCTGTCAACTTTTCTTAAAATCTAGGGAGTCTGTCATTAGGTTTAATGACAAAATTGTTGTACATTTTGTGTATGTTTAATAATTTATTTAACTAGTACATTGTTGATAAACAAGTTACAGTTGGGGGGGTTGGGTTTTTAGGTCTTTTTACTCTTAGAAATAGTAGTGCAATAAACAGGCTTGGGGTACTTTGTTCCACACATTGCTGATTATCTCCTGAGGCTGTCTATACAGACAGGAAATGGATGAGGCAAAGGGTGTGCACTTTGTACATTTTGAGATATAGTCCCAAAATCCCTTGAAGGAGGGCAGGAGGGTTAGAACTACTAATAGCTCATGAGATTGTCTGTTTCCCTAGATGCATCCCAGCACTGGGTTTTATCTATCTTTAAAATTTTAGCATTTATTTTTAACTCCTACTAACTTTCTCTCTCTTTTACCTTTGACTCCATACTATAAGAACTGCAGAACTGCTTCCTGTAGTAATGTTACCTGCTGGTTGAAAGACCTTCACATGAAAGGAGAATACTTTGTTAATGTGACTACAAGAATTTGGAACGGGACTTTTGCATCAGTAAGTATCAGTTTTATTTGTTAGATTTATCAACAGCAAGGAAATGTAAGGCTGCACTGACACGTTCTTCCCCTTTGACAAAGTAAGTATTCTAGCTAATGTCTGCAGTGGCCAAATCACCCACAGCATTTCACCCTGGAAGGCAGCACACTTCCATCCTGGCTTTCCAATGCTCGTCCAATTTGTCATAGTGCCTCAGAGTCACCTGGGGTACTTGTGAAAGGGTCTGTTTCTCAGACTCCATGAGACCTACCACATTGATGGGAATGGTGTCAAGGTCATTTCTGAGGCCCTGGGCTACAAGAGGCAGCCTGCTTTGTCCTGCTCTAGGACTTACCCACTCTCCATCTTCCCAGTCTCCTCTGCCACACCCAAATCAAAGTGTCTGTGCTCTGTCTCACTCCTTGAGCTCTCAGTTAATTGTATGATTGATCTCAAACCATCCAGTAGATGAATCTAGCATAAGGATATGTCTTCCTATATTACAGCCAGGTCATCACCCTGCTCTCCTGTTTTACCTTCCCTGATGGAAGAGCCCAGTGGGCACATGACTTTCTAAGTTATCTCAATCCCCATGAAAAGTTTGAAGAAAAAGCCAAAACAATGTTGTCGTTGTTGTTGTTGTTGTTTTTCCATATGGCAACTGTGAATCTGCTCTAGTGATATTTGCTTTCAGCAGGGATTTTGGTAGCCAGAATTTCAATCTGGCATGAAAAAATATAAGGATAGACAGGCCTCCTTAAATTGGACTGCTTGTGTGGCTAGCATTCCTTTTACTGACGTGAGCTCCAACTGAGGAAGAAAAACAGAAATTAGTCTGAAACCTCCTGGGGACCTTTGTAGCTCTTACTAATTTTTTTTTTTCTTTTTAACAAATAAATCCATTCCCAAGGTGCTTACAGCCAAACGCTACTCATTTTTTTTTTTGCTTTTTACCATTTCATGATCTCTTCAATAAACCCACTTCCTGCTATAGAGTTTTATAAAACTAGAGAACTCAGCACCCTCCAAACTCATCCCTGGAGTCAAATATAAGTAATATTCTTGGATAAAGACATGGAAGAAAAATGAATAGTGAAAGTTAGAAAAAATGCAGAATTGGGGGAATGGGGAAGTGAGGAGTTGAATATTTCTTCTGGCTTGCTTGCTTTTACTTTGTTTTCTTGTTAGTTACAGTTGTTTCAAGCCTTCAGGACAATTCTAGGTCCTTTAAGATGTAAAGAGTGCTGTTAGTTCTACCACCTTCCCAGCTGCTGCCGTGTGGTGCTTAGTTTTGCTCCATTGGTTCTTGGCTCCTTGGATTTGAGGAACAAATGTTTTCAGAGCAAATTTTGCCAACTGGAAGGAACACTGACTGTTGCACATCAAAATGCATGCATGCCAGCTCTGTAAAACACATTTGGATTTTCTAGAGTTTAAGACTACATCATTTGAACTGTGAGACTTTTTAAAGTACCTTCCCAACGATCTTCAGAAGCAGTAGTTTATTTCTGGGAGCAAACTTCCTAGAAAGTGGAGTATTTATGCCACTTTAATGTGGCTATGGTGATTAAACTAAGGAAACACCCTTGAGATGTCAAGGTATGTCAAGTGACATCCAAGGATTGGTGTCAAGTCCTACATATCTTCCTCCTTCATGAAAAGTCAAATGTTTATCCTCATCTTTGCTTCCAGCAATTTAAAGCAGCAAAGTGGATGTTTCTCAGACCACTTAGGAGGTCCAGTCTGAAGTATGGATTTCATTTCCTGTATTTGAACCCATTGATGTACTGCCTTTTGTTGCTACCCTTTCTCTGATGTAGTGCAAGGCAACTTAACATTTCAAGTAATTTCATTACAAAGTGATTGATCAGGCCTCTGAATTGATGATAGAGTTGCTGCCATTTGTAAGGAGAAGTCTTGTTGAATGCTAGCAGGTGCGTTCCTTCACTCTCCAGATGTGTGTGGCATGCCTACCTCTACTTACTAACCTTGTGTTAAGTATACAAAGATGCCAAGTTTACAATTTTCTCTCATGTTATAAACTTTATTTTTAAAAAAATCTAAACTATGATCTTCCAAGTTAAAAAAAATTCATTTTTAAATCCTCGTTTTTCAACCCAGTTCTCAAGTTCAGATCTCCTCAGGGAGATATTTTAACCCACTCATGTCTTGGTTCCACCCCAAAGAGTAGATTTGTGGTGGCAAGGTGCCGGCATCTACATGTCTTAAAATTAACCTTGGTATTTCTGATGGGCAGTCCTGTTACACAGCACTGGTTTAAACACACACAGATTCTGGACGGGTCTTCAGAACTGTTTGCTCTTGTCACATTCCACCAGGAAATAAATACATAAATCATAAGCATGCCAGCTTTTCTGCATTTTCTGCTGCTAGCATAAAACATATTCCTTTATGTTCCAGTCAACGTTCCAGACAGTACAGCTAACGGCAGCTGCAGAAATCAACACCTATAACCCTGAGATATACGTGATCGAAGATAACACTGTTACGGTGAGCATATCACACCTTCCCTGTGAGCCTCAGGGTCTGTGATAGGCATTCCATTTCTAAAAGCCCGGAATAGTCACTCTTCTCACCTACATGTATGTAGAAACATCTTACTAAAACTTTAAAGATCTGATGTTTATTATGTTGAGATTTCGGCGAGGGTGTGTGCTACTTGAAACGTTCAGTGCTATACTTGCCCTCCTCCATGCCCCCGACCCATGTCAGCAAAGCTGGCTTTCCTAGAAGTGGTGATCCAGTGAGAAGCACAACAAAAGGGGCTCTATGTTGTCTGGGACTCCAGGGTGTCTCTTCTCATGACTAAGCCAGCAACACCAGTTCTTCCTTTCTCCTCCTGCTTACACAAAATGGTCTGGAGCTTAGGCCACAAAACCTAATTATGCTTATTTAAATCATAAATTGTATTTTGAATAATTTTTAAAGAAAGGTACTGAAGCATGCTTAATAAATAATGCATTTATTAGAGGGTTTTTAAAAATAGTTCTCCTTACAACTAGACACTGATACTGTGTGGCATGTCCATTCATTAGATCTTACGTTCTGGAGGACTATAAATGCTCCCCTTGATTTAAAAAAAAAAAAAAAAAAAAAAGCTTTCAGAAAACAAAGGCTCTCTGTTCCACAAGCTGGCATGAGATAATTTTCCTTTGCACTAAATCTCTGGTTAGACTGTGCCATGTTTAGATATAGTGGGATTTCCATGCCCAGCTAATCTGCTGGCAGAGCCCTGAGCATTTTCCTCCCAATGCTTGTGTTAGGAGTTGAAAGCCAGTTTAAGAGTCTGCCCCCAAGGCCAGCTTGGCAGTTGGCCTCAGTCCACTGCTCCAGCCTACAGACTTGGTCAAAAAGTTATGGCCCCATGAACTCTGGGCCTCCTCACTCCATGCCTGAGAGTGAAGCTCACAGCACTGGGGCCCCACTCTTATCCAAGAAAAAATGATTCCACACAACAGAGCTTACTTCTCTGCCTCTGGTTTAGGAGCCTCAGTGAAAGCCCACACCCTCTCTTCAGAGACTAGGGCCTGGAAAATCAGAAATAGAGCCAAAGGAAATGCAAACTTCAAATTCAAAATGCTATGAACTTAGCATTGGGGAGAAGTATTATAGATTTTTTTTAAAAGCTCACTTTAGAAAAACAGTGTTCAGACAATATGTGAAACTCCACTGAAGACTGTTTTTAGAGAGCAGTATTAAATATATTAATCGGAAATTCAAATGAACAACTTTAATAAACCCATTAGATTCTTCTTTTATTGGTTTTCTCTGAGCAATACTAATAAATAACAGAAGCCAATTACTAGGTGCAAAAGTAATTGTGGTATCTGCCATTGAAAGTAAAGAAAGGCTGGGCGCGGTGGCTCAAACCTGTAATCCCAACACTTTGAGAGGCCGAGACAGGCGAATCACCTGAGGTTGGGAGTTTGAGACCAGCTTGGTCAACACAGTAAAACCCTGTCTCTACTAAAAATACAAAAATTAGCTGGGTGTGGTAGTACACACCTGTAATCAAAGCTACTCGGGAGGCTGAGGCAGGAGAACCACTTGAACCTGCGAGGCAGAGGTTGCAGTGAGCTGAGATTGCGCCACTGCACACCATCCTGGATGACAAAGCGAGACTCTGTCTCAAAAAAAAAAGGTAAAGAAAAAGTATTTTTAATATCAAAGACTGCAATTACTTTTGCACCAGCCTAATATTACTCAGTTGTGTCTATGATAATTTTTTTAATCTAAACATCAATTTGGATAAATTTTTGAATAAGGTATCTAACCTAAATAATAACTTCACATGTTCTAAGTGTCTGTTATATTTACTTGAATCCCTAGCCCACTTAAAAATCTGATCCACAAAATGCTATAGTCATGGGTCCATAGGGATCTGTGGTTCCTTGGGTTAGAAAGCTGTGGAAAAGAGAGAAGAAAGCTTATGACTGCCATTAAGCAGTGAGCTACACGAATTTATCATCACTTTATTCATAAATTTATCAAGCCGTATATTTTAGTTCTTGAAGATACAAATGAAAAGAAACACAGTCGCCAAGGTCAGCTGCAAGTTTAGTGCAGCCCATAAATTATATGACAAAAACCAGCTCATTTGCCACTACAATTTAATGTTAAATCAAGTAAATAAAATACATATTATCCCCTTCTTTTGCTTCTACCTATAGCTCTTTAGGAATATTTTCTAAAGAGAATGGTTGAGACTCTTTCCCCAATTAATTAAATTTCCCCTAATTAATTAAAAACTGAATATACAGTTTTACTGTTAAAACTCAGGGCAGCCATTCCATTACAGCGTCTCAAAGATTGCCAGGAAGCAGACATAAAGAATCCCAAGTAGCCTCAAGGACAACTTTCCCGCTGAAAAGGTCAACTTGACCCTTGAGATACTATTTCTACTTTTCCAACAATATCAACTTGGAGTGAGGTTTAAGTGAAACTAGTATTTTAGACCCAATGCAAAGCTGTGGTTTCATCACCATCAAGTTGGGTTAATGAGTTTCTTCGACTCCTCTGCCCAAAGCTGTTTGCTTCCACTTGATGATGCTTTCACTTGATTTGAATGTAGGCCAGAAATGGAAGTTTCTATTTCATAAGTAAAATAAGCATCTGAGATTCTCAGGCATGAAGTAGCCACAAGACATTGATGTAGTTAAAGGAGGGAAACTAGAAAAGTTGTATTTTTTTAGCTGGATGGACTTTGCAGGAGGATTTTCTCTAAAATTGTTCTGCCAGTGTTTGAGATACGCCATCAAGAGCAAGTCATGTCACCTTTCTAGAGCTGTAGACCTTCACTTACAGAATGAGAGAACTGGACTAGACCATCTCCCCACTTTTTTGTGGTATTAAAATAACTCAACTGTAAACTGACATTTCCAGATTCCCCTGATGATAATGAAACCTGATGAGAAAGCCGAAGTACCAATAGGAGTTATAATAGGAAGTATAATTGCTGGAATCCTTTTGCTGTTAGCTCTGGTTGCAATTTTATGGAAGGTAAGAAAAGCTTCATATTTTAAAATACAGGGCTCCTGAAGGCCAGCCTTGAATTTGCTTACAAAACATCAACCTCAGGTTTTATACGGTACCTTCTCTATTCATGTCATTAAAAACAACCAGTAAGGATTTTATCGTCTTTTAAACTTTCCTTTTATCCAGAGCCCTGCATGTTTTGTTCAGCTTCAAGTAAGTAGACGCTGAAAAATGTAGCTTTATGCAATGCAGCTGAGCTCTCTAGATATAAATTTCCTTCTAGCGGGTGATAGATACCAGGTCATCAGTCTGCTCACCTCCCTTCAGAGCCTCAGGGATTCCCAGAGGTGTGTCAGAGGACGTGGGCAGCCAAGGCGGTCAGAGGCACTTTACAAAATAAGCCACGGGTGGTAACATTTTTATATCATCACCTTTACAGCTCGGCTTCTTCAAAAGAAAATATGAAAAGATGACCAAAAATCCAGATGAGATTGACGAGACCACAGAACTCAATAGCTGAACCGGCAGACCTACCTGCAATGGGAACTGGCAGCATCCCAGCCAGAGTTTGCTATTTGCGTGAATGGATTTCTTTTTAAATCCCATTTTTTTAATCATGTCATAGGTGAACTAACCTGGTATTTTAAGAGAAAACTGCAGGTCAGTTTGGCATGAAGATATTGTGGGGGTTTGGGGAGGTGTGGGGGGCGGGTAGGGATATAATGGGTAAAAGACTTATTTTATATGATGGGGAAAAAAAGTAATCTTTAAACTGGCTGGCCCAGCGTTTACATTCTAATATGCATTTTGTCAGAAACATGAAATGCTTCCAAGCATGACATCTTTTAAAGAAAAATATGATACTCTCAGATTTTAAGGGGGAAAACTGTTTTCTTTAAAATACTTGTCTTTAAACAGCAACAACAAAAGCGGAAGTGCCTGATATGTAAGCACTTCCACTTGTGTATATTTTAATGACTATTGATGTTAACAAAAACACAGGTTGTTTTTCAATTTATGCTGCTCATCCAAAGTTGCCACAGATGATACTTCTAAGTGATAATTTTATTTATAAACTAAGTAAAATTTGTTGTTGGTTCCTTTTAGAGCACGGCTGCCCCTTCCACACCCCATCTTGCTCTAATGATCAAAACATGCTTGAATAACTGAGCTTAGAGTATACCTCCTATATATCCATTTAAGTTAGGAGAGGGGGCGATATAGAGACCAAGGCACAAAATTTTGTTTAAAACCCAGAATATAACATTTATGTAAAATCCCATCTGCTAGAGGCCCATCTTGTGCCAGAGGAAGGAAAAGGAGGACATTTCCTTTCTCTTTTAGGAGGCACAACAGTTATCTTTTAGGACTTCTTTGGGTGACTGGCAGTAACCTAGTGAATTTCTGAAAGATGAGTATTTCTTTGGCAACCTTCCTCCTCCCTTACTGAACCACTCTCCCACCTCCCGGTGGTCCCATTATTATAGAAGCCCTCTACAGCCTGACTTTCTCTCCAGTGGTCCAAAGTTATCCCCTCCTTTACCCCTCATCCCAAGTTCCCACTCCTTCAGGACAGCTGCTGTGCATTAGATACTGGGAAAAGTCATCTGTTTAATTTACACACTTGCATGAATTACTGCATATAACCTCCTTACCTTCAGGAAGCTATTTTCATTTAGTGCTAAACAAGTAAGAAAAATAAGCTCGAGTGAATTTCTAAATGTTGGAACGTGAGGGGATGTAAACAATGTAAAGTAAAACATCTCAGGATTTCATGAGAAGTTACAGATGAGGCATTGGAAGCCACCAAATTGGCAGGTGCACCCTCTGTGGCTGTCTTGTTTCTGAAGAACTTAAACTTCCATAAGAAAGATTTTGACCTAGGCAAGTTTGTTCAAAAGGTAGATCCTGAGATGATTTGGTCAGATTGGGAGAAGGCCCAGCAATATGCATTTTAACAGGCACCCCAGTCACTAGGATGCAGATGGACCACACTTTGAGAAATACCACCCATTTCTACTTTTTGCACCTTATTTTCTCTGTTCCTGAGCCTCCACATTCTCTAGGAGGAACTTAGAGGAAAAGGGCACAGACACTACGTATCTAAAGCTTTGGACAAGTCCTTGACCTCTATAAACTTCAGAGTCCTCATTATAAAATGGGAAGACTGAGCTGGAGTTCAGCAGTGATGCTTTTAGTTTTAAAAGTCTATGGTCTGGATTTCTATAATACAAATAGACAATCTTCCAAGAATTTGACTTGGAAAAAAATGTCAGAGGAAAACAGGTTATCTGCCCATGTGTATATGGACGACCTTGACTGCCCTGGCCCAGCCACTATGTTGGCAGTCCAGGGCTATCTGTACTGTTTAAAGAATTACTTTGTAATTGACAACACAAAACAAACAAGAAAAAAAAAGGCATAAAATGCCAGGAGTTTATAGAAAAAATAGCATGGTATTCTCTAGTTAGGTATGCCAGAGTCCAATTCTTTTAACAGCTGTGAGAATTCGCTGTTTTGTTCCAACGGAAATTTTATTAAAAAAAAAAAAAAAGACTAGAGAAACTAATCATTAGCTTGATAAAGAATATTTAACAGCTAGTGATGCTGGTGTGTGCCTGCAGCTGCAGCTACTTGGGAGACAGAGACAGGAGGATCGCTTAAGTCCAGGAGTTCAAGTCCAGCCAAGCAACATAGCAAGACCCTGTCTCAAAAAAATGACTATTTAAAAACACAGTGTGGCTGGGAACAGTGGCTCACACCTGTAATCCCTACACTTTGGGAGGCTGAGGCCAATGGATCATGAGGTCAGGAGTTTGAGACCAGCCTGGCCAATATGGTGAAATCCCATCTCTACTAATAATACAAAAATTAGCTGGGCGTAGTGGCAGGTGCCTGTAATCCCAGCTACTCGAGAAGCTGACGCAGGAGGATCACTTGAACCTGGGATGCGGAGGCTGCAGTGAGCCAAGATCATGCCACTGCACTCCAGTCTGGGCGACAGGGCAAGACTCCGTTTCAAAAAAAAAAAAAAAAAGAGTTAGTACTGTATATATAAATACTAGCTTTTCAATGTGCTATACAAAGAATTATAGCACATCCTTCCTTTTATTTTACTCCGTCTCACCTTCTTTAGGTGAGTACTTCCTTAAATAAGTACTAAACATACATATACAGAACTTGAAAGCTTTGGTTAGCCTTGCCTTAGGTAATCAACCTAGTTTACACTGTTTACAGGGAGTAGTTGAATTACTATAAACCATTAGCCACTTGTCTGTGCACCATTTATCACACCAGGGCAGGGTCTCTCAACCTGGGCACTACTGTCATTTGGGGCCAGGTGATTCTTCCTTGCAGGGAATGTCCTGTACCTTGTAGGACAGCAGCCCTGTCCTATAAGGTACAATATTTAGCAGCATCCCTGGCCTCTAGCTACTTGATGCCACAGCATCCTTCCCCTGCAGTCAGGACAATCAAAAAATGTCTCCAGACATTGTCAAATGCCTCCTGGGGGGCAGTATTTCTCAAGCACTTTTAAGCAAAGGTGAGTATGCATACAAGAAATTCAGGGGAAAAACATTTTTTAAATAAAAGCTATGTGTTCCTATTCAACAATATTTTTGCTTTAAAAGTCAGTAGAGGGCATAAAAGATGTCAAATTCAAATTTCCATTTCATAAATGGTATACAGACAAGGTCTACGGAATGTGGTAAAAGCTTGACTGCCACACAAGGCTTATAAAATAGTAAGATAGTAAAATAACTTATGAAGAAACTACAGAGATTTAAAATTGTGCATCACTCATTTCAGCAGCAAAATAAGAACTCCTAACTGGACAGAAATTTTTCTAGCTAGCAATGTTATTTTTGTAAAATAGTTATCAAAACTGTGAAGAGTAAAGAAAACTAAAGCCAATTTATTATAGTCACACAAGTGATTATACTAAAAATTGTTATAAAACGTGTAATTTTATAATGTATTTACCTGTCCTGATATATAGCCATAACCCAATGTATGAAAATCTTAAAAATTAAGACATCATCATACAGAAGGCAGGATCCCTTAAACTGAGATCCCTGATCCATCTTTCGTATTTCAATTTCCACACATAAAACAATTATGTAAACAACTTTGCAGGACTATGCCCTTTTGTGTACGCACACCCATTTTAACCAATTGGAAAGGGTAATTTAAAATCTAGAGGTGAATGAGAAACATGGGGGAAAAGTGTGAAATCAGTGAAAATATTAACTATTCCTTTGAACGCTAAAGACCGAAACTGTAGCCATTATGTAAATATGGTTCCACAGGTGCCTGTTTATTTTGGCAGATTGTCAAAATCTGAATGTATATATTGCACAACTATGTTAGAATTGTGTATATTTTAAAGAAATTGTCTTGGATATTTTCCTTTATACATAATAGATAAGTCTTTGTTCAAATGTGTTCGATGTTTTTGATTAAATGTGTTTTGCCTCTTTACTTTCCACAAAAACTATAAAAATAAATGCATGTTCGTGCAAAAAGTTGCAGAATTCATTTGATTTACGAGAAACAAAAATTAAATTCTTGTCAACATAAACTAGTTAATAGCTTTTCTCATATCCAAGTATAACAAACAGAAAAGTTTCATTAACTGTAAACCACTCTTTTCATACCACATTATTGAATATTGTTACAATTGTCTGGAAAATAAAGTTATTTTCTTTGGGGTTTTACAAGTTATATATTTTACTATTTTTATCTTATACATTCACTTTGCTCACATCCAAGACTCAATTTAAGAAGACTGAGGCTATAATTCTCCATAGTTGTCCAGTCTATGTTTCTAGCAGTGACCACAGGATATTCTGTAGGACTCTTAAACTGCCTTCAAAGTTTTGAGACAGCAGAAATTGCTCCTCAAAGTGTGGCCCATGGATAGACGGTGCTGCATCACCTGAAGCCTGTTAAAAACACAGATCTCAGGGGCCACTCAAAACTATTCAAGTCAAATTGGAAGTTCTACAGCATCCCCAAGTGATTCATATTGCATTGAAGTTGAGAAGCACTGCTCTAAAGCTCTAAAGCACAACTTACCTCTTGAAATAAAATGTGTGCTTTGAATAGAGAGGGGAAAAAAAATCAGCCAAACTGCTGCAACATGCAAAAGCAGAGTCATCTGCATAGTTTTTTTTTTAAAAAATAGTAGTAAGCAGGAGGGTTTAAATATTTTTAAAGAGTATGCCGAAATGAATGTGCTGAAGTTATAAAATAAGTACACGTTGGGCTCACAGACTGCCATCGCTGTACAGATGGCAGAGTAATGCAAAGATGGAGTGGAAAGTGAGTGTGTGCTGCCATAAATAGTGATGCACCAGCATCTCCATTCATGTCTGCAGTGCTGTCTCACACGCCTCCCTGCCCATCGCAGTTGTGCTGAGCCGTCTCAGGAGGGCAGCTCACTGCAGCACTACCATCAATAAGTGCATCTGCTATATCTCTCACATTCAATACAATCTTGGAGAGCTGAGTGTGGGAATTGCAGCTACTTGGGAGGCTGAGGCAGGGAGGATCCTTTGAACCCAGGATTTCAAGGCCAGCAACATAATGAGACACCCCCCCCCACCATCTCTTTAAAAAATAAAATGTTACAGAAAAAGAGCACTACTTTTTATTTCTTTTTCACACAGCAGGTTAGGAAATGCTGTTAAAAGACCTGTATTAAAGCAATCATTTTGTCCCATAGAATTAACCGGAAAATAATTTTATACTTACTTTTTAAAAAGTACTTCCTTTTATTTATTCTACATCACTTGTTAAAAACTACAAATTGCATTTTTAAAAACTCCTTCCTCATCATCATCTTTTAATATTTTTAAGGTGTCAAAGATTGGACATCATCTTACACAAAATCAGGGCCTAATTTTCATTTAGGAACCACTACAGCCTGACTTTAAAGAAAATGGCTACTAAACTGAACTTTTGATTCTATGCAAAATTAAATCTGAGACTCAAGTTGCTAAAAGCAACTTTACTGTAACTTTTACTATGGCCCTGGCTCTACCGCCCTCTGCTGGAGGGTCCACCTAACTACATCACACAAATCATTCTTAAGAGAGATCTTTACTGTACCAGGTGCTCAGTAACTATGTAAGATGTCTAAATCACTAATTTCTCAAAAAAGGTGAAAATATATTGTGACTCTATACATCATATCCAAAGGACAAAAATATCCACAAAATAAGTCACTCATTGAATATCTGCTGTTACTTTTATTTCAACATGATAAAAATCAATTTCATTTTACCACTTGTTCAAAAATACTTGAAACATAAAGAATTTGAATTTCCTGTTTCTTGAGTGAACTTACCTAGCAATCATGCGAAGTCATGGCTTTGAAGTGACCATGAAACACTGCAGGCAATCTGATTAAAGGCTATTTTTTTAAATATATATATATTACTCTTCCAGTTACTTGAAGACAAGTTACAGAGATGGAAAAGCTACATATCAGAGTGATAGCAGCCCCTTAATACCTGAACCACCAATTAACTCTGCCATTCCTACGTAAGCAAGGGTCAGGAAAGATCCTATCTAAGTCAAGTGCAATGCACTAAAATCTTTCAAGGCCATTCCATCCCAGTTCTGGCATGCCCCAGGTTAACTCCTTAACCTCTCTATTGTAGACTTTAAAAGCATAACAGTCTCAGTTCCAAACTTAGAATAAAGCCTACTTACTGAAGGCATGATTCTTTTAAAATATAAAGAATGTTCTATGTTCTTTAAAAACATCATTACCCTCAATAAGGAACTTCTAAAGAAATATTTAAGAAAATCTTGAAATCAACATATACCTATCAACACTGCATATGACAAAATAAATATCCATTTAACAACCTATGTACAAAATCCTAGAAATATCTACAGTGACCCAGTAACCCCATGATAATGTGCTTTCAGATATAATCAACAGCCAACACCCACCCCTGCTCACCAATGGGGACAGGCTGCAGCTCGATGGCAAGCACAGAGTGACACTGAACTGAGAGGGTAAGGCTGAGACCAAATAGGCAACCCGAACCCGGCAGAGGAAGTAGGAGAAGGGTTTGTCTGCCCTTTCAGTATCCTTCTGGACCAATCTCTCCAGGAATAAGCATCAACTGATGTAACCAGGTGATTCCTAAAGTCAGTGTGGCTGTCCTGTGGGTCCCAGCCACAGATAAGATGCAGAGTGTTCCCCAAGGTATTTTAGGTTGGTAGAAAACGATCACTGGGTGGGTGCCTGGCACAAAATAGGCATTCAATAAATATTTGTTGAATTAATGGGTTCCTTAGGTAAAAGATGTTTTCACTGGATATAACAAATAGGATTACTAGGGTTTCTTATTTGCCCAAACATAAGAAAAAAATCCTTCAATCTAAGTGTCTGAAAGTATACCTTTTTTTCTTAATATGCATAATGCAAATTTTGTGATGACGACAACTGCCCAAATTGTGCTAGTATTTTACTATTTTATGAGCTATGTGTTTACTTGAAATTTGCTGAGAGTAGATCTTAAATATTCTCACCACACAAAAGAAGGGACTACGTGAGGTGAGGAATATGTTAATTAGCCGGATTGTGGTAATCACCTCACAATGTATATGTGTATCAAAACATCACATTGTATACTTTAAATATATACAATTTTTGTCAAGTATACCTCAATAAAGCTGGAAAAAAATTTTAAGTCTATACAAGTCTATACAAATTTTAAGATATACAAGTCTATCAAAATACTATAAAGCTTAACCAACTAAAAATTAGGGCATTGTTTACCTAAACATTTTAACACAAACCACGTACATTTCCTAAAACACAAAATCATAACAGGTATTTATGACAATTTTGTCCTGATTTATATATTGATACAAAATTAACAACTAATAAAAACAAAAAGTTTTCTGGTAAGATTATAGATTCTGAAATCCCAGAAATCTCCATAGTAAGAACTATTTTAGGCAATTTTAAAAAAAAGAAAATACTATTTTTAAACTTTTGAAATCAGTTTTAGTTTATTATTTTTAATATATTTCTGAAAATATGTATCAAGACTGTCTGATAATGATTTTTTAATACTTTCCAGTTCTGCCAACATTCCTGTCATGCATCCTTGATAATAATGCTATCCCTGAACCGGGACGGGGGTGGTGAGGTGGGGGTGGTGGGGGAGTATCTTTCTGAGTCAGTTAAAGTCGCTGAGGAGGGCCCATACCTCAATGGGAGTTTGAGTTACAATTAGAAATTAGTCATGGAAGGCTATGTCTACCACAGACATCTTTCCTCACATTTAAATTATTCCATTTCTTTCCTACAGTCCTCCTTCTATCTTTAGTTCCATTTTAAATAACCCGTCACCCTACATACCCATTTATCTTGCTCCTTTTTCTCCCTTTTGTCCCACTAGTATAACATAAGAGACTGTGCTTCAGTAAACTATCCTAATGTGGAGAGAAAAAAATCAAAATGTGATCAATGATAATAGTTTAACAAAGTTAAGATTGCAGGCTCTAAAAACTAAGTGATTAATTGTTGGATACCCAAAAGCACTCTTTGTTTCCTTTCCAAGATGATGACTCTTCGTAAATTTCCTAAAACACAAAATCATAACAGGTATTAAAAATAGACCATTCTAATGTATGAATACAAAATACATTTGAATACATCAGACAAATGAATATCACATCTATTTCAATGGCTCCTCTTTCAACGATCCATTAGACATTTGTATAAGGCACTGAGAGCAGAAAAATGAATGGACATGTTCTCTACATTTAAGGACTCTCAACACAACTGCAAAAATAAGAGACCAGAAGCTATAGCAAGACAGGGCACAACCACAGAAGGAAAGAAACAATGAATTCTAGTTGGGGTCATGATGAGAGACACCATGGGCAAGGTTACACAGGGGAAGACAGAAGGTTACATAGGGGAAGATACATAGAAGGTCTTTAGTTTCAAACATTTTTTTTCTTTCCAAACACACCTGCTACTTCAACATTTCTAAATATGCTTTTCCAAAGGCAAATATCTTCATTAGCTGTTAAATTACGTGATCACCTCTCAGAAGTTCTTAAACAAGTTTGAGCTGCACTCTGGTATGAGTTGTTCTGTGACATATGCACTCTACCTACCTGCCACCCTTCCCTATATCACAGATGATCTCAAAGCACAGGCCAAGACTAGAACCAGACTAGAAGTTACATAGTTTGTGGAAAGAAGTGGTAAGAAAAACATACCACTTTTTCTTCTCACTCTCTAGTCACATTCCATTTCTGTGGGGAGAGGAATTCAAATTCAACTGTTCTCTGAACTCCTGCACTTCGTCCGACTCTCTATGGACAAACAAAAGCAAAATACGAAGCCCAGCTAGTCCTCAAAGCATGAAAACAAGAATATGCCCCAACTCCTGCTCATTACCTGTATTTCTGGTGTTGCTCCCATCTACTTTCTGTCCACTGACTGTGCACCCTTTCCTCCCTGGTAAAGAAAGCTACCCCTGCCTCTCAGGCTTGCAGCAGATCTTAGAAAGCTCTTCCTACCTTCTCTCTCTGGAGGTCTGCCTCCTGTTCTGTCAAAATTGTGTCAGCCTTGTTGATAGCAAGGGAACAATACATCTGAGCTTCACTAAGTTTCCTTTCACATATTTTATCCTCTAATCCCTATGTATTCTCTTACAACAATGGGCTTCAATTTTATTCTGCAAACACGGTCACCAAATTTTCCAGGCTGTGGTTATGAGTCCAACTTGCTTATTTCTACCACTGACTGAGGCAGGTCCCCTGAGAAGGAGGGGAGAAGTGCCCTTTAAAAGCCTTGGCTCTCTGCGCTGGTCTTTTGATCTACTGAGCTGTTCATTAACTCTTCCGCTTTGCTGTCAGCAATAACGCTGAAGGCAATTCTAGACAATTCTAGACATTGAATGTGCAACCACAGAACAATCCCACTGTGAAATGTTACTACACCAGAGGAGAAACTAGGGAGTTGGGCCTTTTCATCCCATCAGAATGCTCTATTTAACCAGAGAATTACTTGCCCTTATTGACAGAAAACACGCCAGAAGTTCCTATTTCTGTTTTTAAACCCACTCACTGTGCATTTTCTCAGAGGGAGCAATATCTCACCTTTTTTTTTTTTCCCCCTAAAAAGGACCTCTAGGAAGAGCCTCTTTCACCTTAAAGAATTTCTGTTTTAGCCACCACCTAAATAGCTAATGCATTATTCTCACTCTCCAACAGAAAGACCTTCTAATTCAAGGGAATTATAATGCAAGAGAAATAACTTCATATATTAACCTCTCCAACAGTCCAGACTAGGAATTCTCACTGTTACCACTCATTGAGGCTTACTTTGTGCCATGCATTCTTTGAGGCACATATTTTTCATGCTTAACAAATCTTGGAAAGAAGATATTTCACAGATAAAGAAAACAAGATACTACAGTTAGTAAAAAGTCCATGAATATGGGGGGATTTATCTAAAAATTCCTGAGAGAAATCAGGCCCACATGGTAAAATGTATTATTTTCTTAACTTACCTTTTTCCATATGGGCACCTTGGCTTTTAAAGTATCAATGGCATAGCTCACAGCTTCAAGAGATGCAGCTCTATGGGCTGAGGACACAGCAACGATTATGCTTGCTTCTGACACTGGAACCAAGCTTTAACAAGATGAAGAGAAAAAAATCACTATCACCTCTGAATCTATGTGTTAAAGAATCTGCTGGATAGATGAAAAAAAAAAAAAAAATCCAGGTATGCATTCTTAGAATTACACTGTAGTTCTATTTTACATAAACATCCAGTTAGAAAAGAGCAGTTCATCGCAGTAGCATTCAGCAGAGGCAGCAGATGAAGCTCATGCTACAGCTAATTTGTTAGAATCTATCCACTAAACCCTTCTGATGGGCACCAAGGGAAATCCTTTCACTGATACAGCAAACGCCTGACTCAAACAAACAAGGCACAGTGCCAGGTAATGCCTAGAGATACAAAGTTATGTCCTAATGAGTATAATACAAAATTTAAAATAATAAATATCAAATAATAGGAGTGATAATATTAACCATTAATAAAACTACTGGTTATTAATAACAAACTAGTAACTAATAGAGTATGATAGATAAAGTCTCAATTACTGGCTTCTTTTTAAAGCCAAGAACTCTTCTCTTTTTAGGGGCACAAAAAGGCAAACCACTTTAATGACTTTCAGAGGCATTTATATCAAAAAGAATCTCTCACAGATTGTCATATAAACAGACTCTAGACCACAAAACAACTCTCAAAAGGCCTCAAGGCCTTTAGCACACATTAGCACAGGCCCATAGGCCAAGGGCCTAAAAGTCTTGGCATAGGTGCACTTTGTTATAGCAACAGAGGCAACAAGAGCTCTCCCAATATCAAAACCCACCAGGCAGTCACTAAAGGTACTAACAGCCATCCCTATTGTCCTCCAAAAATAATATATGAATGTTCCTGTCATGGTAATACAGAATTCCTAAGAAAGATTCAAGAATCAGAGTTAGTACAAAGATGGAAAACAACTATACTTAACTTTTAAATTGATAAAGGAAATCATACCCAAGTCTATGGAACACTGCTATGTGTTTGACTGGCCATTTCTGCCTAATGTCACTACAAATCTTTTTGACTTCGTTTTTCGCCATGGGTAGATACGCTTCATATTCTAAGCTAATGACTTTCTTCCCTTCAAAGTTATTTCTTGTAGTCCCTTTAAAAATAAAAAAATAGAAAGAAAAAGAAAACAATTAAAATAAGGTTTTTCCCTACAAAAGAAATAGTACGTTAATAAAAAAGGATTATTTTTAATAGTAAACAAGCAGCATACCAATTCTTCTAAAACTCTTTGAAATCTTCTAAAAACAAAATTTGATTAGGAAAATAAAACAGACAATCACAAAGATGATAAGGAAATAAAACAGCACTGATTAATCAAGTTTATTAAAAACATTCACCTGGCAAAGCAGGCAATACTCCTCTTCTGACTAACAGATACTTAAAAGGAAAATATTTATGTTCCCAGGACTATCAAGTACATTTTTATCTTCAATTTTGGAAAATCTAGAATTCTCTCTCCTAACAATGACTTTTATCCTACTTTTCAAAATGCCTTGTAATTTAATATAGGTTAACTTGAAGGTTACTAAAACAAAATAAGAACTACAAAAAAAGTCTACCCACCATCATGGGTAATCTTGGTTTAAAGTTCAGTATTTCAAACTCCTCCGTTAACACTGAACATGGAAAGCACATGGTAATTTCTATTGTCTTGTGCAGTGATAGATGCAATGAAAATTAACACTCACCTACAAAGAGAGATACTGCACCACAGAGCGGAGAAATCACCAACTGTGAGACTTCATCTACTGAAAGTTTCTCGGCAGTAAAGTTTATAATGTCTTTAGATTTCTCTTCAACTTCATCTATATCTTTCCTAGAAATAACACGTTAGTAAACATTAACAAAAGTCCTAGGGGTAAAACACTCAACAACTTACAGGCTCTTTCAATTTATATTTTTTTCTACATTATGTCGATGTAAAAAGAAGAGGTTGTGGCACAAAATATAAAGTGTTTACATGAGCCAAGACAAGGATAGTGGGCCAGGATACTTCTAAGATACTTCAGGGAGTTCCCTTGGGGAACACTCCCTCAGCCTTTGTTGCAAGCAGCTTTTTAAAGGCAAAGGGAACAAGAAGTGGGCTGATACAATGATACAAAGTTTCACCAAGAATTCTCACAGGCATACCGAGATAATGTTGATCACGGATTGGCTGTACACTGTTGAACTATAGGGTGGGTGTAAGTTAGAGTGTCCAGCATATGGATTTTATGGTTTCTTAGCTTCAGCTAGTCTGCAGCCCTCATAAGTGGATTCAAGGGACCACTGGCTCACACCTGTAATCCCACCACTTTGGGAGGCTGAGGCGGGTGGATCATTTGAGGTCAGGAGTTTGAGACCAGCCTGGCCAACATGGTGAAACCCCGTCTCTACAAAAAATCCAAAAATTAGCCAGTGGCATACGTCTATAATCCCAACTACTTGGGAAGCTGAGGCAGGAGAATTGCTTGAGCTTGGAGGTGGAGGTTGCAGTGAGCTGAGATTGATAATGCCATTGCACTCCAGTCTGGGCGACAGAGTGATACCCCATCTCAAAAAAACGAAAAAAGAAAAAAAAAAGGTAATGATGCAGCTTAAGAGAGTGACATGACTGCCATTTCATTCCAGTGCCTGTCAGTGCCTCTTATGTTTTATCTGAGGGGCTCACATTCCTCAGATAAAATGTATCTTTCCTTTTTTTCCCGACCATTAGATGTGTCAGGAGGCATGATTTGATCTGAATGATAAAAATAAGCAAGCGTAAAAATTAGCAAAACTCAATTATGTGTATAAATATTCATAATGAATGAGGCATGACACAAAAAGTAATCTATCATTAACATGATCACCAAAATATAATCTATCTCAATGCCAATATATTCCAAATTCTGTAATTGCTATTCATATCTCCCATCAAGGTACAGTAGAGGTTACTGCCACTTTCACCTACATGCCCATCCCCTCTCACCACTGTGGTACCAAGCACTACACCTAAAGCTGCCTTTTTCTTTATCCAACAAAAAAGGGAGAACAGAAGTGACAGTGATTCTACCGGAACTGGGTTCCCTTCACAACCTGGCAAAACCCCAGGTAAGTAACTGAGGAAATAAGGGAATGAACTGAACACTTATTTACCAGGTATTGTGCAAAGCCCTTTGCCATGCATTTCTCATTTAATTCCTCAAACATTACTACATACTCACTAAGGGCCAGAGACTAGGGCCAGGCACTAGGTATCAACCAGGGGAAAGAAGCACAAGCTCCTTTCCTCAGGGTGCTCACATTCAAATAGGAGAAACAAAGCATTACAGGAGAAACTCAGAATTACAAATAGGGATAACTCATGGAAATAAACAGGCTTCAGAGACAGAATCTGGGGTCTGGGGGAGATTCCTCTCAAGAGGCTGTATGAAAACTTGCGACCTGAAAGATAAGGAGGAAGTCTTGTAAAGAAACCAGGGCACAGGCCCCCAGGCAGAGAGAGGGAGTGGCCAATGCCAAGGCTCTGGGACAAGAAAAGGTGTGATGTTCTCCAGAACCTAGAATGAATGGAGAGAACAGGACAGGCTGAGGCTGAACTGATAGGCAGAATCTTGCAAGCAATGAGGAATATAATTATTAATCCTGTAAGATTTCATCTGAATTGAAAGATGAGAGAAAGAAGGCTCAGAGAAGTTGAGGAACTCACTCAAGGTGCTGAAATTCCAACCAAGGAGTCTTAGTTAAGCCAATGTTCTTTTTCCTATCTCCTTTCCACCACGGAAACAGCACTATTCTTCATATACCACTAGATTCCAGGATTTTTCATCTGCTGCACAAGCCACCTAAGTGTCTTCCACCTCTTTTTCTTGCAAGAAAATATAGGTAATACAAATATGGTCTATGAGCTTCAAACCATACTGAGTTCCCACAACTTCTGATTTTACAAGACTACTAAAAGCTAGCTGGCAGGTTTTAAAAATGCATAATGCCAGTCTTGCCAAACACATTAAAGTAACACACAATGCTTTTGAGTAATCTTCGTAACCTTTTCAAAGAACAGCTGTAATTACCACAATACCCCTTTAATGGTAACCTATAGTTTTCTGAATAAATTCCAAATACCAAAAAATCCAAATTCCACCTCCTGAAATCATGGTGGTGATATGGTGACCACAGTTTCTAAATAGCATTGAGATACATATCTGACAAGAGATTCTGCTACTATGTCCAGATAGTAGGCCTGAGAAAGAAGCCTAGTGTCGACATGAGGGGCAATCTGCTTTACAGACTGATTCTTCATTTCTTGTGGCACTGCCCTCCAGGAAGGTGGGGGAAAAAATGGGTAAAAAAGATAAAAAGCCATCCTTGACTTGTTCCTTTCTTTAATGGAACCAAGTTTTTTGCCATTAAGTATGATACTTACTCCTGATTTTGAATAAAAATCCTAGCAAATTAAGAAAGTCTTCTTTCATTCCTAACTGACCAAGAGTTTTATTCAGGGATGGCTGTTAATTTCTACTGAATTTGTTCTTCAGTTGACAATAAATTAAGCCTCATTCTGTCTGTACTTATAAGAAGCCTGATCTCTCTAGACTATACTGAACAATGTTCTTGAACATTATCCGACTTGTACATGGACTAAGTTGTTGAGAAAGAAGACAAAGTAGCATGGGTCAAAGAGCCACCTGCAACAAAGCCATAACAATAAAGCTATTTTCCTTTAGTCCTGGACAATGGTAAGCTTTCTTTTCAGGCATTACTAGCTGTGTAATTTTTCTACATTTCTCCGTGGCCAGGAGAGCTATCATCTAGTATTAGTAAGTGTGGTTGGAAAAAAGTACAGAGACAGTCCAATAATATGGGTTCAAATGTTGTCTCTTGAAAAGCTCTTGAATCCTCAGCAAAAAGAACAAAGCTGGAGGCATTACGCTACCCAACTTCAAACTATACTACAGGGCTACAGTAACCAAAATAGCATGGGACTGGTACAAAACAGAACACATAGACAAATGAAACAGAACCCAGAACCCAGAAATAAAGCTCCACAGCTACAACTATCTGATCTTCGATAAACCTACAAAAACAAGCAATGGGGAAAGGATTCCCTATTCAATAAATGGTGCTGGGATAACTGGCTAGCCATGTGCAGAAGACTGAAACTGGACCCTTTCCCTATACCACATACAAAAATTAACTCAAAATGGATTAAAGACTTAAATGTAAAACTGAAAACTAGAAAAACCCCAGAAGACAACCTAGGCAACACCATTCTGGACACGGAACAAGCAAAGATTTACGGAAAGCAATTGCAGCAAAAACAAAAATTGACAAATGGGATCTAATTAAACTAAAGAGCTTCTGCACAGCAAAGGAGGCTGTCAACAGAGTGAACAGACAACGTACAGAATGGGAGAAAATTTTGCAAACTATGTGTCTGACAAAGGTCTAACGTCACCTCATTAAAAAGTGGGCAAAGGACATGAACAGGAACTTTTCAAAAGAAGACAATCATATGAAAAGAAAGCTCAATATCACTGATCATTAGGGAAATGCAAATCAAAACCACAACGAGATACTATCTCACACTAGTCAGAAGAGCTATTATTAAAATAACAGATGCTGGCAAGGATGTGAAGAAAAAGGAATGCTTATATACTGCTGCAGGGAGTGTAAATTAGTTCAATTATTGTGGAAGACAGTGTGGCCTAGAGACTGAAATACCCTTCAACCCAGCAATCCCATTACTGAACACATGCCCAGAGAAATATAATCGTTCTGTCATAAAGACATATGCACAAGTATGTTCACTGCAGCACTATTCACAAGAGCAAAGACATGGAATCAACCTAAATGCCCATCAATGGTATACTGGGTAAAGAAAATGTGGTACATATACACCATGGAATACTATGCAGCCATAAGAAAGAACGAGATCAAGTTTTTTGCAGGGACATGGATGGAGCAGGAACAGAAAACTAATGCAGGAACAGAAAACCAAATACCGAATGTTCTCACTTATAAGTGGGAGATAAATATTGAGTACACATGGACACAAAGAGTGGAACCACAGACACCGGAGCCTACTTGGGGGGGGGGGGAGGAGGGAGAGGATCGAAAAAATAACTGATGGGAACTAGACTTAATACCTGGGTGACAAAATAATCTGCACAAGAAACCGCCATGATACACGTTTACCTATATAACAAACCTGCACATGTATTCCTGAACTTAAAAGTTAAATAAATTCTTTTTAAGTTGGCTCTTTCACTTATTAGCTATGTGATTAGCTATGTGATCAAAGGCAAGGTTTTTAAGTCCTCTGAATTTGTTTTTCCACCTGCAAAATATGGATATTAATATGTCACTGTGCCTGACAGGTAAGATCTCAATAAACCATGTTAAATGAAACATATCAAACTGATATGTTTATTGTAATTAAACAGCTTACAATAGACTTGATGCAGAGATGGTGGTAGATATTCATAAATTTATTGGCACCAATGAAGAGTTGCTGTATCAATAAAGATTTGGTACAGAGAGACTTACAAAGAATATACATTAACAGCAAACCACATACACTTTATCATCTGTATGATCCTTCCCCCACAACTGATTAAGAAAAACAAATCTCACATACCTAGACGGCTCAAAAGCACTATCCTCCACTAATGGGGGGGATAACGGCAATTTCGTCTCCCGGTTGAAGCAGGAGGAGCTGATCTCCAAGCTCGACATATTCTTGACGAACAGCAAATATTATCTGATTTCTAACATCAGCCAATCTAAAGGGGAAAAAGTATGACTCAAAGTATCAATGCTATGATAGACCTCAAATCTCTTCAGCTGCAATTAGAGATACTCATCGAAATTAACCTTATTTTTACTTTTATCATTTATGTATTTTGAAAATATTTAAGTGTTACTCATATGCTTTCTACAAATTTTTCACTACCCAGGATGTCGAGTTTCTATCTCCTTCCACAGCTGCAACGCTTTTATTTCTTGTGGCACAGAAATGGTCTCTGAACGAACTCCTGTTATTTCAGCACTTTTTGCAAAATACAATACTTCAACCTGAAAGTAAAGAAAATGCTTTTAACAACTCATACTCGTCTTCTGACTGTCAATGTTGAGCAGTTTTCTCATTTTCCAAATGTATTGCTTTAATCAAAGACAAATTTTATAAAGAAAACTAAATAACCCGTAAAAAATTTCATTATTATCTACAAGTTCAAATTCTGAAAACTTGTTGTTTTAAATATAATTCAGACTAATTTCTGGATGCCTTTTAGTTTTATAAACTTAAGTGTGCCATCATTAAAATCCTAAGTATTTACCTTCTATGAAAACATGTTAAGGCTGTCTTTAATTGACATAAAAATATAGCACCTTTTATAAACGTGTAAGCAAAGAACAAATGTCTGAGTCAAGAGATGAGTTACACAAATAAACAAATAAGCGAAAAACCTGTTTCTCACGGTTGTCAAATGACCTTAGATTCCGGTCTGCATAACACTGTCCCCAGACGCTAAGGATTAAGTTATGCAACATAGTACATCTGACATTTACAGAAGCAAGTAGGTTTGAAAGCCAGGACAGACGGGTATTTGCTAGAACGAAGTTGTGCCAGCAGCCTGGTATGTAAGGGATCCGATGAAGTCAAATAGGCACCTGTCCCTCCGTGCAAACTACTCTTTACGAAATAGAGGTTTGCAAATAATCAAGAATGTGGAAATCTACAGATGAAGCAGAAATGAGGTGCATTTCTTTCCAGATTAAAATTTTAGCTTCATCAAAACGAATAATCTGGGAAAGAGGTTGGCCACAAAAGGTCGAGGCGTCTTCAGAATGAACCTGTCCTTGTTGCCGTGAGCGGACAGGAGTTCTCGGAGTGGACCCGACTTCTGCTGGGGCAGCAGCAGCAGCAAAGCCCTGAGGGCCCTAGGGCGGGGGCGGGGGCGCCCCCAAACCGAAGATGCCGGCCAGGGTGGGTGTGAGTTAGGGGCTAGTGGGGAGGTCCGACTGACCAGGGCTGGGTCTGTGAAGGGAAAGGGCAGGAGAGACACGTCGAGGAGGGCTCCGGACCCAGGCCCTCACGCACACCCGCCACCCTTACCTGGCACAGCGGCACCATCCCGCCTGGGACAGCAGGACCAAATTACAGCCGCAGACGCGCAGGCGCGGGGCCCAGCCGCTGCGCAGGCGCAACCGGAGGGCGCTTGGCCCCCGCCTACGCCGTCACGGAGCATGCGCCCAACTAGCTCCGCCCCGCCCCCGGCTCTAGCTGGCGGACTGTTCTATGCCTGGATTAATGTTGCTTCTGGGATGGGTCTTGGCGGTGAGAGGGAGCAATCAGTATGGAAATGGAGAAAGGGCTGACCATGCATGTCCTCCCCAGGAAGGAGGTCGTGGTGTAGGCGAGCAGAGGCCAGACTCCCGTGGACACTTGCCGCCTGCGTTATGGAGGCTTAGCTAATAACCTTGCAGGGGCCTTCGTGCTTTTCCACTCGCTCACCTTTAGGCTTCTGACACTTACCTACGGTATGTGAACCTCGAAAATTTGAGACAGGTCTCAGTTAATTTAGAAAGTTTATTTTGCCAACGTTGAAGACATGCCCTTGACACAGCCTAAGGAAGTCCTGAGGATATGTGCCCAAGGTGGTCAGGCCGCAGCTTGGTTTTATACATTTTAGGGAGACAGGAGATATCAGTCAATATGTAAAAAGTGCATTAGTTCCTTCCAGAAAGGCAGAGACAACTAAAAGCAAACCCCGCCCCCCCCCAACTGGGGACGTCCAGGTCACAGGTAGGTAATACACAGATGGTAGTATTTTTTTTGTAGTCTTTCTAAAGGAGGCAATCAGAATATGCATCTATTCTCGGTGAGCAAACGAGGAGGCAATCAGAATATGCATCTATTCTCGGTGAGCAAACGAGGTGACTTGAATAGAATAGGAGGCAAATTTGCCCTGAGCAATTCCCAGTTTGAAGGGGCCCAAGATATTTTTCTTTCATAGATACATGATTAGTGTTTCTTAAAGACTTGAAATATCCCACCTGGTCAGAACGTTCGAACTGTTACCACTTTTCCTGTTTACTGGCCGCTCGGTAAATTGTCTGTATACTGTCCACCCAACTTTCCCAATTCTTGCCAACAAGAACTCTTGGCTTTAAATTGCTTGCATCATTAAGTGGATGTAAGTTACACGTCCCTTTCCTTAGAGCTCACAGTCCTGGTAGGAGAGTTTTAAATATGAATGATAATTCCCTGTAATACTAAGGATATGTATCATTTCAAGGGTGGAAGGGGAAAGTAGTTGTGTCACCTTGGGAGTGTGCTCTAGTGAGTCTCACTGAGAAGATGCTGGAGATAAGTCTGCTAGAATAGTGGCAGTAAATGACAAGAGTGGGAGTAGAGCATGAGGAAATTTCACTTGCCTCTGACAAGCCACAGGGATATGAAGAAGCATAATGAGTTCACGGAAGCGCAAGTAGTTGGCAAGACAGGTGTGCCTCCAGCAAAGAAGGAGGTGATGAGAAGTGAGGCTGGAGAGTCCTTGGTAGAAAAAATTGACAAGAAGCAGTTAATACCAACTTATATCCTGGTAAAGTTGCTAAACATCAAGGATAAAGAATTATATTCATACCCAGGCATAAAAATCAGGGAATGATGATAGCGGCCTTAAGACTCCTCAGTGCCATCTGATGCCAGCAGGTGGCAATGTGCAGTAGATAAAAAAGGCTGAGAACAAAAGCGTGACCCTGTAATATTACATACAGCGAAGTAGTGGGTCATGATTCTCCTAAATCAACAAAAACTCAAAAAATATAATACCCAAGAACCCTTTTTAAAAATCCTTCTTGGGCAAAACGTCCACTCAATCAAGAGTAATCAAAGTAAATAACTCAACAATAAAGCTGTCATTGAAATTTTAATCCATTCAGACAAAACTAAGACATCAATTATGGGATTATGATTATAAAATAAAATGTAAATGACATCAGAATATTTAAAAAAATGGAAACTGTCCAAAGTGGGAACACATAGTTACAAAATATCGATTCAGGTTTCTTAATATTTTTCGTAATCTTCTTTATTTTAGAAAATATTTTAGGAGCAATTATCTCTTACAAATAAACAATAATCTGATAATTTGTAATCCTGTCAGTTTCACCAGTTATTTTGTTGATAATTTCAAGTAAATGTATGTCAATAATATTGCCTTGCTTTCATTTTTTTATTTTCTAATTCCTAATGAGGTGAATCTTTTCATATTTTCATTGGGCACTTATACTTCTCTGTGAAGTTTCTGTTCACGTTGTTTATTCATTACACTGTAGATATGACACAGTTCTTTTTTTTTTTTTGACAAAATCCAGCCTCATCTATAATTTGTGGATATGCAATCAAAACTGATACCAAAAAATTCCAGGCTTATTCCATAGGCTTTGATTTTACTTTTCTTATGCATTCATTAATTAAATCAGTGAATAATCACAATGGTATATAAATTATTTTAGTAATAAGAAAATGACTTTATGAACATTTGCATTTCACTTAAGCTACAATTTTTTGTGAAAACATGGTTGGAGCCACCATTTTCCCAGTTATTTTTACAATAAGGAATCCTGTTTGGTTAAGAAAAAAAACAAGTTGAGGCAAAAACATTTCCATTTTGTTTTCAGATTTAAAAAGATGAGATTCCATGAGACTAGAAATGTAGGAGCATCTCAGACCTTCACAGAAGGCGCTATTAGAAGATCAGAAGCATAACTTTGCTTGTGAGAGGTGAAGCCAGCTGGACTTCCTGGGTTGAGTGGGGACTTGGAGAACTTTTCTGTCTAGCTAAAGGATTGTAAATGCACCAATCAGCACTCTGTAAAAACAAACCAATCAGTGCTCTGTGTCTAGCTAAAGGATTGTAAATGCACCAATCAGCACTCTGTAAAATGGAACACCCAGCACCCTGTAAAATGGACCCATCAGCAGGATGTGGGTGGGGACAAATAAGGGAATAAAAGCTGGCCACCCCAGCCAGCAGCGGCAACTCACTGGGGTCCCCTTCCATAAGCTTTGTTCTTTCACTCTTCACAATAAATCTTGCTGCTGCTCACTCTTTGGGTCCATGCCACCTTAAAGAGCTGTAACACTCACCGTGAAGGTCCGAGGCTTCATTCTTCAAGTCAGCGAGACCAAGAACCCACCAGAAGGAACCAACTCCAGACATACTTGTAGTAGCAAATTATCAAAAACATTCATTGTGTTTTCTGGAATACAATTTTTCCCAGAAACACCTGGCAGAATCAGAGTCATTGTGTCAAAAGAAAAATGTTAGACAAATTAAAATAAGCAAAAAACAATTTGTGAATTGAGTCCTTCTCCCAACCATAACAGGTTCAAAGAGACTCCAGTGCTGCCACATGATCAAAGAATTATGGACAAAAAAAGCAAATTTTAGGAAAAGAAAATGAGGTACAGAAACAGCTGGACTGGTTACAGCTTGGTGTTTACCTTACTTGAAGAGAGTTTTAACAGTTGGCTGCCTTTGATTGTCTGCAACACAGTGATTGGTGTAAGAGTAGGTTACAGCCTGTTTACACATCCAGTTAGGTTACAGTTCACTGTGTGTTGAGAAACCTTTAGGCCAAACTTAAAATTTGTAAGGAAGCAGCGTCAGGGATTTAAAAGTTATTAGATGTTCCATCAGTTGTTTCACCAATAGGTAATAGGTTTTTTTGGTTTTGTTTTCTATGCTATTAAAATAGTATATAAAACTTGCCACCATTGATTCTGATTTATTATGTTACAGTTCAGTCTCTAATTGAACTGAGCCTATTTTTTTCCCTAAAATCCAACCTATTCATCCATTTACACAGATTTTTTTAAAAATCTAAATATTTTATATCAAATTGCCAAAAATGTTTAGTCACATTCTTTTTCTATTGCTGCCCATATATTTTCTGCCATCATTTTCAGCTACTAAATAGTATCTAGTCCTAGATATCTGGTAGACCATTATCAGGAACTCTTCGTGAAATGCTTCAGAGACCTTGTTTAAGTCAATAATAAAGTTGAGGTTTATAATCATATCCTGTGACCAAAAAAAAATACATGTAATAGATTTTCAAATCTCAGCCCATGTCTACTCCTTTATTTCCCAGTGTGGCAGAATTTTTGAGCAGTGAAAATACTTCTATCTGAGGAAGTTTGGAGTATGTAGTGTGAGATCTGTAGACATTGGACTGATGTCATTAACATATTTTAATATTTAAATTCCTTATTAAAAAAGAGATGATGCCGTAGTTACTTTTTGAAGGACTACTGAAGCAGGATATTTCCCTGACCCCTTCATGGGACCCACGACAGAGGTTCCTTGTTTATTCAGCCTGCTGCCCACAACTCCTCACGGGAGGGAGCGCACAAGTGAACAAGGGTGAGGACTGGAGTGCACCAGCACTGGAACAACCCAGCTGCTTCCGCGCTGTTGGGATCAAACTCCACTCACTTGGACACACTGTGTTCCACCCCTCATGGGAGGGAGCATGCAGGTGAGAGGATGCAGGAGTCAGGGTGAGACTTTTGGGCTCCAGCAGGAGCAAACTCTGTGCAGGGCCCTGCAGCAGTGACTGAGGGGCTGCCTGTGACTCCCAGAGCCTCAGAGGATGTGTTACAGTGCCCTTTTAGCTCTGCCATCCGTAGGTGGCTTAAATGTAAACAGCTCAGTGGGCCCTTTGCCTTTTTGCATGAGGCAGCTGCCCTCCACCAGCAAGAGTAAAGGACCAGTGTCACAGCCTTTTGTATTTGCACTCATGGCTCCTGAGCTCTTGTCCTGCATCCAGGAAAAATGAGGTTACACAAAAGAATTGAAGGATGGTAAATGTGGGATATTTTATTTCCAATGAAAGTGGCTTTCAGCAGGAAGGAGAGCAGAAAAGGGGATGGGCTGGGTAGGTAATCTTCCCCTGAAGTCCTGCCATCTCTGGCTGGATTTTTCTCCAAAGTTATACTGTCAAAATGTCCCTCTGAAATCAAGCCACTTCTTTCTGACATCCAGCCATAGTCCCTCACGTCCAGTTGCTTCTCCTCTCTGCTGGCTGAGTCTGTGGTCTTCATAGCACAGGATGGCGGGCAGGGTGGGCCATGGGTAGTTTAGGAAAAAGCAACATTTGAGCAGACAAAAGGGAGAGAAGTTCTCACTTTGGGCTGCGGCTTCAGGCTTTTTGGCTTGAGGGTGGGGTTTTGTCAGGGACCCTCCCTTTCCTGCCTAAAATTTCTCTGCCTCCTGCCTCTATCATTGTATCACTTATTTGAAGTAAACCCATCTGGAATTACTGATTTTAACAAATCACACAGAATTTCAAACACCTTTCTATGCAAATGACTTGCGAAGACATAGAGTATAGTATGCTGTTAACAAACAGCCCAGCAGTGTGCCTTGCGCCTTGTAGGTGTACAAAATATTGTTAAGTCAATTTTATAATTGAAGGAGGTAACTTTAAAATGCTGCATCCATGTTGTGTACTTTTATTCATCGGTCATTTTAAATAAAAACAAAAGCCAGAATAAACCATATGTATTGTACTTGTTAGTTTATTCAAGGAAATTTAGGTCAAAAGAAGCACACCTCCTTGTGGTTGGTTATTCCAACTGCAAATCATTCACGTTAAAATGAAAGAACATGGCTACAGGAGCTTTTTTTCAAATATGTTCTTCACTGATCATTTTCTAAAATGTATATATCAAATCCCCCAGTTTCAGATGCCAGAGGAAAGCCAGATCTTGAAATTTCATTTTTGCAAAAATCTAAGATATGCACAAAAATAGATTTTAGAAACAGAAAAATATACCACACAGATGTTGTTGAACCATAAAAAACAAAGCTTTATTTTTTTTTTTTGAGATGGAATCTCACTGTCACCCAGGCTGGAATGCAATGGTGCGATCTCAGCTCACTGACACAGCTGCCTCCTGGGCTCAAGTGATTCTCCTGCCTCAGCCTCCCAAGTAGCTGGGATTACAGGAGTGCGCCACCACACCCGGCTAATGTTTTTGTAATTTTAGTAGAGACGGGTTTTCACCATGTTGGCCAGACTGGTCTCGAACTCCTGACCTCAGGTGATCTGCCCACCTCAGCCTCCCAAAGTGCTGGGATTATAGGCATGAGCCACTGCTTTTAAGGAGCATATTGTGGGCTCTAGAAAGCTCCCAACGCTGCCTTTTCAGATGTGTTAAAAAGGAGAGCTGAGGAAAAAAGTCTGCAATATCTCACCAAAGGGAAGTTGGTGAAGCAGAAGTCTTCATCAAAGTGAAATAAGAACTGAGGCAGTGAAGGTAAGAAAGGGCCTGAGCCCAGAGTCCTTGGTGGACGGCCTGGGTAATGTTCTTCTAGTCTTAATAGTGCTCAGTGAGGAAGCAGACCCACCTTTTATTAGCCTTTCAGCTCTGACCGTAGAAATGATTGATGCCTGAGTATAGGGCAAGAGTATAAACTGAGCTACATCTCCTCAAAAGTAGCAGAATTCAGAGGTCCAAACTGAACTAAGGATTGAGGATTATCTGAATCTCAGGTTTATCCGTGGACTGAAAGAGAATATACTTGGCGATGTAGTGTGTTGTGAACTGCATGTCTGTGTCCCCCCAAAATACACAGGTTAAAATCCTAACCCCCAACCTGGTGGTATTTGAAGGTAATTAGATCATCCCGGTACAGCCCTTACGAATGGGATTAATGCTCTTAAAAACACGACCCTAGAGAGCCTGCTCACGCTGTCTTCCACGTGAGGATACTGCAAGAAGTTGTTCATCGGCAGCTCGGAAGAACCCTCACTGGAACCCAACCATACTGGCACCCTCACCTCAGACTTCCAGTCTCCAGAGCTGTGAGAAATAACTTTCTGTTGTTTAGAAGCCAACCGATCTATAGTACTTTACAATGGCAGCCTCAACGAAGACACTAAGTAAACCCAGGCCAAAGACCTTTAACAAAACTGCAAATGAGAAACAGCCCAGTTTGGCTAATGGAGGATGTCTTCCAACTCTATTCTCACCCTACCCCATGCAGTGAAGAAAGAAAGATAATTCTTTCTTCACTGCACTTCAGGGGTCAGCACAATTTTTTGTAAAAGGCCAGACTGTAAATATTTAGACTTCCCAAGCTGTGTGATCTCTGTCACAACTACTCAGCTCTGCTATTGCGCATGAAAGCAGCCAGAGGCAAAGAGCAAAGGAGTGAGTGTAGCTCTGCTTCAGTGAAATTATTTGCAAAAAGAGGAGATGGGTCAATTTGTCCCACAAGCCATATTTGCTGGCCCTTGCAGTATAGTTCATAAAGTAAGGAAAAGAGAAAAGAAGTAAGGGAGAATTCAGCCACATTACCAACAGGATAACCAGGTTTGGACAAATAAGTTTCAGTAAAAAGAGAAACAAACGGGAAAAACATAAACCAGTGTAAGGAGGGAAAATATATATTTCAGCCCAAAATAAATAAAACTAATGTGAAAAAGACAGTGTGCAAATAACGGATGAAAGGATATGTTCTAGTAGAAAGCAAACCTCCTCCCAAAGGGAAAATTCCCTACTGTACTTCACACCCCAAGAGTTTACAAGGACACTAATTTGTATAAGAAGACTTCGAGGATAAGATAAAATCATAGCATAGAAATAAAAGGTTATAAGAAAGTGTTAAAGACTAATATGATACGATTACTGAAGCAAGTAGTAAATAAATGAGAAAGAGGAAAAAAATGCCGCAAGTTTTAGAGACTCATTATTGCTTGAGAACAGCACTGTCCAGAAGAACTTTCTGCAGTGATTGTGATGTTCTGTAACTGCACTGTTCAATGCAGTGGTCACAAGTGCCTACTGAACACTTAAAGTGTGGTTACTGGAGTCAAGGAATTGAATTTTAAACTTTATAACTTATTTAATGAATTTAAATTCAAATAGTCACACATGGCTAGCAGCTATTGATTCAAGTGCAGTTCTGGAGGAAACACTGGAGTCAATTTCAATGAACACGGAAAAAAAGAAAATAGGTTAAGCAAATACGGATAACACGATAAAGGGAGAATAGATACAAACCCACAGAATATAAAGTTAATCTGTGTCCCCAAGTAAGAATAAACAAATGGAATATGACATACATTTTAGGTTATAATAGAAGACAACTTTCATAAATAAAGGAGAAATTTACATCACAGATTCAAAGGACAGTGTATTCCCATAAAATTCAGAAACCTAATGAAATCTTTCCTGGTCTTTATTGAATTTTAAGAATAAAATTTCTTCGGGTATCTGGGAAGAATGTAAAAAGTTACACCTGGATGAAAATTGAGCTACTTTGTGATTTCTTCACAGTATCAAAAGGCGCAGAACATTGTCTGCAAAATGCTGAGGGAAAGAAGCTGAGCCTAAAATGTCTGACATTCAGACCTCTTTTCATTAAGCTATAAAGATAGCAGGCAAATACGAAATAATCTGGGAAATACAGTACACATAGGACTATCTTATGAAACCTTCCATATAATAAAATCTGATCAAACAGGAATTAAAGTGAAAGCCATTGTAAAAAAGACCAATGGCAAACCAAACTATTTAAATACACAACCAAGTCCAAATAAATATGGAAATTATGGTTATAGACTATAAATACATTTTAACTTAACAGGTGAATATTACAGTATGCTGAATTACCTTAGGCCTGGTTCCCCAGAAGTACCACCTGAAATGAGAAAACAAAGTCATTTATTAAGGAAATGCTCCCCAGAAATACTGACAAGGAAGTGGGAAAGGTAAGTAGGGAAAGGGGAGAAAGCAGACAAGTATACAGAGGTGGAATTTCAGGCAAAACTCCAGCAGAGCAGAGATGAGGATTTCTGATTAAAAACGGCAGGATGAGCACCTGTTTACCTTTTCTCCCTGTGAAAAACGATGTTAAAAGGCATAAACCCACAAGGATGAGGAGGCCAGGAGAGAAAACAATAGCAAAATGTTGGAAGCTAGATAGTAGATGGGACAATGCCAGTTCTGGTCATGATGGAGTAGCTGGATTCACACTTACCTTTTCACAAAAACTGTAAGAAGTGAAAAGATGTATTAAAAACTGTCTTTGATGCAGGATTTTGGCTCCTTTGCTCAGCTAGGTCCAGGTTCTTGTCTCATGACCCAGAAGAATTAGGCACACAGACATCAAAGAGTGAGTGGAGTCGAATTTATGAAGCAAAAGGAAAGCTCTCAGCAAAAAGAGGGGATGCAGGGGTTGGTTCTCTTACCTAAAGACAGGAAATTTCCCCAATACGGCTGAGCTTGGGGCTTTTTATGGGCTCAGAATAGGGAGTGTCTGCTGATTGGTTTGTGAGTATCCAAAGAAAGGTCAAAGTGAAGACACTATTCAAATATGGGCATGACAGGGTAGAAAACTAATTAGGAAAGGGTAGATATGTGTAAAATAGGTGTAGAATGGGGAACAATCAGAGGAAACTACGCCAGATGGGAAGGTGGGTTTTGAATCCAGTTGGAGAATTTCCCCGGGACAGTTTCTGGCTTGAAGGTCAGGTTTCACTGGGGACGCGCCCCATCTGCCTAGGCATCATCTGCCTTCTACCACTATCATCGGCAGGCACCTGATAGCAAGGGTTAAAGACCCTGAGAGAAGGAAAACACACATGGCAAATCTCATATTCATTTTAGCTTTTTTCTTTGAGGACATTTTCTAAACACTTGCACAGGGAAATCAAGCTTGGGAAAACAGCAGGTAGATTGAAAGTAAATTAATGGAGATACATGGTGCAAACACTAACCCAAAACAGCTAATATGACTATATTCACAGCAAACAAAATAGATTTTAGGGCAAGATGTAATATTAGAGAGAAAGCATGATATTATTAATACATAATAACAAAAGGTCCCGTTCAAACAAAAGACATAACAATCCTAAATTAACTCTTTTGGGATTTACTTGTATATTTTGTTAAGCAGGATCAAACCAGTGTTAGTCTAGGGTTAATTTTACCCACTACTGTGTCAGAATTCTTCTGAGCACTCTACCCAACATCTTGTGAATTATGAGGATTTCCAGTCGGCTGCTGGGGACAGGCACTAATTCTGGACCTGTGAGTTCCATGGATTTTTTTCCAGATTCTCTGCCTTGGTTCTTTCTCTGGCCTTGGGTGGTTTCCTCACACATGTACTGATCAGGACTCAGCTGAACGCTTAAAGGAGCCCTCAGCGGGTCTCCAGAGCTCCTCTTCTTTCACAAACCTCCTCTCTGGTGGTCTAGCTTACTTGGCTTCCCCAGATTCTCATCTCCTTCCCCTCAAGTCAAGGAAACCACTGGTTTCTGCCTGGTTTCTCTCTTGTGTTGCAATCTGGAAATTCTCACCAAGGAGTGAGCTATGCCAATTGTATTGTCTATCTCATTGGTTTTCCATCTCTCAGGAGTCACTGTTCTTCAATCTCTGATGGTCAGTGTCCTGCAAACTGTTTCATATATTTTGTTCAGTTTTTTAGCTGTTTATACCAGAAGGGTAAATCTGGTCCATGTTACTCCATTGTGACCATATAGGCTTTTTTCTAAAGCATTATATGAAATAAAAGCCAAAGAGATCATTCCAGTTTGTTTCTTAGGATCTAAGGGTCTGGATATCTGGAGTTGTATGCATACTGACAGGTTAGTGGCTGAGAATTTAGGGTCAACTTTTCTAGGTATATATCTTCAGTTGACTCCTATATCTTGCTCTGCGTTCTCACACCCACACACCTTTGTACTTTATCTCACATTCCAGATTTCAGAGGCATAACCAGAGCCTCCTCAGTTGTAGCCCTTTGTTTAAACACTCTAGACTGTGTTCCAGCTCCTTCCATTCCATTCCTCCAGCTGCTTTTTGTCTTCTAGGTATCCACTGAAATCTCATTCTCTTTCTCTCTCTCTCTCTCTGTGTCTTCTCTCTCATTGTGTATATGTCCTGTTGAAGTTGCTTCAATTTTATTTAAATAAGGATGTGGTCAGTCTGCCATATGACCCATAAAACCCCACCTTTACATTTTTGATGCTAGTCAATTCTCCTAGCACATTATCTATTTATTTTCACCCAGGAATCAATCAAATTTTTAAGTAGAGTGCTAAACAAAGCAAGGCAATCTAATACTTATTTAACATTATCCAAGTCCAGCCTTCATCACATTTCACTTAGCTCCAGGAATCCATTTTAACATTAAGTTCCTAACACAAACATTAAATTACAGGGTTATTGCCTTTTATGTACATTTGAATTACGAGTACTAGAAGTCATCCAAATAAAAAACAGTAAAAGCCTAATTTTGTCTAACATTTTGAACAATGGTAACTAAAATGAAAACAAATTCATTAAAATCAACCAAATTATCAAAATCAATTAATTAAAAATTAGTAAGAAATTGCTATTTTTAAAACATACTGTCTGAATATGTGCTATTTTTGCACTTGCCACATGGTGACACTACTTTAACCAATAAATTACAAATACTATGCTTCAATAGTATGTCTTAAATTATGCATCCTTTGAATGCTACTAAGTCTCCAGAAGTGAATTCCTAGCAAAACTGTGATCACCAAGTTTATATACCTAACCGATTCTGTAGTTAACTGAATTATTGAATAGTCAGGGCTCAGCTACCAAGGTTTCCAGGGATTCCTCACTGTAGAGACGAGAAGCTGTTGTTTCCTAAAAGTTTTTGCTTTCAGCTTTCAGAGATGTCCTTAATGCAAAGGCTAGTGAGGTCAAACCTACAAAGATCTGCTCACACAAATATATGAGTCCAAGGTAGCTAAGAGCACTCACACTGTGTGAATCTAAATGCTGAGAGATAAAAATGTGCTCCAATCAGTAATCAAATATTATTAGAAAAATACTGTAAAATGTTAGGGAAGATGGAGATCTCATCCCCTGATTCATCAGGTAAGGTTATCAGGGATAATTAGTGAACACAGTTTAATTTCATATAAGAAATATTTGTTTAGTTTGTTCCCCCACTCCCAGCCCCTGGTTATTAAATCCTTAAACATCAAGGACCCTTTCTGGCTGTAAGAAAAACTAGCGCAACCTGGGCAACACAGTGAGACCCCCATCTCTACCAAAAATTTTAAACATTAGCCAGGCTTGGTAGTGCACGCCTATAGTCCTAGCTACTCAGGAGGCTGAGTCACGAGGATGGCGTGAGTCTAGGAGCTTGAGGCTACAGTGAGCATAACACTGCACTCCAGCCTGGGCAACAGAATGAGACTGTCACACACACAAAAATAAAGGTTGAGGGAAGAAAAAGACAAACAAAAAAGTAAAGCTAGCAGTTTTTGAGAGCCTTCTTGGATTAAGTATTATGCTCTGTGCTTCTCATTGTTTTTTATGCCATTTAATTCTTGCAACAACCCTGTGAGGTAAACACAATCATTCTTATTTGACAGATATAGGAGTCTCAGATACTTACCTAGGGCCATTCATCTAGCAACAAACAGAACCAGGGTTTGAACTGGGTTGTTTCACACCAAATCCCACACTTGTCCTTCATCTCAGAATGTTTCCATGTCTCTCTTGAATATATGCCCCTGTGCCTTCTACGTTACACATTTCTCTATATGAATCAGCATCTCACCCTTAATTATACATGACAATTCTCTGCTGGAGATAAGCTATATATTCCTTGATTATTTATAATTGTTTAAAACTAATGACTAAAGGGTCTCATATCACTATTGTGGCCCGGTTCCCTGATAAATATCCACCGCTTTTTTTTTTTTTTTTTTTTTTTGAGACAAGATCTTGCTCTGTCATCCAGGCTGAAATGTAGTGGTGTGATCATGGATCACTGCAGCCTCAACCTCCTGGGCTCAAGTGATCCTCCTGCCTCAGCCTCCCAAGTAGCTGGGACCACAGATGCACACCACCACACCTGGCTAATGGTTTTTATTTTTTTCTTTTGTAGAGATAAGGTCTCCCTATGTTGCCCAGGCTGGTCTCAAACTCCTGAGCTCAAGCGATCCTCCTGCCTCAGCCTCCCAAGGTGTTGCGATTACAGGCATGCATCACCTTGCCTGGCCTAATGAGTACTTTAAATGGCCCTTTGAAGGTCCTGATGGTTTACTTGAAAGAATAATTTCAGGGGAAGGTACAGACCCATGTTGCAAGGACTACATTAAAATCTTCATGGCCATGTTAGGAATAAAAGAGGAGCAAATGGCAGTGATAGTTCATTCAGTGGGGCTGGCCATTAGACTAAATAGAAAGGCTTTAGAATGTCACATTGGAAGGGACCATGAAGATTATTTAGCCCAAATAACTAACTGAACTTGAACACGTTCTGTCAATTGCCTGCTAAACAGTTAACCATCCTATCTTTGAATACCTTCAGTGCCAGAGAGTTCTAAGCCCAAGAATTACTTGCACTCTTAGACAAGTGTGACTGTTATTTTTTATATACTCTCATATAGCAAAGGTGACCAGCCAGTAAGAAGGTGGAGGTGAGCTGGGTGTGATGGCTGATACCTGTCATCTCAGCACTTTGGGAGGCTTGAGACCAGGAGTTTGAGACAAACCTGGGCAACATAATGAGACCCTCATCTCTACACACAAGTAAAAATTACCTGGGCATGATGGAGCATGCCTGTAGTCCTAGCCACTTGGGAGGTTGAGGCAGGAGGATTGCTTGAGCCCAGGAGTGCGAAGCTGCAGTGAGCTATGGTCATGCCACAGCACTCCAGCCTGGAGAACAGAGCAAGACCCTGTCTCAAAACAATCAATCAATAAAAACTGGAGGCAAGAGGGTGGCTGACATTCCTGGAGGATTTCATATTTGCTCAGAACTGGTTCAGGTCTGGGTCAGAATCTATCCCCTGGGGAGGAGGCATCAAGAGAACTTTCGACAAGGCAGATGCTAGAGGAAAAAAATACAGGTTGGAGATACCACAGTTTTAAAGCTTGTAAAAAGTACTTTTATTTGTATTTCTGTGTACTTATCTACTTTAACCTTTTGAAGTGAAATATAAATTAAAATTATTGGACTAATTGAATCAGATGATTGCTGAAGATCTACTTAAGAAAAAAATGTCTTAAGGGTATAAATCTGCAATCATCATTGTGCTGCATGTTAACATCTTATCCTAGACTTTGTGTATAAACAAAAGTATACAATTAATTTGAAGTCATCAAGAGTATGTGGAAAAAAATAAATCTGTGATAGGTGTGCCACCATGTTGCTTATGTAAGATTTTCTTTTCCAATACCTAAAATAATCATTTCCACAAGAGGGTGCTAGTTGATATCTTATTCTTAAAATAAATTGAAGCTCATTTTGGAAATAGAAGGCTCTTGTTACATTTATATTTATACAGTGACACCAAATATTTCAACATAATTCACGTAGTATACTTGGGAAGATTACCTTCATCATTACTGTCTCCCAAAGAAACAAAATTTTAGGTCACAGAAAGTCACAGTTTTTAGTTGATATAAAAAAGAAATCTCTCAAGTGTAATTCTAGTATTATTTATTTTAAAAAATAAATTTTGGCTAGGCACTGTGGCTCACACCTGTAATCGCAGCACTTGGGAGGCCGCAGCAGGTGGATCATCTGAGATCAGGCATTTGAGACCAGTCTGGCCAACATGGTGAAACCCCTTCCTCTACTAAATATATAAAAATTAGCAGGGCATGGTGAAGCATGCCTGTAATCCCAGCTATTTGGGAGGCTGTGGTGGAAGAATTGCTTGAACCCAGGAGGTGGAGGTGAGCCGAGATCATGCCATTGCACTCCAGCCTGAGTGACAGAGCAAGACTCCATCTCAAAAAAATAAATAAAAAATAAATAAGTAAATGAATAAAAAAAATGTTAAAAACGCATTTTAGAAAAGTGAATTTATGTCATCAGTATTTTTACAATTTACTTAAATATAAAATTTGAGCAAGATTGCTTCGCTTTAAATGACCCCACAAAAATGCCTTGATTTTCCTCTTTTTGCGGAAACATATCTAAGAGTAGAAGTCCTCAGCAATGTCTTGCAGTGCTGCTAAATTCATATGCGTCTCAAATTTGGCATAGCCTGCAAAGTATCGTGTATTGCTTTTGGGAAATGATCAGTGAATCTCTGCTAGCATAATCCCAGCATAAGCATCTTATTCTCACACACACGCATCTATACATATATATGCATGTAAACATATACACATACACATATCTATACATATATACATACATGCAGATACATATGTGTATATGTATGTACATATACACAGACACATCAGTGCTTAAGATAATTCATATACTGAAGTCTCCTTCACCCTCCATCTCTCATGCTAGGTTCTCCATTGGCTGTTTACAAAGAATAATAGGAGAAATGGCAGGAAAATTTGCTTACTGTCTGGGATAACTATCAAATTGGCCACTTCTAGAAACTACAAGGAAAATCCTTCATAATTGAGCATGGTTTTCCACAGCACTGCTCTGTGTGCCAAGAAGAGAAAATACTTAGCAATAAAAATAGTACTTATTGAGCATCTCCTTGTGCCAGACATTATATAATAATATATATTATATTATTATATAAATTATATATATATATAAATTACACACACACACACACACACACACACACATATATATATGGTTTGGCTGTGCTCCCATCCAAATCTCATCTTGAACTATAGTTCTTATAATCTCCGCATGTTGTGGGAGGCACCTGGTGGGTGAATCATGGGGGAGGTTACCCCTACACTGTTCTTGTGATATTGACAGAGTTCTCCCAAGACCTGACAGTTTCATAAGATGCTTTTCCCTCTTTGCTCGGCACTTCTCCCTCCTGCTTCCTTGTGAAGAAGAATGTGCTGCTTCCCCTTCTGCCATGACTGTAAGTTTCCTGAGGCCTCCCCAGCCACGTGGAACTGTGAGGCAATTAAACCTCTATTCCTTATAAATTACCCAATCTCAGGTATTTCTTCATAGCAGCACGAGAACAGACTAATACATATATTAATATATTATATTATAATTATATTTATTATATAACATATGGTTATATATTAAGAAATATAATAATTATGCCAGATGTTTTATTTCATCCTTTTAACAACAATGATTTGGGTATTCTCAATACTCCCATTTTCTAGTTGGGGAAACTGAGTCTCTAGAGAAGTTAAGTACTTATCCAAGGTTTCTTGCTCTGGTGAAGCAATCATGTGGATCTGGGCCTGTCTTACTCTAAAGCCGTACATTTTAAATGACTAATCTTTATTCCTATCTGAAACCCATAAATAGCTACATTATGTTACCAAGCCCATACCTTCAACTCAGGTCGTAGCATGTATCTAATGCCCTCAGTTTATGTTTGGACACATTTGGATCTGGAAAACTCATGGCCTCTTTGATGGATACCATAAGCGGTTAGGAGAAATGAAGTGAAGTTATTTACAAACTTCAGCTGGCCCTCAGAGTGGCATCAGCTATCACTGAGCACTGTGAGACAATCAGGGACAGGCACACAACCCAAGTCGTTTTCCAGGACTTTTGTTTGCACAACTGGGAAAGCTGACTTGTAATGATGTGAAACCTGGGGGCCTCCACAGGAACCCCACAACTCTTCCATCTACTATTTCTTCATCCAGAGGAAATGAAGTGGAGCTAGGGACCAGGAGATGCCCTTTGAGCCAGAAACCAATACGGCCTGAAGCCAGATCTTTCCATTTGGGCTTTTTAGTTAAGTGACAACATACTTCCTCATTGCTGGGGCCATTTTGGGTCAAGTTTTCTGCCACTCATTGGTAGAGCCTGGCTGATTCAGCCAGCCCAAAGAGAAGAGTGTAACAAGATATTGAACACAGTTTCTCCAGACTTGGCATCAAGGCTCAGAACACAGAACAACATGTGTGAAATTGTAAAGTCCCCTTTTTACTGAAGAGAGCAGCCAATCATGAGACCTTCCTAAAGCTTCCATAGAGTCTGCAAAGCTGAGCCTGCCACATGTGACTGTTCTCCAATTTTGTCTTTGTAAAAAAGGAATGGACAGAGGAAAGCGTGAGCCTCAATGGAGAAACTGGAGAATCTGTAGGATTTGGAATGAGAGATGATTCACCTCCCTTCCCTACAGAGAGAAGAGATGATTCACTTCCCTTCTCCTCACCAAGGCAAGACAGAAAAGCTCAGAGGCTGGGGGCCTGCAAGATTTGCAACCTCAGTGGAATGGATGAATGTCCTGGTTAAACATCTGCTTAGGTCGTGAACTGGCTAATTTGTCTCTATGTAAATCTGGGTTGGGGGAAGAAGCACCTAAAGAGGAACACTAGGAAGGAGAGGGGTCTGATCTGCCCTACCACTGTTTATGGCAAAGATGAGTGAGTTGACTTTGGGTCAGAAGATAGCCAGGTTGAAGGCGTCTTGCCCTACCCACAAGGTGATTGCTTGAGTAAGTGCAGGGATTGGGGGAGGGCAGTAACAAGAAGCTATGTGGTGGGGGCATAGGCCATGATGGTAGGAGGAAGAGGTGGAGTTCAAGCTGGATCTCCTGGTTAAGAAACTGTGGAGCAAAAGGGTCTGTAGAGCCCTCTGAAAAACCACACAAGAAAGATTCAAAGGAGGGAAGAGATTTAAATCAAATTTGAGGTTGATGCTTTAAGTAACAGAGTTTTAATGGCTCAGCATGACTGAAAATTTATGGAATCTATCCCAGATGGTATTAAGTGACAAGAAGTGGAGAATGAATTAGGTATGGCTAAAGGCAGTGACTGGAAGAAATAAAACCTTTATATATGTATACTCCACTGAATTGAGGCTGCTTAGTAACTGTAATGGGATATTGGAGAATTTATCTCTCATCATACAGACATCTGAAAATGGGCCAAAAGCCAATACAAACTTTGTTATGAGTGGTCATGGCAAATCTAATTGTCAGTATCTTTGTCCACAGTTTCATTGCATTCTTGGTCATCTCATAAATCCTATTTCAGAAGGCTTTGCTGGAGGAGACTGAGGTCGGGGAGGGCTAGGCTAAGGGGAAGGTCAGAGTTCATGTTCAGTGGTTTCCCAGGTTGCACTAAATTGAACAACTAACCAACATCTATTTTTATTATTATTTTGAAAATATATGAGAAGTTGATCACTCTTTTCTAGGTGAAAGATATATCTCTTATTGTTTTCCATATGTTGGGAGGTGTTATTTTTATTTTAAAATAAAATTCTAAGAGATTTCTTTCATTGTCCTGAATAATTCTTCAGGGGCATTGGAGGATCCTAGAATAATCTGGAAAGGATAGTGAGATGTGGGAGAATGGGAACGGAAACCATAATTGTCACACTTAAATGTCTGGAAGGACTAGCAGGCACCAGGAGCATGCACCAGGCTGGCCTAGGCTGTGGGGAACTGCAGAACACCTTGTCAAATGACTACTCAGCTCTGGTTGACTGTTGTCATATAATCATACACACCTGGTTTAGCCAAGTCTTCCCATTTTTCAAGAGACGTGAAAAAAAAAATCAGTTTTTATATAAACTTCATCATTTTTAAGTGTCAGCAACTATTCAAACAATTTTAAAAGCACCACACGGGCTAAACAGAACACACTGTGAGCTAATATGGCTGGTATGTAGCCAGAAACCTCTGGCATAAGTAATGGGAGAAGGTGGTCAGAACAGAAAAATAGAACTAAGGCTCAAGGCCTGTCAATCATTGTTCTTTGTAAAAGGAGTTCTGGACCAGAGACATCTCTCAGACTGGAAATATGAGCTTTTAAGGAGATACAAGGGATAGAGAAAGCAAGAAAATTCAGAGAATTCTAAAGAATGAGTCACTAGTGCCACTAGGATGATGTCACCCATCACAGGACACATACCAGGTACAAAAAGACTCATTTCAGGCAACAGGTAAGGAGACTGAGTTCCAACTAAAGCCAGAACTGACTTTGGTAACATATGATTGAATGCGCTACAGGTAAAACCAAAAAAGTTTTAAAAGGGTGAAGAAAGAAAAAGTTACAAATCCAAGTTACCTACAAAACATTTGAAGCCCAGAAGAAAAATGTTTGAGAGCCAAAAGGTTGAATGTTTCTCCCCTAGGATGGTTCATAGGGACTATCTTGGGTATAGGTGGATTAGGAAGAGATTGGTCCATGTACAGAAATGAGATCAGGGAAGGTTATGAACGATTCTGAGAAAATGCCAAACCCAAAAGCTGGTTATGAGGTAAGCATCATGGTTAAATATCGAACCCAGACTGGACTGAATGTCTGTCTCTTTCTTTCTTTCCCTCCCTCCCTTCCTTCCTTCCTTCCTTCCTTCCTTCCTTCCTTCCTTCCTTCCTTCCTTCCTTCCTTCCTTCCTTCCTTCCTTCCTTCCCTCTTTCTTTCTTTCTTTTCTTTTTTTTTTTTTTGACGGAGTCTCGCTCTGCTGCCCCGGCTGGAGCACAGTGATGCTATCTCAGCTCACTGCAACCTCCACCTCCTGGATTCAAGCAATTCTCCTGCCTCAGCCTCTCAAGTAGCTGCGATTACAGGTGTGTGCCACCACATGCAGCTAATTTTTATATTTTTGATGGAGACAGGGTTTTACCATGTTGACCAGGCTGGTCTTGAACTCCTGACCTCAAGTATTCTACCTGCCTCGGCCTCCCAGAGTGCTGGGATTACAGGTGTGAGCCATCAGACCAAGCCTGAATGTACACATTTCTGAAACAAGAACTCATCTAGCATTTGCACTATTACAATGGATTTAAAACTGTTCTCCCTGTTTATGAACTTAACCCTACAGTCTGTTCCTTAATGTAAAAGTCAAAGTGATCCTTTTAAAACTTAAATCTGATCATGTCACTTCACTGCTTAAAGTTCTTCCATAGCTTCCCATCTCACTTGGAATAAATACCTAAGCCCTTAAAGTGGACACTAAAGCCCAGGTCTGGCCCCAGCTCTGTTTTATCCGATGTCATTTCCTCCATCCTCGAACATATTGCACATTCTGCTCCAGCCACAGTGGTCCAGTCATTCCCTGAACATATCAAGCACACTCAGAACCTTTTAAATTCCTGTTTCCTCTGTCTAAATGGATCTTTTCACAGCTATCTGCATAATGCACCTCTCACTTCTTTCGGGTCGTGCTCAACAACTAATATCAGAGCAGTATTCACTGACCGTCCAATACAAAGCAGCAACCCTCCAACCCAGCTTTCTTTTCCACTAACTCAGCTTATTTTTCTCATATCACTTATCATTACTTGGTAGATTGGATTTTGTTTTTGGTTTGTTTGTTTATAATCATTTCTCCCCTCTAGAATGCACACTTTCTTAAGATTTTGTCCACTGATATGTCTCCAGAGTCCAAAACAGTGCCTGGCACATAGTAGGTACTTGATAAACACTTGTTGAATGAAAGAGCGAATGAATAAATAAACAAACAAAGGAAACTTTCACTAACATCTGAGAAAATTAACAGTCATAGACTAGGAAACTACACAAACAAATTTGAAAGACATTTACAACTTGGGCTGTTTCCAAAATTAAAAAAAATTATGATTACCCTCGTCTGTTCCTCCACTATGATGAGTAATGTTAGTGACATGAAGTTGAAAGAATGGATGATTGCTTTCTGGAAAGAAAGAAGGCCGACTCCTTGAAAACTGTTGAAAGATCAGAAAGGAATAGATAGGGTTCCAGGCTTGCATGAAGAAATTGGCTCTGAACTTGGCCAATAAAGGACCCATATGTGGGTTTACAACTAAGAGGACATTATGTTTAAAAACTGTCATTGAAATTGTGCCAGAATCTGTAATCAGGATCTATGGCTTTTCTGGATTTCTTAACTTAAAAAAAAAGTCCATGATTTAGATATATTTCTTCAGAATGTTGCCTGTCATCAAGACCTAGTAGTGACAGCAGTCCTTACGGATTACTAGTGGACTTTCTTAATTTGCTGAGCATTTTTTTCTTCTGTAATACATATGTATAAAATAGGAAGAGAAAGACAAATATTTGAAATATTTTCTTTGAAAGTTTTTTTTTCCCCTCTCTCCCTCTTTGAGAACATAGATGTATCTGTTTGAACATATGTATAGTGAATTTCCCCTCATGGAGCTGTTTATCCTCAGCTACCTTTTGCTGCTAGAAGTAGGTGGGAAGGGGCTAGGCACAGCATGAGTAACTGAATTTATTACCTAATATTAGGCATTTAACATAACATTAATCAAACCTCTCCAAATGGAAAAGATCAAAAGACAAAAATGAAAACCATGCTGCTGTAATAAATGTCTATATTTGAGATGGGCAAGGCCTTGCCATTTGTAAGACTTAAATTTGCTTAATGTTTTGAATTTTAACTTTATTTAGTGTACTAGTTTGTTCTCACACTGCTATGAAGAAATACCCAAGACTGAGTAATTTATGAAGGAAAGAAGTTTAATTGACTCACATGTCTACATCATTGGGGAGGCCTCAGGAAACTTACAATCATGGTGGAAGGGGAAGCAAACACATTCTTCTTCACATGGCAGTAGCAAGGAGAAGCACAGAATGAAGGGTGAGGGGAAGCCCTTCATAAGACCATCACCTCTTGTAAGAACTCACTCACTATCACAAGAATAACGTGGGGGTAACTGCCTCCATTATTTAATTACCTCCCACCAGGTCCCACCCATGACATGTGGGGATTGTGGGAACTACAATTCAAGATAAGATTTGGGTGGGGACACCACCAAGCCATATAGTTTACTTTCAAAGCCTTTTCAAGTACCAGTGTTGAAAATATAGCCTTGTTTTTAGAGTAATTTATTTTCATTCAAGTTTAATAAACTCAAGATGGGGATATGACTCAAAAACATAAAATGTGTTTTTCTAAGCAAGGATATTAGATTATAATATGCAGAAAACATGTGAATAAACCCACAAAGAATACAGTTTTTAATTAGAATATTTTATGGGCCCAGTTCTACTTTTAGGATATATAGAATTATGTGCCCAGTTCCCATGAAATGTAAAAAAACAACTAATGCACAAAATCTCACCACACACTACAGTCAAAATGTGACTTGAGACCACAGAGTTATCCCATTTCTTGCATTGACCAAAACCTCACTTTGTTGTCCTGTACCTAGATGAAACTTTTCATGACCTCTTTACAGTAATAAAATACTCTGTCTTTTGACTCTCTATGGAGTCCTGTCTGTTTCACCACTTCTCAGTTCTGTTACTTCTAACCTACTTTATACTTTAGACACTTATTATCTGTGTCCTTTGTTCATTTATCCACTCATTCAGGGAAAAAAATTGATTGAATACCAAACTCCAACCCCTCCCTAAGGGGAAAATATAATGTATCAATCTAATTTCAGTTGACTACAATTTAAAGTTGAGATGACACATTCATCAGTAATTATATTCTGGGGTTTGGTGTGATCTTTAGCTATACAGAGCCAAGTTCCATAGGAATTCACCTGTGTAACCTCCAGACAGATCATGAAAAGTTTTCATGGGGGAGATGAAATGTAAGCTGAGCTTGGAAGACTATACAGCAAGACTAGAGACAGAGAAGGGAGGTCGCTGTTGGTGGAAGAATACAAAAAATAAAAAAAGGAATTTTGAGTGGAGGAAAGAACATTAGCTAAGTTGCTAAAGCAGGAAAGTCCAGGAAGTGTTCTAGACAATGGAGACTAGTGAAGATTTTTGTAGGGATTCAGTAGTCAAGTAAAGGTACACACACACACACACACACACACGTATATCTCCATTGAAAATATATATCCCAGGTGGGACAGAATTTGAAAGTATTCATAGTATTTGAAGAATTTGAAGGTAGGAATATGAATTTGTGTTAACTTTTGTCTTCTGTCTTTGAGTAGATTGAAATCACACTATGCCCACCACACTTTGCTGTAGGTGGGCAACACAGAACCGGTGTTACAGATGCTTACCTCTCTGGCTGCAGACATTTCCACCTGGATATTCCACTATAATTTCCCATTTATCACTTCAAAATGGATTTAAATGGCCACTATGACTAAAATAATCTATGGCTTAAGGCATATTTTTGTACTTTGTTGAAGCATTTCCATTATTAGAATGACTAGGAATTGCATCTGTATCTTAGAGAAATATAAAATAAACATGAGTAACTCTTAGGCCAAATTTGAATGGGAACAAATTTTAATCATTCTTTTTGCTATCTATAATTACAATATGTTTTCATTCAAAGATAACATTTTATTATATGCAGTGCAAAAACTGAGACCCTGTTTATGCTTAAGTGACCTAGGAAACTTGCCATTAATTCTATTAAAAACGTGGATAATTATGAAACAGTTTGTTAAAATTTCCGTATCACATTTTGAGTCTGGTTTGCAAATTTTAAAGAAATAAAAGTTACCATTTCTGTCCCATGAGTATCCCAGGTGTTAGAAGGATGGATGGAAGCAAAGAGTCTATTCTATCCCATCACTTACTCTTGATCCGTTTATGCCATAGAATTGGTAAAGACTGCTTCCAATTGGTTTTATATGGAGATGTAGATAATTAAGTAAATAAACAAGAAAAAGGTATGTTAGAATGGTTACAGGATCAGAAGCCTGGCTTTCATAGTAAATTATGATAGAATCTGATGCCTAAAATGTAATCTGCTGCAACCATGGCACAAAGGAGGCCATTGTTCCTACATCCTTAGTGTGGTAGAGTAATGAGGGGGATGGCCCTGGAATCAGAATGTCTGAATTTTAATTATGGATCCATCACTTACTGGCTCTGGGAAAATTAGTTAACATTTCTGTGCCTCGGTTTCCTCATTAATTTAAAAGAGGACTACTGGGAGGGTTCAACGAGATAATCCAAACAAAGCAGAGAGATAATCCATACAAAGCACATGGAGCAGTGCTTCTGCTATTGTTGCTGCTGCTGCTACTGCTATTATTACATTGCTGCTACTACTATTACAACATGACTGTTGTTAGTACTATTATTATTGTTACTAATATACTGTTACTAGTATACTACTGTACTACTACTACTACTGTTACTCTTGTGACAACCAATATGGAAATGTTTTCTTGATAGACAAAATAACAAAAAAAGTCTCAAAGTTTGTTTTTACAAAGATCTCAAATGATCTGGCTGGCAATGATCTCATGTGGCCTGTCTGCAGTATGTAGCAAAGTGAATCATTTCCTGCACTTCAATTCACTTTCTTCTCTTGACCCCTAAAGACACTGCACTCTTTAGGTCTACTTTTTCCCTGTATCACTGGCTGCCCCTTCTCAGTCTCCGTTCCTGGTTCTTCTTCTTCTTCTTGAACTCCTGGTACACTGAAGCATTAGCATTAACTTTAGTATGAGTGTATTCTTTCCAGGTCTCAATTCATGGTCCTTTCCTTTATCTTTAGTCATGCCTGAAATGATATTGTTTGGTCCCATCATTTTAAATATCAGCTATAATCTGATGACTCCAGCCTGAAACTGTCCCTCAAATTTTACCCTCGATATCAAACTGCCTATATCACATTTCTACTCATACATCTAGCAGACATGTCAAGTAACATGATCAAAATTCAATTCCTGATCTTCTCTCAGAAATCTGTTCCACATACAATCTCTCCTATGGCAACTCCATCATTCTAGGGGCTCAGGCCGAAAACCTCAGACCCATCCCTGCCTCCTCTCCTTTCCTCCTTTTCATGCCATACCTATCCATCAAGAAATCCTGTTGCCTCAACCTTGAAAATGGGTAAAGGCTCTGACCAAGTCACACCCCCTCCACCTTCCACCCCAATCTGCAACCACTGTCTCTCAGCAGGGCATCAAAAATGGCCCTGATGGAGATAGTTTACCAATAAACTGCCTCAGTTATTCTCCTTGCTATATTACACTCCTTTGTAATGTGATTTTTATAGCTTCTCCTATCAGGACATGGAATCTATTCCTCTAACCCTTCACCCTGCATAAATCCCATGACTTGCTTCAACTAATAGAATACACCTCAAGTAATCCCAGCACTTTGGGAGGCCAAGGCAGGTGGATCACCTGAGGTTGGAAGTTCGAGACCAGCCTGACCAACATGGAGAACCCTCGTCTCTACTAAAAATACAAAGTTAGTGAGTCATGGTGACGCATGCCTGTAATCCCAGCTATTTGGGAGGCTGAGACAGAAGAATCGCTTGAACCTGGGAGGCGGAGGTTGTGGTGAGCTGAGATCGTGCCATTGCACTCCAGCCTGGGCAACAGGAGCAAAACTCCGTCTCAAAAAGAAAAAAAACATGCCTCAAGTGATGCCATGCTAGCGTTGAGCCTAGTCCCCAAGAAACCTTGCACACCTCTGTGCATTCTCTTGAAATACTGCTGCCACTGAGTGAATAAGCACATGGCCTGGTCACTCTTATTTTCCAAGCCAATGGTACCCAGCTTCCTGAAGCAGAGCCTCCTAGCTGATTTGCAGCTGGCTGTGGAAAAGACCAGTAGAATGAACTGCCTGAGCCGATCTTAATTTGTCACTTCCCACAAAATTGTGAGCTAAACAATGATTCTTGCTTTGAACAACTAAAATCTGGGGTGGTGTGTTACTCAGCAATAACTAGTGGACGCATCTTCCTAACTCATCTCCCTGCTACTATCTTTGCCCACTAAAGTCTGTTCTCAGCATAGCAGATAGGAAGGACTTAAAAAAAAACACCAATCAGAATTACATCACTCTTTTGCTCAAAACTTAAAACAGCTCACCTTACAGTGGCCTAAGGCTCTAATTCATTTGGCTTCTTGTTACTGCTCTGCCCACATCTCCTGTTAATCAACCTTTTGTGCTCTCCATTCCAGTCACAGTGCTTCTTTGCTATTTTGAACATGCCAGGAACACTCCTGCCTGAGGACCTTTGCCCCAGGTGTTCCTGGTGGTTGCTCTGCCTTAAACGCTCTTTCTTTAGATAGCCTCTTGGCTAAGTCTCCCAATATCTTTCGGTCTTTTCTCAAATCTCACCCTCCCAATGAGGGTCTGATCACCATTTCTAGCCTTTCCAGGTCACTTTATCCTGTTCTACTTTTTCATTTTTTTCACACCCATCATCTTCTAATGTATCATATAATTTACCTAATTCTTAAAATTTATTATTTATTGTATGTTTCTCTGCATTAGTCAGGGTTCTCCAGAGAAACAAAACCAATAGCAATTGGATATGTATGTGTATGTGTGTGCGTGCGTATACGTATGTGTATGTGTGTGTATATGTGTATATGTGTGTATATGTATATATGTGTGTATATATATGTGTGCATATATGTGTGTATATACACATATATATATGTATACACACACACATGCACACCTCCTATTGCTATTGATTTCATTTCTCTGGAGAGCCCTAACTATACACACATGCACACACACACACACATTTTAAATAAGTGTGTTTTTGTGTGTATATATACACACATATATACACACTTACATAAAATAAATATCTATGTGTGTGCATATATGTATATTTACTTATTTATAATACATATTTATATATGTATATATTTATATGTACATTTATTTTTATGTGTATGTATTTGTATATATTTATTTATATATTTTTATATATATATATAGACACACACACACACACACACACACGTTTACTTATTTTAAGGAATTACCTCACATTATTATGGGGACTGGCAAGTTTAAATTCTGCAAAGCAGACTGGCAGTCCAGAGACACAGGAAGAACTGATGTTGCAGCTTAAGTCTGAAGGCAGTCTGGAGAAAAAATTTCATCTTCCATGGGGGCCTCAGTCTTTTTCTCTGAAGGCCTTCAACTGATTGGAGGTGCCCACTGTCATTATGACAGGTCATCTGCTTTACTCTAAGTCTATTGATTTAAATGTTCATCCCACCAAAAAATACCTTCACAGCAACATCTAGACTGGCATTTGACTAAATATCTGTGTACCATGGCCTACCTAAAGTGGCACATAAAATTAACCATCACATTCTCTTTACTAAAATATAAGCTCTCTGTGAAAAAAAATATTTGTTTTGTTCCTTAATGTATCTCAAGTGTCTAGAGCTATGCCTAGCATATGGTTAGCAGATATGTCAAATGAATCAATGAAGTAATGATTGAACCTTAAAATATAAAAGTAAAACCCAACAGGAATATTGTGAGAGTGGCTGGAGGCTGGTGGGTTCAGTGCAGAAGGACCCCCGAAGGATGTGTGTTCTACACATAGTTTTGAAAGGAGGATGGGATGTAATTTGGCAGAAGGAGAGAAAAAACTCCAGGAAATCAGAATGATGTACATGTTGGCTGAAAGTGAGGAGAAAGCAAACAAAGTGTGCCCTCTAAGATAACCACATCTTATGTAAATAAGAGTGACAGTTTTCAATTATTCCTGAAAAACTAAACACTTCCTTATTATCTGTTGAAGTTCCAAAGCATCATTTATCTGTCTTTAATAGTCAAAAACTGTGGTCTCTGGAACATTTGAACTCTTTCTAAGTGAAATAAAGCATTTATACAAAGCATATGCATGCAACATAACCTTCAATCATGATTTTCTTGTTTGTACCCCCCAATAAGACCATTACAAATAGAAAAAGCCATTCCTTAGATGAAACCAGTACTTGCAAGTCAAATTCAATTTAATGACAGTATTACAAGCACCAACGAAACCTGGGCCATTTTCTGCACAGACAAGCAGAATCTCTGGAGCAGACCTCCTGCCAAATTTACTCAGGTATAAAATTCTCCTAATATCTGACACCAATGAGGGCCTAGGAGACTCCCAGGCACCTATTATTTCTACTAAAATATAAAACTACAGATTGCCTGGAGAAGGTGTTTTTAAAAATAATTATTTCTCTTGCAAATCAAAACCACAATGAGATACCATCTCACACCAGTGAGAATGGCAATCATTAAAAAATCAGGAAACAACAGGTGCTAGAGAGGATATGGAGAAATAGGAACACTTTTACACTGTTGGTGGGACTGTAAA
>NW_012114933.1:3138414-3178742 GCF_000951035.1 Colobus angolensis palliatus
TAATAATAGTTAAAAAAAAAGAAAAGAAAAGAAAAAGAAAAAATAATTATTTCTCATTGTGGTTAATTTAGCCTATATTACAAAAAGAATCTCTGGAAACTGTCTATTTAGAAATATCTCTACTTAAATGTCTACCCATCTTTCTCTATTTACCATTCTCCAGTATTTTGCACACGTAATTATCCATCAGCATCCAAATTCTAATATAAACGCAAGTCATCCCTCTGCTCTTTAAGTCAAAGTCAGAATGGAGTTCTTGCTGGATTCAGAGTAAGAAGAGCCTGCTCATCAATGACACATCAATTCAAACTGCTCTTCAGATTTGAGTGGCTATAAATCTCTCTATGACCACAGTTTAGAAAGTGGTCTTGCCCAGGTGCAGTGGTTCACCCCTCTTATCCCAACACTTTGGTAGGCCAAGGCGGTCAGATCATTTGAGGTCAGGAGTTCCAGACCAGCCTGGCCAACATGGTGAAACCCCATCTCCTCTAAAAAATCTGAAAATTAGCTGGGCGTGGTGGCACACACCTGTAGTCCCAGCTATTAGGGAGGTTGAGGTAGGAGAATAGCTTGAACCTAGGAGGCGGAGGTTGCAGTGAGCGCAGATTGCACCACTGAACTCCAGCCTGGGCAGCAGAGCGATACTCTGTCCAAAAAAAAAAAAAAGTGGTCTTTACTTTGTATGCTTTCGGGAGATTGCAAAGGCCCTAATCTTTTTCCCAGGATAAACTGCCAGAATTGTACGTAACATGTGAAAATAAAAATCTGCAAAGTTAGGGTGTCCAGGAAAGATAACATCTTAGAATATTTGCATCTTCTTTCTCCAGCAGTACATAATATTGGGGCAGATTATAGGACTATCGCAGAACTATTTTTTAACAAGATACAACAGCCATTCCTTTATGTACTTATTAGACATTTGAATTTAAACTATTTGCAGATTTTTATTTAAAAATCTAAATGTTAAAATAAAACATATACTCAAACACTAATTCTAGACTTAAGTACTTACACTTTGACTCAAGGTGAGAAGGTGAGTATAAATGCAGGCAAGACACATTGAAATTTATTTTCAGTATTTATTTACTCAAGTAAATTTAAAACGTATTTTACAGGGTTGACTAACATCATCTACTAATGATTAGCAACTATTTTATTGCTAACTGAGGGAAGCAACAGCAAGCATTCTAGAGCAAGCAGGTATTCAAGTGCCTACCAAGAAAAATGTTTGTAACCCAATGAAAATGTTAGTGTACATTAGTAGTGTGTGTAAAGTGTTAGCTATTCATTTCTACCAGCATAAGCCAAGTTTATCCTAGAATCTCTATAAACTCAAGACATACTTTTCTGATCCTCTGAGTTGTCTGAGCTATTAAAATAAATTTCTGTGTGGCTTTTGCAATTCAACTCCATCTTATATTATTGATTACATAGTACAAGAGTCAGAAAAATTAAGCTCAGTAAAGAAAAAAGTAAAAGAAATCATGTCTAAATTTTTCATCTTATAAAGAAGGGGGAAATGGTGAGCATTTTATTGTTGGGACTTACAAGTTTTCTCTTCTTTTGCTTAGATCTTAATTTGCTTGATTCCAGACATCAACCCTGATAATTCTCTTACTGGAAATTTGTTCTGTATAATGAAAAGATATCACCAATAGTCTTTGATAAATAATTTGCAAGCTCACAACCTCTTATCGTATAATTTGTAGCTAGGTAGCTTCTCCACCCAACAACCTTCTGAAAAGCAGAAACCTCTTTAGCAGACCCTGCCTAGACATTCACTGTGAATTTCTTCTGAATTGGCACATGCTTTCACCTAAAGTTGTATTGATGCTGGGTATTTCTTCTCCTTTTCGGACAGTTTTAGGAAAGCAAAATAAAAAATTTATAGTGACTGAGAGTAGTGATTTTTCTGAAACACTTTACCACATTAAGAAAATAATATGGGCCAGACGTGGTGGCTCACGCCTGTAATCCGAAAAATTTTGGGAGGCCAAGGCAGGCAGATTGCCTGAGGTCAGGAATTCGAAACCAGCCTGGCCAATATGGTGAAACCCGTCTGTAATAAAAATACAAAAATTAGCCGGGCATGGTAGCAGCCGCCTGTAATCCGAGCTACTCAGGAGGCTGAGGCAGGAGAATCGCTTGAACCCTCCCCAGACCTATCCTAAGTGGTTGAAGAAGGAAGAACATTCACGATACTACACAAAACATCTTAACATAATTTACCCTGCACTTGGACTCCAGTTAAGAAAAACAGAAAAGGTAAAGCTGTATTTTAAATTCATCTATTCCATAGAAATACAAATAACTTGATTTTCATAGTGAAAAAACAGAGGTAGTGAACTAATCTATACCATTCAGTTGATATAGAATGCAAAAGTTTCAGTGGTCCTTATGTATCATTTACTTTAATCTCTTCATTTTTCAGATGCAAAACGAATCCTGGAGGGATGATATAACATGTCCAAAGTCACACAGTAAGTGAGTTGCACAACTACAGCTTCAAATAATAGTTCTAAAGATAGTCTCTTAATTCATCATTATTTATTGATTATCTATGTGCCTTACACTGTCACAGAGAATATAGCTTTAAGTATATGTAATTTAGTGTTGCATTTTAAATGCCATCTTATTGAATGCACTTATGCTGTGCAAGTGAAAAATAATACGAGAATAAGGTAAAACCCCAGTATGTGAAGTAACCTTTTTATTTTCTCAAAGTATAAACACGAGCTGCCAACAAAGGAGTAAAAATAACAGAAACTAAAGACAACCAATAGCACCCATTAAATTATTGATAGGTTAAATAAGAACCCAGAGATTAAAACAGCCCATGTGCCTGCTCCTCAGTGCACTGGCCTGTTTTGCTCCCTTTTAAGAGGGTGGAAATAATAATATCTACTATAGTGTAAGAATACAACAATGACCATTTCTGGCCCCAAAAAATATTTATAAAATACAGAATTTAAAATATAGAATGTTTAAATTCAACATGTCTTATTGATATTTAAAGATGTAAAAGGGTCATCCATGAATCCACAGGAGTATTAAAGAATCATTCCATATAGCCTTGATTCTGAAATATTCTATTTCTTTTGAGAGATAATCCATACAGTTCTTTTCTGTAGAAGCCCTTCTTTTTGGATACTCCATCTGTCAGGTCATCTCAGTAGAAATGAATTCAACAAATGTTGGTTGACTACCACATCAAGAACTGCTGGGTGCTGCTGGAGAAATAAAGATGGTTGGGATAGCCTCTGGCCCTGAGGATTAGATAATTTAGTTAGGAGAGATGAAAGAGTATAGAAATGCTTAGCTAACTATGATTCAAGTCACTTGGAATCCTTTCTAGAACTAAATGGGCTATAATTTTTTTCCTCCATAAGTCAATGTTACTTCATATTTTTAACTATGTAAGCTAAACAGAAGGTAAAATAAAAGTACAAAGTATTATGATATTATCCAAAACAATGTCCAATAGACATCACAGCATTTGTTTTCCATCCCTATGTCTGTTTTTTACATCATTTTGCTGTCAGCCAAGTCTTAAATGCATCTAGAAAATAACATTCTAGGGAATAGAAACCATGTAGTTTTAAAGCACATCAGGAAGAAAATGGCATTTTCATATAATTAAATGTTGAATTTTACTTAACGAAGCATAATTTCTTTGAGCAGTTAAATATTCAGGGATTTAAATTTTGTGGTTAGAGGAAGTTTTTACAACAGAGGGTGCAGTGTAAGGTAGGCAGACTTGAAGCCAGACCCAAGTTCAAGCCCAGTTTTTCTATTACATGTCTGACTTGAGCAAATCTCTTAACGTATTAACTTCTTGGAGATTTAGTTTCCTTATCCAGATGGTAAGACCCCTTGTGGGGGTTGCAAGGACAAGTAAATAGAAGGTACTAAATAAATAGAACCTATTCCATTGAATTTACTTTCACAAAACTCTAAAGGCAATACCAGGTAGAAAAAGTTTATTTTGTAGAAAGAAAAGAATGAATTTTAAATGTCTTTCCATCTTCACACCACCAACCCCAACCAGAGAAAATGAATGACAGTAAAACGTGAGGATGAAAACTCCCATCAGGCCCATAGTGTCTGCATTCTCTGAGACTTCCGAAGTTGAGTGCTATTTCTATCAATACCACCATGATTATTAAATGGCCCCCTTCCCCTCCTCCTCCACTCTTCTACCAACTGGGTTTATCTTCTTCCTTTCTCCTCCTTTCCTATCTTCCTTTAGGCTTTCCAATAGCACATAACTGGGACCTGAGAACATTTTCTCAGTTAGTCACTTGGCAATAAAACATTTATTGCCCTTAGCAAGTCTCCGCTTTCTGAGTCTATGGTAAGTACCCCTTACCAACATTCAGTCGGTCAATTGTTGGAGCAAGACCGTTATTTATCCTTATTTTTTTCTGAGTCCCTCCGGCCTTTGGTTACGTTGAGGAAGCTGATGCATACATCCACCAGCCAACCTTGCAGCTTTGCTGAAAGTGTTCTAATGAGACAGAGGGTACTAGGTCAATTTAATGGGTTGTATCTTTCTCATTTCTGTAGTCACAGTTTTCCTCTAAAAAACAAAGAAATGAAAATAAAGGAGAAAAACAATCCAAAATAAATTCCTATTGAATCTAGCTCCCCGGGATTCATGAGTTGTTCAGAAGTGGCCTGTGAATCTAGCCTTCATATTTCAGAACTGTAGGGAGATGAGCTCAATTCCTAATCTCTCACATGACATGTGCTGCAATACTTTGGCACAGACACCCATGATCCTCTTGAAGTGGGAAGCATTAGTCTTTAATTTGTCTTTAAACTTTTGTATTTAATTTGCCCTTTCATGACACTTTAATGTGATCCTTGTGTTTTTATATGAATTAAAATTTATAAATATAAAGCCTCACTCATGAAGCCCTTTGTTTTCCTATAAGCTGGAAGAGAGGATCTGAGTAATTTAGCAAGCCGAGGTTTGTTTAGCTGGAATGAAAAGGGAAATGGTCAAAGATGAAATTGTTTAATCCTTTCTCACCAAGTAACTGCAGAATTACAGATGTCTCTTGAATGCAATAAATTAATTTCAGTCATTCTGCTTATTTGTACACATGTTGCCAAAGTAAAAGCCTAATCCAAAAATCAATGATTTGAGAATCCATTGGGTACCTTCTGGGCCTAGTCCAATTATAATTATTATTTTTAAATGTGAGCACCAAAACTCTCCTACAGTATAACATGGAGCCAACTGAGTGATTGACTAGTAGCTAATGCATATCAAGGAACAGTTAAACTTGCAGGTTTAAGCTAAGGCAAAGTTCAGCTACTTAACTTCAGTCATTTTTAAATGTAATTAAGTCTACTGGGCTCCAGTTATGTGGAACCAGAAACTAGAAAGGCTGAGTTTTTCAATGGAAATAACAACTGGTTATAATCCACAGGCAAAAGCAATGAAAATATTCAAGGGAAGAAACTTTTTGTTAAAAAGAATCAGATGTCGTGTTGTTGACTGTTTAAAAAGTACAACAAACTGTTTCATAATATGCCAAATAGTATCCACCTACATAAATTAATAAAAGCACCACAGATTAGTTTAGGGGGAATCTGGTTAGGACAGGAGTTGGAAATAATGTGCACTTGGCTAACAGATTTACTCTTCATCATAGCATCCTTTATATGCATATTCATTCTGCTTGATAGGAGGAGACACCCACTGTTCTTGAAGCTTGGTGTGCCACCAGGCAAACTCTATTGGAGCATTGCTGCAACACAGAGTCCTAAAATTCCTGCTGTAGAACTGGAAGAAGCAGGTTATGACAGCTTTTCATTTGCCCCCTGGTTAATTCTCTTAGGTTAGGATAATACTTACAATTATTTTATGTAGTGAAGTCCTTTTGGCCCCATAGTAATTTTTATCATGCCAACATCTAGCACCATCGGTCCACCCTTCTCCCATTTGCCCAGGTCAGACAAGAGAAGACTGAAAGTGTCTGGCTTGCAAACTGTCCTCTTAGTGACAAAATTCTATATGTATGGAAGTAGAAATTTTTGTATCTATTGCTTTTTCAACAAAATTACTTCAATTTTACAAAATTCCTGCATACAGAGAAGGAAGTACTTGCTTGCGTTACTGATGTGGTTTGGCTATGTCCCCACCCAAATCTCATCTTGAATTGCAGCTCCCGTAATTCCCACGTTGGGGGGGACCTGGTGGGAGATAACTGAATGATGGGGGCAGTTTCCACCACACTGTTCTCATGATAGTGAATAGGTCTCATGAGATCTGATGGTTTTATAAGGGGTTGCCCTTTTTGCTTGACTCTCATTCTCTCTTGTTTGCCACCATGTTAAGACGTGACTTTTGCCTTCCACCATGATTGTGAGGCCTTCCCAGCCAGTCACGTGGAATTGTGAGTCCAATAAACCTCCTTTTCTTTGTGAATTACCCAGTCTCAGGTATGTCTTTATCAGCAGTGTGAAAATAGACTAATACAATTACCAAGTGATTAAGGAAATATTGGCAAGTTTGGATATCGTTGTGACCATGATACAGTTTTAGAGTTTGGAAGCATGAAGCTCTAAGGTTGATGAAATAAAGCTTTATTAAGGCTATTGCTTGGTTCTCTTGAAAAGACATTCTACTTGCTATGTCTTGATTTTCCATCCATAACATGATGTAAGTTATAAGTTTTGAGTCTTTAGAAAGAATGGTTTGAGGAATTATTCTGTGGTCATCTTAATAGTAAAAACTGCAAGAAGGACTAAATTTTGCTCTGGGGTCGAAATGGTGTAGGAGAATGGTGATGAATAGGGAATCTCAGAGGTAAGGGAGGCTGAGGAAACCAAAACCACTTGGGAATTAGACACACTTTAAAAGGCTTTGAATTCCACAGATTATGGAATGTGGAAGGCTCAAGCAGCACGGGATCTTCCAGTGACATCCGAGTCACACTGATTAACATACCATTGGCACACTGCTACTGCTGTCTTTGGGAGACTTAAGGAAAAATGACAATTTTGCACTTTGACTAGTTAGAAAAGGAGATCAGCACATTCCTAGTGTCTTGGAGTAGTGAGAGGTAGTGGTACTGTTTTGGTCTGTTACAGAGCTCATGTGCTGCCCTGGAGCAATGCCAATCCCTTCATCTGAGTCAGACTTAAAGTTATTCAGCAAATGTATTCCTTCTAGAATTCAACTTCTCTTCACATGTGTATGATTCTTTCTTTAATAAGGTAGGGGCTAAATACCAGACAGATTTCCCATTATACCTTAGCTGCCAGGATGCTTAAAAAGCTCAATTACTATCATCACTCTGGGTGTCATTAGCATCTATGCTAACACTTATTCAACATCTCTTGTCTTCCTTGGTTGTAACAGTTTTCAAATTTGCTGCACTTCAGCACTGAGCACCCAGACTGGTGATCCATAAAAGGCTCTACTCCACTATATACTATTGCATCAAGGTAGGCATTGCCCTCAGCTGGAACCGAATGACCTAAGAAAGTGTAAACTCTGGCATATCAACATCTGTCTATAACCACTCATCCCTCCATCTCTCTTACTCTCTAGCTCCCAAAGCCCTTGGTCTTAGGCATCTGGAACCTCACTTTTCTTCCCAGACAGTCATCTCCTCATTGTTTTCCTTCCTTCCTTTCCACCATAATGAATCACACTATAATCTGACTTGCCAGGACCCTGAACATTCTTGCCCCATTTTTGCCTCTACCCCTACTCTGAAAACCTTTACTTTTATATAAGTTTTTAGGCCAGGCCAATGGTGTGTACTATCATCCCTGTCCCCCTGGAATTCAATCTCTGCCAAAGAAAATGCACATAAATCAAACTGACTAGTAGTGCCAATGCAAATTTGGGGACTTCAACCTTTACTTGGCTTCAGCATTCAGTACTCCTTGATGATCTTTGTGCACATGGTTAACTTTCCTTCTCATTTTTCCATAGCAGCTATTTCAAACCTTCATTACTTTCTTCTTTATGCACCACCTTATCTGTTCTTTTCCCAGACAAGTATGATGCTTTAAAACTCAATTTATGCTCTTTATATTGCCTTCTTTAATTCTCAATCATATTTAACTCCCCCATGCTTTACTAGTCTTTGAAATTGCTCTAGATAAAATTTTTAATATGCTCTTTGGTGCTAAAATGAATGAATATTTTCAAATCCCCATCTTACTGAATTTTTGTACTCTTCCTTATGAAGCTGTCCTACCCCTGACTCTTCAGTTATTTTTTTTTTTTCTATCTAACTGCATCTTATTAGCCTCCCTTTAGAACTACTCCTTCTTTGCCTTCCCTTTAGCTATTGTTATTCCCTAGGCATGGTCATCTTTTCTTCCCTTGCTCATATGCCAAAAACATACTAACCCTATATCAGTAAGTACCAAGTCTGTACAATAAATCTACCCTTCTTCTCTAGGCTCCAGACCCAAACGTCTCACAATCCATTGGAGATCCAGCATGGTCTCTGTTGATAACAAAAGCAGTAGTTCAGCCTTAAGACCTCATGCCATTGGGCTCTTACATAGCTTTCATCATTACCAACATGGCTACTCCATTCACGTGTCCATTATGACAGCCTTGGGGTGGCTCATGACAGAATCTGGCTGATACTTACTGTCAAGTCATTTTGATAACCTGATAGCTTAGTGCCTCTTCAGTAAGAGATACTTCCTGCTAGACGCTAACTTGAGCTACTTTATATCCACTTCCATATGTCTGCTTGTCTCAAGCTCAAAACTTTCTTATTTCCAGGTTCCTGAAGACTGAACCAAACCATCTGACATTGCAAGTATGGCCATGTGTACAGCATATATTCTAACCTCAGGCTACTTATCTTTCCACTTAAATTAGATGACCAGGTCTACTGCTAGAAGCTCTGTCCATTATAAAATTTCTCTTTTGAGGCTGTAGTGTAGTCACCACCTGTGTTTGACTTCTACTCACATTCCTAACCTGACCAAGTTTAAGCTTTTTATTTTCCTTCATTTCCTGGTCATAAGGGATTCCCCCATAGGTATAAATGGAGGTAGGCACAGGTGCAACAGCACTAGATGACATGGGGATCTGGGCTACTTGCTCACGATGCTTGCATTTCTCTTATTGGTCCTACTTGTCCTTTATCTTGGAGGCACCACTCATACTAATATTGTGGAGACACCACAATATTAAGATTGGTGTTATCCCTACTTGACTTTAGGGGTTGATGAGTTTGACAGTACTCATGAGAGTAGTTCTGATGACATGGTCTGGTGCTTTGTCTCTACCAGGGCCCCACTGCATACCTGAAGCTGTCTGTGAAAGGTATATAATTTCACACTGCAGATGGCATGACTTTGCTCCAGAACCCAACAGATCTATATGATGATTCCCTCATTCAAGATTGCCATAAAATCCAGTGTATTTTCCCACCAGCTATAATTCTAATAACATAATATCTTAGAGATCATATGATCAGAGTAGTAGATCTGCTTACTTTGCAACTTGGAACTGATGAAGAGCCTTTTCCTGTTCTAGACCCCCTCTTAAATCTAGCAGTCCGTGGTCTCTTTCAATGTGTTAGTTGAAGCTGTGTTATTAAGAGTTGTTTTCTACCTTTAAAATGCAAAGAGGTGTACCAGACATTCCTTTTTGGGGGTGGAGGGTGAAATAGGCAATTATGTGTCTATTAATTTTGTGGTTTTGAAGAGGATGTTCCAGCATGCCCCAGACTATTAGATATCTAAAATAGTGGCGTATCTCTGAATTTTTATACATTTTATATCCCTCCCTCCAGAGTGCATGTATCTTATGAACATCTCTGATGTACTCCCAGTTTGTGCTCATTTGGTACAATTAGCATGATATCATTGATGGGATGTTCTGCAGGACATCCAGTAAACCCAGGTCTCTGGACCATGCAGAAGTATTTATCTAGTCCCGAGACAAGACAAAAGATATAAACTGTGGCTTTTTCCAAAAGAATTCAAATTTATTCCGCACTTCTTTTATGATAGGGATGAAAAACATTCACCAAATCAATGGCAACTTAACCTGTTCCTGGGTTTGTGTTAATCTGCTCTGGTAAAGATACTATAACTGGCACAATAATTTCAATGGGGGCTACTGTTTTGCAGGTTTCATAGTAGTCTACTGTTATCCTCCAGGATATATCTTATTTTGGGAGGATCAGATTCTTGAATTAAGCAGGCTTACGATAGGAACCATGACCACTGCATCTTTTAAGCTTTTAGGGGTAGCATTGGTGCTATGGTTTGAGTGTGTTTCCTAGATTTTATGTGTTGGAAACTTAATCCCCAAAAGAATGTGTTGAATGGAGGTTGGTCTTTGGAAAGTAATTAGAATTAGATAAGGTCATCTGGGTGGGCCCTCATGATGAGACTGGTAGCTTTATAAGAAGAAGAGAGACCTGAGCTGACATGCACACTCTTGACCTGTTACCATATGACACCCTCTGCCATGTTATGAGATAGCTAGAAGCCCCTCACCAGATGCTGGTGCCCTGATCTTGGACTTCATAGCCTCCAGAACCATGAACTAAATAAATTTTTCCTTATAGATCACCCAACATGAGATTCTGCTACAGCAACAGAAAGCAGACTAAGACAACTGATTTCTGTGACAACCCCCGTATTTGACGTTGCTTTTGATTTACTCTTTTGGTTTGAGGGACGATAGTTTCAGAGGCTTCTACTTGGACTTTCTCACTACGATCACTCTTACTCCATGGGCTTGGGAACAAATACGGCTTTTGCCAACTACCAATTTGTTCATTTTAAAATATTTATTTGTTTATTTATTTATTTTGAGATGGAGTCTGCTGTGTCACCCAGCCTGGAGTACAGTGGCACGATCTCATCTCACTGCAACCGCCACCTCCCAGGTTAAAGTGATTCTCCCATCTCAGCCTCCCAAGTAGCTGGGATTACAGGCACATGCCACCACACCCGGCTATTTTTTGTATTTTTAGTAGAAATGGGGTTTCACCATGTTAGCCAGTCTGGTCTTGAACTCCTGAACTCAGGTGATCCACCTGCCTTGGCCTCCCAAAGTGCTGGTATTAAGGGTGTGATCCACCACACTCAGCCCAATTTGTTTATTTTAGTTATGCATTTGAGACCAGGGAAATGACCAAAGGATAGTCCATGGATCCAGTAAGCCCACTGGAAGCCATATCTCCCTTTATTACTTGTGGCCTACCTGCCCCTACTCTAGCCAGGGCCCATAAAGGCACTTCAGGTTACCAGATATCAGTGTCAACTCAGACCTTGCATCCAAAAGTTCTCAAAGTATCTCTGAATTTTCCTTTCCCAGAGTACCTTTACTTTAGTAAATGGCTGAGTTTGGGGGGAAGGACTATAGAATTATTGTTGCCTACATTTATTATGCTGTTGCAAATCCTTCCTCCTAGAAATTTGGCCTTTTCTTCAGTCTGTGTATTCTGGGTCTAAGAACAGCTTCACATCTGAAAATCAAATAACTGTCCAATTTCTTGATTACCCATCCTTGATTTCTTTTGTCATTGGGAACACCATGCTTTTTAAACCGTAGCCATAACGGCCTGCTGTTTAGTACCTCTCCTCTTCTCTTCTTGCTACTCATTACAATCATGCATCCATTTGGATTCTGTTGGTAAATGGTGCCACCTGCTCTATGTTGTCCCAGGGTCTTGTCATTCACTTTATGTTGAGCCTGGTTCTCTGATGGTATCTCCTACCATCCTTCTGACCTACAGAGAGGCATCACCAACTGAGCTTCTGAGTGCTTGTTCCATTTTCATCTTTTGCTTAAATTAGTAGTGCATTCTCCACTCCTTCCTGTGGAACACAGTCTTCTTGTGGGCTTTCTGCCTTATAGTAGATTTACTCCAACATGCCCACTTCTCTGAGCCTTTCAATATCTTATTTCAATATCAGCAATGGCAATTTTGTCACTTAGAGTGAGCCATCACTTTTCCCATGCTTTTAGGGGTCATTCTAGTAACCAGTGTGTACCATTCCCAGGGTGTTAAACACTGTATCCCAAGAATGTAATTCCAAATTGATAACCTCTCCCTTTTCCAACCTTATTCCACTCTTCCCTTGATCAATACCCTAAAAATTCCAACCATTGTATACTGTCCTGGTTCGTGCCACCATGCACTGGCTAAATCCTGTAGGTCTTTTAGGATGTATCCCATTGTCAACAGAATAATAGTGGGTCCAGCTCCAAAATTACATCTCAGTATCTGCTTTCTCAGAGTACTCCTGGCATCAACTACTAAGATTTGAGCAGACTCTGATACCAAGATTAGCATACAGGATGTTATTAGGTAGTGGTCTTGAGATCAAGAGCAGGAAGGAAAGGGAAGGAGCAAGATCAGTCAAAGAAGTCGATTTGCAATACATTTCAATAGAAGCCTCAGCTGATCCTCTTGGTTATTCTGAATAGGGAATAATCCTTTAGATACATCCTAAATTGGGGAGAAGAAGCTAGGCTGGCCTTTACAGCTCCCCTGCAATGAATGGTGGCAACCCCAGAAAGAAGGTATGGCACTGGACTAGGCTGCTGTCTTCAGTTGAAAGAAACACTGAAGGAGGCTGACAGCTGAAGGCTGTTTTTAATAGCACACCCAGCAGCCATGCTTAATAAATCCTTAATAAATCCTTCATTCCTGAAGGGCAATCTGGGCGATGCATCACAGCTTCCACAACACACAGTGTACTCATACTAAACAAGGCAAGTCTGCAAAACCATTTATCACCTTTAAATAATTAGATGAAATAAAAAAAAAATATCTGAATGACACTCCATGAACTGACCCAAAAGGTTGGGAATCAGGGAAATTACTTAGTGTGGCTGAAAGATACTCTGATCACTTTGTTATCCTTGCCAAACACCAAACCAAGATGGCTACACATGCTCCTGGTTCCTATGATCCCAGAACTTGGTTTATCCTGAAATAAGTACATCCTCAAGAGAAGTAAGAGAGGTTCCTCAGGTCACCAAGATCTTCCTCTGAGATTGGCAGTAGCAGGGAGCAGAGTTTTGATGTGGTTGTCTAAAGTAGTATTGACATGGGTGGAGATCTCTCCCTAAGTTTAAAATATGCCATTAGCCATCAAGCCTAAAGGCTTAATCCAGTGCCTCTCACTGGATTAAGAAGGGAAAGAAATCTTGGAAAGGTTTCCTGTGGTGACAGTACCCAGGGGTGGGAGGAAGGTGAAAAAGGGGACTCTTGTGTCTTGCCCACCTCTGAGCTCTTTGGAAGGAAGGAAAATGTTAAGGACACTCTGAACTTATTTAGACAAATCTTTGGCTTAACATTCTTCACTAGCTTCCTATATTCTACAGCAGTAGTTCTCAATACTCCCATCTTTACAGAAAATATTTATTAATAGTGCTCTTTTTATTATTCTGAAATAAAATTCATGAGTGTAATCTGCCTACATATATTTAAAATAAAACAAAACAAAATGAAAGACTAGAATTTTTTTCTAGCTGGATTATGAAAATAATAAAAGTACCATAGTAAAATAATATATTTCTCTTTAGTAAATGCCTAGACACAAAAGCAATAGAAGACATAATAAAGTAAACAGATTCTTACACCCGCATGTTGAGTCATTATGCATGTGACAGTTATATATGCTGACTGATAGAGGCATACATATTGGAAAAACAAACACCAAGAGTGGTTTTATTGTGGCAACATGATTTTCTGAAATTGTAAATAATGTTTGGACATTAAAAAAAATTTTTGATCACAGATGATCCTAAAGATTTCATACACAAATATAGTCTTGTTGGAGTTGATAAATGAATTTAGCAAAGCGGCAGGATGCAAAGTCAAGATGTAAACATTGGTTGGATTTCTATATGCTAATAATGAATGACATGAAAAGAGAATTATAAAATTTCCGTTTACAATAGCATAACTACTTAGGAATTAATTTGATCAAGGAGTGAAGGACTTGTAAAATGCAAACTACAAAATATTGCTGAAATAAATTAAAGACATAAATAAATGGACACAGGCCAGGTGTGGTGGCCTTTGTTATCCCAGCACTTTGGGAGGCCAAGGTGGGAGGATCACTTGAGCCTAGGGGTTTGAAACCAGCTGGGCAACATAGGAAGATCATATCTTGACAAACATAAAAAATAAAAATGAGCCAGATGTATGGTGGTGGCCCACAGCTGCAGTCCCAGCTACTTGAGAGGCTGAAGCAGGAGGATTGCTTGAACTGGAAAGTTCAGGCTGTGGTGAGCCATGATTGCACCACTGCACTCCAGCCTGGGTGACAAAATAAAACCCTGTTTCAAAAACAAAGAAAGAGAGAGGAGAGAGAGAGAAAGCAAAATAAATAAATACATGGAAACATATCTCATTGGAAGACTTATTGTTAAGATGCCAATACTACCCAAAGCAACATACAGATTCAATGCAATGCCTATCAAACTCCCAAGGACTTTGTTTGCAGAAATAGAAAAACCCACCCTAAAATTCAGATGGAATCTCGCTGGACCCTGAATAGACAAAACAATCTTGAAAAAGAGCAACAAAGCTGGAGGACTCACACTTCCTGATTTCAAAAACTTACTACAAAGCTACAGTAATCAAAACAGGGTGGTACTAGTATAAAGACAGATATATAGACCAATAAAATAAAATAATAAGCCCAGAAATAAACTCTTGCATATGTGATCAAATTATTTTGAACAAAAAAAACAAGACCATTTAATGGTGAAAAGACAGCCTTTTCAACATATGGTGCTAGGAAAACTGTCAGTCCACACACAAAAGAGTAAAGCTACTTAACATCATGTACAAAAATTAAAACAAATCAAAGATCTAAATATAATACCCCAAACTATAAAACTCATTGAAGGAAACATAGGGCAAAATTTTCGTGACATAGATTTGACAATGATGTCTTGGAGAAGACTACCAAAGGCAAAGACAACAATAGAAAAAAGAGACCAATTGAATTTCATGAAAAGTAAAACCCTTTGTGCATCAAAAGACATTATCAAAAGAGTAAAAAGATAATCATAGAATGGGAGAGAATATTTTCAAATTATATATTTTATAAAAGATTAATATCCAGAATATATAATGAACTCCTAAGACTCAAGAAGAACAATAGAACACTCAATTCAAAAATGGGCAAAGGTTTTTAATGGACATTTCTCCAAGGAAGATATACAATTGACCAATAAGCATATGAAAAGATGCTTAACATCCTACCAATCATTGAGGAAATGCAAATCAAAATTACAATAGGATACCACCTCATACTCATTAGGAAGACCACTATTGAAAAACTAAATAAATAAATAAAAGAGTCCAGGCGCAGTGGCTCATGCCTGTAATCCCACACCTTGGGAGGCCGAGGCAGGCAGATCACTGAGGTCAGGAGTTCAAGATCAGCATGGTCAACATGGTGAAACATCGTCTCTACTAAAAATACAAAAATTAGCTGGGCATGGTGGTTCACACCTGTAATCCCAGCTACTCAGGAGGCTGAGGCAGGAGAATTGCTTGAACCTGGGAGGCAGAGGTTGCAGTGAGCAGAGATCATGCCATTGCACTTCAGCCTGGGAAACAGAGCAAAAAAAAAAAAAAAAAAAAAGGAAAATAACATATGTACACATGTTGGCAAGGATATGGAGAAATAGGAATCTCTGCACTGTTGGTGAAAATGTGAAATAGTTGAGCCTCTATGGAAAACAGTATAGTGATTCCTCAAAAAATTAAAAATAGAATTACTATATGATCTAGTAATTTCAGTTTTGGGTATATACCAAAAGCACTGAAAGCAGGGTCCTTAAAGGAATGTGTGTATGCCCATGTTCATAGCAGCATTATACACAATAGCTAAAATGTGAACCAAGCCATGTATCCACTGATGGATGAATAGATAAGCAAAATGTGATATATACATACAACAGAATATTATTCAGCCTTAAGAAAGAAATTTCTGGCATATATTACAATGTAGGTGAATGTTGAGGACATTATACTAAAATAAATATACCAATTACAAAAAGACAAATTTGTATGATTTAACCTATGTGAGATACTCACAGTACGCAAAATCATAGAAACAAAGTGGAATGGTGGTTGCTAAAGGCTGAAAGAAAGGGAGAATGAGGAGTTTAATGGGTATGGAGTTTAATTTTTGCAAGATGAAAAGAGTCCTGGTGACAGATGTTAATGATGGTTGCTCCACATTGTGAATGTACTGTATTGAATGTTACTGAATGTATACTTGAAAACTAAGATGGTAATGTTTACGTTATGTGTATTTGACAATAACAGAAAAAACTGAAAAACAGATATATTAAGAACTGTATGCTAACCTTACAGAAAACATTCCACACTTTTTTCCTTTAAATAATAGTCATTCTGGCTGGATGTGATGGCTCATGCCTGTAATCCCAGCACTTGGGGAGGCCGAGGCAGGCAGATCATGAGGTCAGGAGTTTGAAACCAGCCTGACCAACATGGTGAAACCCTATCTCTACTAAAAATACAAAAATTAGCTGGGCATGGTAGCACATGCCTGTAATCCCAGCTACTCAAGAGGCTGAGGCAGGAGAATTGCTTGAACCCAGGAGGCAGAAGGTTGTAGTGAGCTGAGATTGTGCCACTACACTCCAGCTTGGGCGACAGAGCAAGATCTCAAAAAAAAAAAAAAAAAAAAGTCTTTTCTGGTACATTAAACAAAGTTCAACTTACAAAAACAAACAAACAAACAAAAAACTTTTCCTTCAATTTACAGAATGGTGATATACCTGAAAACTTCAGTGTATAATAAATGATATAAAAAACTTGGTATTTTTTTACATAAAGTTTTGTTCTGGACCCAGTTAATGATAAACAGGTTTTTCACCTATATAAATGTCTGGCCAAGGTGGGACATTTCTTCTTTGCATGAGAATGTCCCATGAAGGGAAAGACATCTAGCACCATTGACCTCTATCCAGTAAATGGCAATAGCATCTGGAAATTTTTGTGACAGCCAGAACAACAACAACAGCCCTCTCTCAAATTTCCAAAATGCTCGTGGCAGTAGTACTTCCCTGTGGAGAATTCCTGGTCTGCAAGATCAAGTCCAGACTGCCTGGCTTGATTAGTCAGCTCAGGCTGTCAGAACAAAATACCACAGACTGGGTGCCTTAAGCAACAGACATTTATTTTCTCACAGTTCTGGAGGCTGGAAATACAAGATCAGATGCCAATATGGTCACGTTCTGATGAGGACTGTCTTCCTGACTTGCAGATGGCCACCTCCTCCTTGTGTCCTCACATGGCAGAGAGAGAGCGCACAGGAGCAAGCAAGCTCTCTACTATCTCTTCTTCTAAGGATACAAATCCCATCAGATCAGGGCCCTACTCTTACAACCTCATTTATTTAATCTTAATTGCTTTCTTTAAGGTCCCATCTCCAAACACAGTCACTTAGGGGCTTAGGGCCTCAACATATGAATCTCGGAGGGACACAATTCAGTCCATAGCACTGGCACATTCTACAAGGCCCTCCATTGTTTGCCCTTTATGGGCATTTGTATTAGGGTTCTCTAAAGGGACAGAACTAATAGAATAGATGAATATGTGAAGGGGAGTTTGTTAGGAGAATTGACTCACACAATCACAAGATGAAGTATCACAATAGGCTGTCTGGAAGCTGAGGAGCCAGGAAGCCAGTCCGAATCCCAAAACCTCAAAAGCAGTGCAGCCTTCAGTCTGTGGCTGAAGGCTCGAGAGACCCTGGCAAACCAAATATAAGGCCAAAAGTTCAAAAGCTGAAGAACTTGGAGTCTGATGTTCAAGGGCAGGAAGCATCAGCATAGGAGAAAGATGGGGGCCAGAAGACTCAGCCAGTTTGCTCTTTCCATGTCTGCTGTTATGCTGGCAGCTAATTAGATGGTGCCCATCCAGGCTGAGGGTGGGTCTGCCTCTCCCAGTCCACTGACTCAAATGTTAATCTCTTTGGGCAACACCCTCACAGACACACCCAGGATCAATACTTTGCATCCTTCAATCCAATCAAGTTGATACTCAATATTAACCATCACAGCATTCCTTCTTTGCAGGCTTATCCACGGACACCAGGCTGTTCACAGGTCCCCATGCACCTTGTGCTGTCTCATGTCTTTGTGCCTAGGCTAACACTATACTGTGTCTGAAACCACTGAACATTGCCTTGAGGAAGTCTTTTCCCGCTTTCTAGGCTGAATGATACTCTTTCATTGCGTCTCTCTGTTTGATTCTACCTTTAAACTTAGTGAGTTTCATAATTTAATATCCTCTTCGTTTTATGAGTTCCCTGAGGATGCTGTATCTTATCTGTGATGAATCCACATCTGAACACAACGTCTGGCACCCAGCAGACTCTCAGTTTCCATGTGGTGGCATTTGGAGTGGTTAGAATCAGTGAAGCCAATCGGCTTGCCAAAGAAGAGAGTGAAGAGAAAGGAAAAAAATACAGCTACCATGCAGTGATGGCACAGAGAAGGAATGTTCACATAGGATGGAGAAAGAGAAATGGTAGTGTAATTAAAAATCATGGGAAGAAATATTCAAGGAATACATGGCCAGCTGGTTTCTGAACTATAGGAATTCAGAAGTTGAGGAACATAAAATAAAATCAGGTATTTAAAAAGGAAAATTATTGGTAGTATCCATAAGAAAGTCCCATCAAAGTGGGATTGAAGAGGAACCAGATAATGGAGGTTTAAGAAGAGATTGAAATAGACGGGGAGATGGAGGCACTTGCCATGAACCACCAGCTCAAAGATTCTATGGATACTTGAAAGGTAGCTCTGTATTAATATGTCTGAACAAAACTAGCTTTTTCTTTTTAAATTACAATGATAAATTTTACTTAGACTATGTAAGCCATACCCAGAAAGCTTAAAGAGAAAGTAAAACTCAGCCAAAATTTTACAATCCTAAGATAAACTCTTTTGTTAAATACTCTTCTCCCAGTCACCTTTCCATGCAGTTATAAATTTTTACGAAAATGGAAGATTATTTCTCCTTTTTTAGTGCATTTGATTGCTTATGGAGCTGTTTTTAGGATCCCGTGATTACAAAACATTTGTAACATTTTTGGAATATTCAGTGACTCATTTCTTCATGTGCTGCAGATGACTTAATTAAAGGGTAGATACATTTTATTGGTAATAGGAATGGACATAATTTACCCTGGGAAACTTGGCTTTCAAATGACATGCCTTTGATTAAATAAAACACATACTTTTCTTTGGTTTTAGTGCTTCTGTGAATAAACAACTTTGCAACTTTCCTGTGCTTTAGGGGAGCACGTCCTCTCAGTTTCTCATGTTGTCTCATCTTTGTTTGCACTGAACTCTAAACTCTGCAAGCAGTACCAGGAGGGGTGGTCATGGCCATTTGTCTACCTTTAAGTTGTGAATTAATAACTGGTAAAAACAGAAGGACAAAGGACAAAGGACAAAGGCAGGGGGCAAAATCCCTGACTGTGGTTTTGGAGAGGGTGGAGAGAGAGAAAAGTTCGTTGGCCTTGTCATTTTTCCCCACTCCCCCAAGCCGTGGAGGGTCTCTGAGACCCCTCTTTGTGCCTTTTACTTGCCCAGCTATGTGAGGCAGGTTCCTGGCCTCTGAGCGGAATTTGAAGGTAGGGCCACACCTATGCTATGAACTCTTGACCCTTCCACCATTGCATGCAGAGGAAAGAATCCTGCATTGGAAGTTAAAGAAACTGAGGCCTCCTAAAATGAGAGATTGAGCTAAATGACCTTTAGATATCCTTCAATGTCCACGACTCTGTGAGTCTCTAAGGCAGGAGCTCTGCAGAGGCAAGAATGTTGCTGTTTCTTTTTTATTCAGAAATTCTAGACACAATTAAGAGTGAATTTTCCAGCCCAGGGTACGTGATGCAGGTCCTCTGTCCTGTATTGGCAACTCCTTCCTTCTTCCTACTCTATAGTTTAGTTCCAAAATCAAACATTTTCTGAGTGTGTACAGAAGAAGCCTGAATCCCCTAATCTAGTGCTGCAAAAAAGACAGAGTTAGATGTAACACATGGTTTTACCCTGTCGACCTCAAAAAAATATTGCTTATTCTGATACAAAAAATTGAAAATTAAAAGAGAAAAGATATGCAGTCATATATTTAGATGCTGCATTAGACATTAGAGATAATTTTGGCCCACCTAGAAATTTCACATATAAGGCTTCACAAGATGGATTTTATTAAAGTGGGTCAAGCAGCTATATAGACTCGGAGCCTGGAGTAGAAGCCATCTCTCTAGACAATCTGGCTAGTGCTTTCTCTCTTGAATAGTTCAGTATCACACACCACCATATGCTCATTCCAACAAAGCATATCTATGAATGTATATAGACAGATTTATATGTATGTGTGTATGTATCTATTCACAGTCATCAACTTCCAGCATTTATGCACATAATGGGGTGCTGGGGAATATTTTACTTTTCTCCTTCAACATGCCCTCAGCTGTTGATTCTGAACATCTGGGATAATGCAACTCTAAACAAAATACAGTGTGCATAATGCCAGGCACACTTAATCCCTCTTTTGAAGGAATTACCAAAATTTGTGTGAAGGAAATATTCAGTAGATCTAATAGAACCAACTTTGAATAGCACAGCTAATACACTGCAAAACAAAAATCTCCCTTGAATCTTCCATAAGATTTATTCTTATGGAAGTGCTCACATGAGCTGAAAACATGCCAGAGTACCACATCCAAATGCAGTGATAAATGGCCATCCCCAGACAGGGGAAGGTGTCCAATAAGTTCTCTATGGTATTGGAATAAAACCAGGTTAATTTAATATCTTTATTCATGGTCTGTTAGAGGGTAAGGGGTAAATAGTGTCCCCTGCTAGTATAAATGTGCTAAATTGGCAGTGGTTTAAAAATTGTAATGATAGAGGATGTAATGCACCGTGGAAAAGAGAAGCTAGAAATATGGCAGAAAATCATGAAATGAGATTCAACTTGGAAACACAAATGCCGATACAACTGGGAATTATAATATGAAACAGGGAAATTGTCCAAAATCTGGCCTTAAGGGAGAAAAGAAAAAAAAAGCAAGTAACAAAAATCACAGTACTGTTCATTCCCAAACAGGATCTGCCACTTCCAAGTATGGAGATTCGAACTTTACATATTTACAAATATTCTTCAAGGCAGAGTTTGAAACTGAGAAGGTTGTAACAAGATGACCAAGGGGCATATCAGGTCAATGACCGTGCGAGACCACTCTATTAACACCAGAAAATGAACTGATGGCACTTCCAGAAAAGCCAGGAGAATTGCATTAGCCAAAACTATTAGATAGCCTCAGGTGATTGGAAGCTAGTCACAATAGAAAGCTTTCTGGACTCCAGGAAGATGGAGTAGGTGGTGGGTGACAGACATTTTAATGGTCTGCCTGTGACAGTCAATCTATGTGCAATTAAGAGTCAAAGCATTAAAATGGATAATTTAATCCCTCAATTAGAAGGTAAAAATAAAATTCTAATGCCACAACTATTTAACTATGACCAATTGGTAGAATCCAGTCCAATAAATACTTTTTTAAGATTCAAATACTGTATCTTCCAAAGAATGTTGCTCATGAACAAAAGTAATATAGAGGCCTCAAGCAAAACGTATGATGAATGAGCTTGCCAGAGAAATGGAGAAATTTTTTGTTAAAAAGTCTCCTCTCTAGTTATTTTCAGAGTTACTTGGGGGCTATTATTTATTTTGTTGAATTTTTCTATAAACATCAACTTTGAAATCAGTCAGATCTAGGTTCAAATCCTAGTTCTACTCCTTTCTACCCAGCTATTACTGAAAGTTTCTTATGCTTGATTTCTTCAACTGTAAAAAGTGGATAATAGTACTACCTCTCAGGGGACATATAAAGACTTACACATAATGCATAAATAACACTTGTGCAATGCCTATTCATAGAAAGCACTTATAAAGGAAGCAGTGAAATTCTATTAAAACCAGTAAAGTACAGTGGATAAGAGATACCTAGTTCAACTCTCAGCTCTTCCCAGATCTCTTAAATCGGGGTGAATTATTTAACTCCAATGCTGTACCTCTATTTTCAAGTTTTTTCAATGCAAAGAATAACAGTGCCTGCCTTTTTTATATGGTGATTATGAGACTTAAATGAGAAAATATGTGTAAAGTACTTGAACCAGCACCTGGCATATAACTACTCAACTGTACTTACATATGTTAAACTCAAGAGGCTTTAAATTTCAAATAAATAAAATATAATGGAATAGTCATTTGGATTGCATTTCACTTGTCTTAGCTGGGAATCCTGAATGTCACAGCTACTGTTTCAATGTTAGGGTGGCTAGGATGCAGTGGCCTATAGTGATTAGCAGCATGATTGCTGGAGTCAGGTGTATATAAGTACAAATCCTGGCTCTGACTCTCACTAGCTGTGCTGCTGCGGACATGTGATTTCACTTCTGGAAGCCTCAGTTTCCTTTAATATAAAAGGATTACCTACTTCATGGGGTAACTGTGAAGAATAAAAAGGCTAACGCCCATATGAGAGTGAAAGAACATTGCTGGGGATTGACAAGCCCCTGCTGCCTACCACGACAGCCCCATAGGTCCAGAGAGAGTTGGCGAAAGTTAAGGAAGTCTCTGCCTTGCGGATCAGCTTCTCCTGACTAGTTCCTAAAACTGGGAACAGTTCCAGGAACAAGTTGCAGCTGAGGACACAGAGAACAGAACTGAGAACAGAAACCAGGGACAGTTGGGAGACATAGCTGTGGGCAAATCTAGATCCTTGCGGATGAATGTTGGCTGGACCTAGTGTCATTGGGCAATGACCATAGGAAGGAATAGATAAACAAGAAACATTGCATGGTCTTACAGATACAGGAAAAGCCTCAAAATCGAAGTAAAAAGGAAGATGATTTCTGTGAGCAGGCCTGTGGGAAGCGGAGAAGGAGGATGGCTCTGAAGAAATCTCAGATGCTCAAAATATCTGTTTTTGTTATATTACTAAGAGCCATATGAAATATGACATGGTTTTTGAACCACTGCTATGCCTTCATTAATTAGTTGTGTTTTTTGTTCATTCAAAAGCACTGATTTATCATAAATGAATTAATTCTAAGCATCATTCTTTTAATCTTCTAAAATAATCAATTTTTATTGTACACAGTCTTAATTACAAAGTCCAGATGAGGTCACAGAATAGAAACTTTTCACATTAAATATTTCTGCCCCACAGAACACTTTGTTTTCTCAGTCTACTGGAGTGGAGGGGAACAGATATAAATTATGTCAAAAGAAAACAAAATGTCTCCCTTAAAAGGGATTAGAAAACTAGAAGGAAGACTTAGCGTTCTGCAGACCATGGATGTATGGTTGATGTTATTCATGATGGATGATAAAGTTAGGGATAATGGAACAAAATGAGGTGAATTGAAGTTAACCTTAGTCCTGAAAATAAAGATCCAGAATATGAACAGTTTATGAAGATATTTATTAATCCACTCATCTTCTGATCTATAGATCAAAACCAGTGACTTCCTACTCATAAATTAGTGCTTGGGAGTTAGTTGGGCCATTTTGGAAGGTTTTCAACTCCCAGGTCATTTGAGAGCTATTAATGTAAAAGTGAATTTGCTAACTGGTACCCTAAGGAGCTTGTAAGAATTAAGAGAGACAGAAGTGACTTCTGCACTTGGAGAATTTGGCCAAGAATAAAACACATAGGAAATGGGATAGATCCTTTTGTGATTCAGGCAAGTCAAAAGGAGAGTTGAGAGTTACATGCGCTTCTTCAGTGATTCTCAATCCCAGTAAATTGCAAGAGAGACAGAAGAGTCCTTATCTTGATTAGTGTCTTCATTCCTCTGTAGCCCTCTAGCAAATTCCCTTGAGACAAACTTGTCATTGAGGATTCAGCAGAGAAATTGCATTCCCATGTGTTTAATTTGTCATTAGAGTATCACTGTGTATCTTTCATAGCGCAACATTTATAACATTTTAGTAGAGTATTATAATCAAAATAATCTGATTTGACTGTGTAAATTTTATTCTGGCTAGAAGATGCTGTCCCTGGCACAATTTTTGTTAAAAATTTAGTACTTATTTTTCAATGGAAAAGACTGGTTTCTCATTATAGCCACAGTGTATTAGCTCACTTGATGATCAACTGATGTAATGCCCCATCACTCCTCCATCCAGTAAGGTGGATTTCATATTTTGAACTGCCTTCTGTCCTACACCCCAAGTCAGAGCATACTGGCCAAGCCATAGCAGTGTTTCCCCCTCACTGGGCAGAGATCCTCTTTTTATTTATCTCTATATGCACAGTACATGCAAGGCATCAACACAGAGAATAGGGTAAATATGCAGTAGGTGTTTGTTGAGTGACTAAATGATGTTTATCATTTCTGACACTCAATACATGGAAATACTCTGCAAAGCCTACACAAAGCATGACTTTAAATCACTTGTTTAGAAAAATATATACAAAAATTTTACCATGTTTTTCATTAAACCAGTTTAATCTCTTTTGCCACATTTCATAATATAACTTGAATTGTTATATGATGTATTACTAGGTAATTATTTCCTTTAAAGGCCTGAGTGTTAGGATTATCAAATGATCAATTCAGTAAGGCAATTGCTGCCTTAGACAAATTTTCAGCATTTCAGGAGGATATTACTAAAATTAGGCCTTCTTAACAGCTAAAGTTCCACTGGTTCCTATGTGCTAGGGTGCCATACAATGTCCCAAACCCTCTGTAAATGTTGCCTATGTGAAAAGCAGAAGTGGCCTTTGGAACATAAAGAGCCTTCATAACACATTTTCATTAAGCTGGAAATTAACTCTTCCTGAATGCTAGGTTTCTTAAACAAAGAAAGTCTTTGACATTGGGGCACCTTCTTATTTCAAAACTTGCCATGGGACAATATGTTGGCTATCTCAGGGTCTGGGTCAAGAAAAATGTGAAAAAGTTTGGGCCATTTCAACGTCTTTTTTGGTTATAGCCAACCTCACTTGCATCAAACATATCAGTGATTTTAAGAACTTTGGAGGTGAATTACATTACACTGTATAAAATATTAGGTTTGAATGATGACACTGACGGTGCAATAATCAGGGAGGAAGGAACCCCAAGGAACACTCTAGTCTATTCCTCCTTTGGAGCAGTCCAGAGCCTTACAAACTCCTCTCTATAGGATGCGGGCTGAAATTTAGAGACCTGCAGACCAGAAAATCTGTGGTCTGCTTCAGTGGTGTTTCCCAACCTCAATTCCTCACACTGCAATTTCTATGTAATGTGGAAAAATTATCGTTAGCATGTTGATAATCTATTAGATGGTAGCATTATTTGATATCATACAAGCTATTCATAGGCAATTTTACTTTTTCACTATAATCATCTCAGATCAGATTTTGAATGAGCCTTTCTTTTTTGCTGAGATTAGAGAAAGAAATACTTTTAGCTGAAGCTTCCCTTCTCCTCCCCCTCACCTAGGGCAATCCAGTGCTATCTGGACAAAACTCTACTATGCTGAATGATTTGCCACCAGAGTACTGCCCCAAAAGAATGTGCAGTCTCCAGACCGCCAAATGACTGGTGTCATTTGGGCACATCTCCATTGGGTGGCAGTACATGTTCAGAACAACCTAACATGGTTACTTCAGCACATTATTTCTGAAATAAAATTTGCTCTTTATTTTCTTAAATTCTAATAACAATCTTCCTTATCAAGGTAATTCAGTGACCATGTAATTGATAAAAATGAATATAAATTATTTTCCAATGTTTATTTTAATTAATGGTTGTAGAGTCTATATATTTTTTGTTCACTATTATATCACTGATATCTAGTTCAGTCCTTGCCAAATAGCAAGCATCAATGATAGCATTTAAAAAATAACTTTATGCCAATATAAAATCTCAAGACAAATTCTGAATTCAGAAAAATAATTTTTCTTCTCTATTCAACCTACTGACTAGGGTTTCAGCATAAGCTATCCCTTACTTGGTAATCTAAACTGTATTAAACTCAGTCATCATTTTTATCTGGCATAGTTTAGAGACATGTGCAAAATCTTGTTTTTAATACAATATAGGTGGCAGCCATTCAAGTTACCATGTCCCATTAAATCATGTATATAGTCATGCAATCAATTTTCTGTTTCTTATAGCATTTGTATTGCAGAATAAAGAAAAAGAAAACTAGAACTAGTGAACTGAAAACAGCCAGTTATGATTATCTTAGGGGTTTTGATTCTTGCTAATCTCTGTTTTGATTGTTTATTTTTATTGAAGATGCTTTTTAAACTAGTTTATTGAGCTAGGGTGCATTTTGGAAAGGATTTTTGGCTATAGACAAATACCATCTGTATTAAAGTAAACTTGGAATTATTTGTAAGAAAAAAGATTATTAGTACAAACCAAAAGCAGAAAAAGATCCCAAAATGAGTCCTTGGAGAAAGCCAAGAAGAATATACAGGTTTGTTGAAAACATTTACAGCAAGTAGCTATTTCAACTAAATAATCATCATTTAAAATCTATTATTCCACAGTGGTAGTTTTAAGGTAACTTGCCTCACTATTATTTAAATGATTCTTAAGGATTTTAATAGAAAAATACAGTTCATTAAAAAGAAGCTGAGTGGAAATAAACATATATATTATTTTAACATACATACTCATATTTTAAAAGTTTACATTCATGTGTCAGTAGGCGTTTTTACATATCACATGAAGGAAAATATAAGATTATCTCTTTGCTATAAGTGTAAAAGCCATAATCAAATAGATTTTCAGAGGTGTTTTTAAAAAGCTTCTTTCAATTTTGCCAGTTAAAGGCAAATTAAACCACAAGTACAAATTAAATAACGGAACACTAGATGAGCAACACACCTAGTTTCTTTATTTTCTCCCTTCCTTCCTTCCTCCCTCCCTCCCTCCCTCCCTCCCTCTCTCTCTCTCCTCTCTCTCCCTTTCTTTCTTTCTTTCTTTCTTTCTTTCTTTCTTTCTTTCTTTCTTTCTTTCTTTCTTTCTTTCTTTCTTTCTTTCTCTCTTTCTTCTCTTTTTCTTCTCTCTCTCTCTCTCTCTTCTTTTGAATTTCACTCTTGTTGCCCAGGGTGCAGTGCAATGGCATGATCTTGGCTCACTGCAACCTCCACCTCCCAGGTTCAAGTGATTCTTCTGTCTCAGCCTCTGAGTAGCTGGGATTACAGGCATGCACCACCATGCCTCACTACTTTTGCATTTTTAGTAGAAACAGGGTTTCACCATGTTGGTCAGTCTCATCTCGAACTCCTGACCTCAGGTGATCCACCCACCTCAGCCTCCCAAAGTGTTGAGATTACAAGCGTGAGCCACTGTGCCTGGCCCTATTTTTCATTTATAGAAGTACAATCAGCATTGAATACAATGTAAAGACAGTTAAATTTTAGTTCTCCTTGGCCATTACTTGAGGAAACCAACCAACGATACAGTTTACCAAAGGAGTGTGACATATACAATCCTTCAGAAAAGAATATAACCCATCTGTTGGTAATAGAACATATGTATTTTTTTAATTTCTTTTTCTCAAACTATGCACAATAAAAAGATTTAATATAATTTTTAAAAGTATTATCAGTCAGATGATTGCTATAAAGGATGTTTACACAAAAGTACTAAACAGATTAGGCTAAGACTTCAGTCCCTAAAGGCCTGTCATGAAAGAGACGGTTTCTTGCACCTGAACTGGGAAGGTGCTTGTCTAGGGCTTTCTGATGCATGTGATAATTCCACTGTCTGAGGTGGGAAAGAGTGAATCAAGCACAAATCATGCCTATTGTTCTATTTAGTAGTTCTCTGTTCACCTCCCTACTTGGAGGTAATGAAAACGGGGTGTGGTTGAATACAAGTGGAAGGATTTCAATGTTTCACATTCTCCACTCCTGCCTTGGAGCATGTCTCAAACCATAATCTGCTGGTCTTGTTGCTTGGGTAAACAGCGGAAAGCTGCCACAGAAAGCAACTGGCAACCACTAAGAGGACTTTGCCGACACGTGATGTCAAATATTTTTCAGTTGACTTAGAAAGAAAGACCGAGAGTAAGAATCTCCTTGTACATCAGCCAATGAGACCTTTAGAACATTCTGAGAAATGTTTTCTTCATTATAATTGGATAATGCTTTCAAATCACCATCAATGGAGCAAGCATATATCCACTAAATACTTGATACCACTTCCCAAAAATTCATCCTTGCACAGGCAGCTTTTAAACAAACTGGTTTCAGTGAGAAGTGTTAGCTTTGGATTGGAAGTAAAGCTACAATTCCAACCTGTTAGTAATTAGTCTCTTTATATTCTTTCTGACCTTGTCTGAATGCCACTTTCAAATGCTAGTGGAGCAGTTTTTGAGTAGAAATCTGAAGAGGATAGGTCTGATATTAAAGTCTCACCTCTGATCAGGCTAAAAATAGCTGCACTGACTTACAATTTTTTTATTGTTTGTTTTTTCTTTTTTCTTTTTTTCCTGATAACACAAAACTCCAGTACTTAAAGTTGCCTCTGGTCCATGGGTTCCCTCTGCCTGTGTTTCTCTTTTTCTAGTTCTTTACATGTAGGGTTCCACCTCAAACCTCAGATGCCATCTCGACAGAGGGGCCTTCCCAACCTTCTTGTTAGACACTGACTTGTATCTCCCCACCACCCACCTCCAACTCTTATGTTGAGGTCCTAACCCTTAACGTGATGGCATTTGGAGGTAGGGTCTTCAGGAAGATAATTAAAGTTGAATGAGGTCATAAGGGTGGGGCCCCAATCCAATAGGAGTGGTGTTTCTTATAAGAAGATGAAGAGGCCAGGTGTGGTGGCTGACGCCTGTAATCCTAGCACTTTGGGAGGCCAAGATGCAAGGATTGCTTGAACCCAGGAGTTTGAGAACAGCCTGGGATGAATACGGTAAGACCTCAGCTCTATCAAAAAATCAAGAAATTTGGCATACATGTGAAGCATGCCTATAGTCCCAGCTACTCAGGAGAATAAGGTAGGAGGATTCCTTGAGTCTATGAAGGTGAGATTGCAGTGAAGTGTGTTCACACCACTGCATCCTGGGAGACAGAGCAAGAAAAGAAGAAGAAAGAGAAAGAGAAAGAGAAAGAGAGAAAGAGAGAAAGAGAGAAAGAAAGAAAGAAAGAAAGAAAGAAAGAAAGAAAGAAAGAAAGAAGAAAGAGAAAGAAAGAACGAAAGACAAGAAAAGAAAGAAAAGAAAAGGCAAGAAAAGAAGGAAGGAAGGAAAAAGGAGGAGGAGGAGGAAAAAGAAGGGGAAGGGAAAGAAGGAGAAAGAGGAAGAGGAAGAAGAGGAGGAGAGGGAGGAGGAGAAGACATCAGAGAAATCTCTTCCCCTCCCTCCCTCCCTTCCCACACAAGCACAGAGGAAAGGCCATGTGTGAGCACAGCAAGAAGGTGGCCATCTACAAACCAAGAAGAGAGGCCTCACTAGACACCTACCCTGATAGCACCTTGATCTTGGACTTCTATCCTGCAGAAAATAGATGTCTGCTGTTTAAGCCATGACTCTATGGTGCTTTGTTATGATGGCCTGAGCAGATTAAGATACTTACCATCTACAGGAGACTCATGGCCTCATCTCTGCTTATAACATCATTGTGTTGATTTCCTTCATCTCATTTATCATAATTAATAATGATTTTAATGTATTTACTTACGTGTTTGTTTTCTGTCTTCCTTCCTAGAGCATAAACTCCATTAAGACCATTCTGAAAGTTTCATAAATTGTCTATGGGAGAAGAGAGGAAGTAAGGACATTAAGAGGCCATGGTAGTTCAGGGAAGAGAAAATGGCAGCTTACAATAAGGTGGCCATGGGAGAGGAACATGGATGAATTGAGACTTATTTGGGTGGTATGAAGCAACAGGACTTGCTTGTGATGTGATATTGGAGGCAGCGGTGAAGGAAAGAGAATAATCTATAATAATACCTAAGTTTGGGATGAGGAGGTAGAGAATGGTGGGGTTATTTTAAGAGATGTGAGCTAACATAAGATCATTTCTATCATTATTAACACCATTGATTCTTCTTGTTCTATCCTAGTGCTCCTCAGAATAGAAATGTAAATAGGAATTACCTGGGAATCTTGTTAAAATGCAGATTCTGATTTAGTATCTGGACACTCTGTTATGTTCAATTGATCTATATGTCTATTCTTCCTCTAATACACTGCTTTATTACAGTAGGTTTGTATATATCTTAAAACCAGGAAGTATGATTCCTCCAACTTTACTCTTCCTTTTCAACATTGTGTTCTAACTTTGCTAAACTCACTTATTAGTTCTAGAGAATAATTTTCTCAAATTAATGAAAGAAAACAAACCACAGATCCAAGAATCCCAAAGAAATCCATGGATGATACATACAAAGGGAAATCCATGGATGACACATACAAAGGAAAATAAAACTAAACACATCTTACTCAAATTGCTGTAAACCAAAAATAAAGACAGCACCTTAAAGGCAGCCAAAATAGGACTCACTCCATATAGTGAAACAAAATGAGAATGACAGCAGATTTCTTGTCAGTAACTATGCAAACTAAAAGACAATGGAGTATTATCTTTAAAATACAGTCATGTGCTGAATAATGACATTTTGGTCAATGACAGATGACATATATGATAGTGATCCCATAAGATTACAATGGAGCTGAAAAATTTCCATTGCCTACTGACATCTTGATAATCGTGAACCCACGTAGGGTTAAAATAATGTGCTTTTCTTCCCCCTAATTTTTAGCAAAAATGTTTAAAAAGTAAAAATAAATAAAAAAATATAAAAATTTAAAAAATAGAGAAAAGCAAGGGGGCGCCCAAGATGGCCGAATAGGAACAGCTCGAGCCTCCAGCTCCCAGCATGAGCAACACAGAAGATGGGTGATTTCTGCATTTTCAACTGAGGTACCGGGTTCATCTTGCTGGGGCATGTCAAATAGTCAGTACTGGTCAGCAGGTGCAGCCAACCAGCGAGAACTGAAGCAGGGCAAAGCATCACCTCACCTGGGAAGCACAAGGGGGAAGGGAATTCCTTTTCCTAGCCAAGGGAAACAGAGACACACAACACGTGGAAAATCAGGTAACTCCCACCCTAATACTGTGCTTTACCAAGGGTCTTAGCAAACAGCACACCAGGAGATTATATCCCACATCTGGCCCGGAGGGTCCCACACCCATGGAGCCTCCCTCATTGCTAGCACAGCAGTCTGAGATCTAACTGCAAGGTGGCAGTGAGGCTGGGGGAAGGGCGCCTGCCATTGCTGAGGCTTAAGAAGGTAAACAAAGCTGCTTGGAAACTCGAACTGGGTGGAGCCCACTGCAGCTCAAGGAGGCCTGCCTTTCTCTGCAGACTCCACCTCTGGGGACAGGGCATAGCTAAACAAAAAGCAGCAGAAACCTCTGCAGATGTAAATATCCCTATCTGACACATTTGAAGAGAGCAGTGGATCTCCCAGCATGGAGGTTGAGATCTGAGAATGGACAGACTGCCTCCTCAAGTGGGTCCCTGACCCTTGAGTGCTTAACTGGGAGATATCCCCCACTAGGTGCAGACTGACACCTCACACCTCACAGCTGGGTACACCTCTGAGATGAAGCTTCCAGAGCAAGAATCAGACAGCAACACTTTCTGTTCAGCAATATTCTATCTTGTGCAGCCTCTGCTGCTGATACCCAGGCAAACGGGTCTGGAGTGGACCCCAAGCAAGCTCCAAAAGACCTGTAGCTAAGGATCCTGACTGTTAGAAGGAAAACTAACAAACAGAAAGGACACCCACACCAAAACTCCATCAGTATGTCACCATCATCAAAGACCAAAGGCAGATAAAACCACAAAGATGGGGAAAATGCTGGGTAGAAAAGCTGGAAATTCAAAAAATCAGAGTGCATCTCCCCCTCCAAAGGAATGCAGCTCATCACCAGCAACGGATCAAAGCTGGACGGAGAATGACTTTGACGAGTTGAGAGAAGAAGGCTTCAGTTGGTCAAACTTCTCAGAGCTAAAGGAGGAACTATGTAACCAGCGCAAAGAAACTAAAAATCTTGAAAAAGAATGGAAGAATGGATAACTAGAATAACCAATTCAGAGAAGTCCATAAGTGAACTGATAGAGATGAAAACCATGACATGAGAACTACGTGACAAATGCACAAGCTTCAGTAACTGACTCGATCAACTGGAAGAAAGAGTATCAGTGATTGAAGATCAAATGAATGAAATGAAGCTAGAAGAGAAGTTTAGAGAAAAAAGAATAAAAAGAAATGAACAAAGCCTCCAAGAAATATGAGATTATGTGATAAGACCAAATCTACGTTTGATTGGTGTGCCTGAAAGTGACAGGGAGAATGGAACCAAGTTGGAAAACACTCTGTAGGATATTATCCAGGAGAACTTCCCCAACCTAGTAAGGCAGGCCAACTTCCAAACTCAGGAAATACAGAGAACACCACAAAGATACTCCTTGAGAAGAGCATTCCAAGACACATAATTGTCAGATTCACCAAAGTTGCAATGAAGGAAAAATGTTAAGGACAGCCAGAGAGAAAGGTTGGGTTACCCACAAAGGGAAGCCCATCAGATTAACAGTGGATCTCTTGGCAGAAACTCTACAAGCCAGAAGAGAGTGGGGGCCAATTTTCAACATTCTTAAAGAAAATAATTTTCTACCTAGAATTTCATATCCAGCCAAACTAAGTTTCATAAGTGAAGGAGAAATAAAATCCTTTACAGACAAGCAAATGCTTAGAGATTTTGTCACTCCTGAAGGAAGCACTAAATGTGGAAAGGAACAACTGGTACCAGCCATTGCAAAAACATGCCAAAATGTAAAGACCATCAATTCTAGGAAGAAACTGTATCAACTAATGAGCAAAATAACCAGCTAATATCACAATAACAGGATCAAGTTCACACATAACAATATTAACCTTAAATGTAAATGGACTAAATGGTCCAATTAAAAGACACAGACTGGCGAATTGGATAAAGAGTCAAGTCCCATCAGTTTGCTGTGTTCAAGAGACACATCTCACATGCAGAGACACACATAGACTCAAAATAAAGGGATGGAGGAAGATCTACCAAGCAAACGGAAAACAGAAAAAGGCAGGGGTTGCAATCCTAGTCTCTGATAAAACAGACTTTAAACTAACAAAGATCAAAAGAGACAAAGAAGGCCATAACATCATTATGTTAAAGGGATCATTATGTAAAGGGATCAATTCAACAAGAAGAGCTAACTATCCTAAATATATATGCACCCAATACAGGAGCACCCAGATTCATAAAGCAAGTCCTTAGAGACTTACAAAGAGACTTAGACTTCTATACAATAACAATGGGAGACTTTAACACCCCACTGTCAACATTAGACAGATCAACGAGACAGAAAGTTAATAAGGATATCCAGGAATGAACTCAATTTTGCAACAAGCGAACCTAATAGACATCTACAGAACTCTCCACCTCAAATAAATAGAATATACATTCTTCTCAGCACCACATCACACTTATTCCAAAACTGACCACATAGTTGGAAGTAAAGCACTCCTCAGCAGAACAGAAATTTTTAAAACTTGTCTCTCAGACCACAGTGCAATCAAACTAGAACTCAGGACAAAGAAACTCAATCAAAATTGCTCAACTACATGTAAACTGAACAACCTGCTCCTGAATGACTACTGAAATGAAGGCAGAAATAAAAATGTTCTTTGAAACCAATGAGAACAAAGATACAACATACTGGAATCCCTGGGACACATTTAAAGCTGTGTGTACAGAGAAATTTATAGCACTAAATGCCCACAAGAGAAAGCAAGAAAGATCTAAAATTGACACCCTAACATCACAATTAAAAGCACTAGAGAAGCAAGAGCAAACAAGTTCAAAAGCTAGTAGAAGGCAAGAAATAACTAAGATCAGAGCAGAACTGAAAGAGATAGAGACACAAAAAAACCTTCAAAAAATCAATGAATCTAGAAGCTGGTTTTTTGAAAAGATTAACAAAATGAATAGACCACTAGAAAGACTAATAAAGAAGAAAAGAGAGAAGAATCAAATAGACACAATAAACAATGATTAAGGGGATATCACCACCTACCCCACAGAAATACAAACTACCATCAGAGAATACTATAAACAGCTCTATGCAAGTAACTAGAAAACCTAGAAGAAATGGATAAATTTCTGGACACATACACTCTCCCAAGACTAAACCGGGAAGAAGCTGAATCCCCAAATACACCAATAGCAGGCTCTAAAATTGAGGCAATAATTAATAGCCTACCAACCAAAAAAAGTCCAGGACCACATGGATTCACAGGCGAATTCTACCAGAGATACAAGGAGGAGTTGGTACTATTCCTTCTGAAATTATTCCAATCAATAGAAAAAGAAGGAATCCTCCCTAACTCATTTTATGAGGCCAACATCATCCTGATACCAAAGCCTGGCAGAGGCACAACAAAAATAGAGAATTTTAGATCAATATCCCTGATGAACATCGATGCAAAAATCCTCAATAAAATACTGGCAAACCGAATCCAGCAGCACATCAAAAAGCTTAACCACCATGATCAGGTGGGCTTCATCCCTGGGATGCAAGGCTGGTTCAACATATGCAAATCAATAAACATAATCCAGCATATAAACAGAACCAAAGACAAAAACCACGTGATTTTCTCAACAGATGTAGAAACGCCTTTGACAAAATTCAACAGCCCTTCATGCTAAATACTCTCAATAAATTTGGTATTGATGGAACATATATCAAAATAAGAGCTATTTATTACAAACCCACAGCGAATATCATACTGAATGGGCAAAAATTGGAATCACTCCCTTTGAAAACTGGCACAAGACAGGGATGCCCTCTCTCACCACTCCTATTCAACACAGTGTTGGAAGTTCTGGCTAGAGCAATCAGGCAAGAGAAAGAAATAAAGGGCATTCAATTAGGAAAATAAGAAGTCAACTTGTCCCTGTTTGCAGATGACATAATTTATATTTAGAAAACCCCATCATCTCAGTCCAAAATCTCCTTAAGCTGATAAGCAACTTCAGCAAAGTCTCAGGATACAAAATCAATGTGCAAAAATCACAGGCATTCTTATACACCAATAACAGACAAACAGAGAGCCAAATCATGAATGAACTCCCATTCACAATTGCTTCAAAGAGAATAAAGTACCTAGAAATCCAACTTACAAGGGATGTGAAGGACCTCTTGAAGGAGAACTACAAACTACTGTTCAGTGAAATAAAAGAGGACACAAACAAATGGAAGAACATACCATGCTCATGGATAGGAAGAATCAATATTGTGAAAATGGCCATTCTGCCCAAGGTAATTTGTAGACTCTATGCCATCCTCTTTAAGCTACCAATGACTTTCTTCTCAGAATTGGAAAAAAGCTGCTTTAAAGTTCATATGGAATCAAAAAAGAGCCCACATTGCCAAGACAATCCTAAGTCAAAAGAACAAAGTTGGAGGCATCACGCTACCTGACTTCAAACTATACTACAAGGCTACAGTAACCAAAACAGCATGGTACTGGTACCAAAACAGAGATATAGACCGATGGAACAGAACAGAGGCCTCAAAAATAATACCACACATCTACAGCCATCTGATCTTGGACAAACCTGACAAAAACATGAAATGGGGAAAGGATTCCCTATTTAATAAATGGTGCTGGGAAAATTGACTAGCCATAAGTAGAAAGCTGAAACTGGATCCTTTCCTTACTCCTTATACGAAAATTAATTCAAGATGGATTAGAGACTTAAATGTTAGACCTAAAACCATAAAAACCCTAGAAGAAAATCTAGGTAATACCATTCAGGACATAAGCATGGGCAAGGACTTCATCACAAAAACACCAAAAGCAATGGCAACAAAAGCCAATATTGACAAATGTGATCTAATTAAACTAAAGCACTTCTGCACAGCAAAAGAAACTACCATCAGAGTGAACAGGCAACCTTCAGAACAGGAGAAAATTTTTGCAATCTACTAGTCTGACAAAGGGTGAATATCCAGAACCTACAAAGAACTCAAACAAATTTACAAGAAAAAAACAAACAACCCCATCAAAAAGTGGGCAAAGGATATGAACAGACACTTCTCAAAAGAAGACATTCATACAGCCAACAGACACATGGAAAAATGCTCGTCATCACTTGCCATCAGAGAAATGCAAATCAAAACCACAATGAGATACCATCTCACACCAGTTAGAATGGTAACCTTTAAAAAGTCAGGAAACAGCAGGTGCTAGAGAGGATGTGGAGAAATAGTAACACTTTTACACTGTTGGTGGGATTGTAAACTAGTTCAACCATTGTGTAAAACAGTGTGGCGATTCCTCAAGGATCTAAAACTAGAAATACCATTTGACCCAGCCATCCCATTACTGGGTATATACCCAGAAGATTATAAATCATGCTGCTATAAAGACACATGCACTTATATGTTTATTGTGGCACTATTCACAATAGCAAAGACTTGGAATCAACCCAAATATCCATCAGTGAGAGACTGGATTAAGAAAATGTTGCACATATACACCATGGAATACGCAACCATAAAAAAGGATGAGTTCCTGTCCTTTGTAGAGACATGGATGCAGCTGGAAACCATCATTCTCAGCCAATTATCGCAAGAACAGCAAACCAAACACTGCATCTTCTCATTCATAGGTGGGAATTGAAAAATAGATCACTTGGACACAGGAAGGGGAATATCACACACTGGGGCCTGTTGTGGTGAGGGGGAGGGGGGAAGGATAGCATTAAGAGATAGAGATATACCAAATGTAAATGACGAGTTAATGGGTGCAGCACACCAACATGGCACATGTATACATATGTAACAAACCTGCATGTTGTGCACATGTACCCTAGAACTTAAAGTATAAAAAAAAAAAAAAAAAAATAGAGAAAAGCTTACAGAATAAGGATATAAAGAAAGAAAATACTTGTGGACATCTGTACAACGTGTTTGTGTTTTAAGCTAAATGATATTACAAAAGAGCCAAAAAAATTTTAAAAATTAAAATGTTTATAATATCAAAAGTTTACAATAAGTTAATTTATTATTGAAGAAATTTAAAAAATAAACTCAGTGTAGCATATGTGTACAATGTTTATAAAATCTGTGGTAGTGTACAGTAATGTCCCAGGCCATCACATTCACTCACTACTCTCACTCACTCTTCCAGAGCAACTTCCAGTCCTGCAATCTCCATTCATGGCAAGTGCCCTATACAGCTATATCATTTTTTAATCCTTTATACCTTACTTTTACTGTACCTTTTCTACATTTAGCTATGTTTAGACACACAAATACTACTGTGTTACAATTGCCTACAGTATTCAGTACCATAACGTACTGTACAGTAATATACTGTATTCGGTACAGTAACAGATTTGTAGCCTAGGAACAATAGGCTATACCACACAGCCTAGGTGTATAGTAGGCTGTATCATCTAGGTTTGTGTGATGTTCACACTCTCTGATGTTGATGCAGTGACAAAATTGCCTAACAACACGCTTCTCAGAACATATCCCCAACATTAAGCAATGCATGACTGTATTGAAAAGGAAGAATGAAAAAACTCTGAAGCCAGAGAAGACAGAAATTATAAATTACCAATGTCAGGAATGCAAGAGAAGTCATTGCTATGGATTCTACAAACCCTATGAGAATAATGAAAAACTATTATCCCCCTTCTACATTTCTACCACTTCATATACATAAATTTGACACTTCAGATGAAATGGATTAACTAACTAGAAGGCACAAAATTCCAGAGCTTTCTCCAGAAAAGATAATAATCTGAAAAGCCCTATATCTTTTAAATAAACTGAATTTATATTTTAAAATGTTCTCATTGATGAATTTTATTAAACATTTGAGGAAGAAACAATACAGATTTTACACAAAATATTTCAACATAGATGTGGGAACCCTTCCAATACATTTTATGAAGCCATCATTACTCTGATGCCAAAACCACAGACCAATATCTCTCATGTATATCAAGAAAATCTTTAATAAAATATTTGAAAGCCAAATCCTGCTATATCATCATGATAAAGTGGGGTTTATCCCAGGAATACAGTTGGTTCGATTTTTAAAAAATCAATCAACATAATTCACCATGTCCATTTACCAATACTATATACAATAAAAACCATATATTGATCTCCCTAGATGCAGAGAAAACATTTGACTACATTGAATATTCATCAGTGATAGACTCTCTGCAAACTAGGAACACAAGAAAGTTTCCTCAAGCTGATAAATTACATCTACAAAATATCTTTGTAAAATCATACTCAATCATGAAAAAACAAATGCTCTCTTTTAAGATAGGAAATGAGGCAAGGATGTCTGCAAAGGAATACTGGTTGGAAAGAAAGGAAATACTTTTCTTTATACCAAAGTGACCTGATTATTTATGTAGGAAATCACAAGGAATTTATGAAAAGGTATGTAAAATGTAATTTGTCAGAATTTCTATTTGTAGGCAGAGCCTGTGGCAATGCAATGAAAAAGCAGGTGTGTATATATATATATATATAACAGTTTGTAGGTGAAATAAACTTGATAAATATTTTCCCAAATTTGACCACAATCCTAAGCATAACCAATAACAAGTTATAGAGCTTAAAATTTTCTGAACTCTCAATAGTGAAAAATAATTTAAATCATTTAAAATTTTAAAAAGTTCCTGTTAGAAACAGTCATAAAATCACAGAATATTTGAGCAGCCCAGGATTTTAGGACTCACTTCCTAGCCTTATTTTACAGAAAAAGAAACTCGGAGGTTAAGTAATTTGCCACAGGTCATCCTGCTAGTTAGTGGCAGATCTTGGTGTTTTGAGGAATCAGTATTACTACCTTATTTTTACTGTACCTTTTCTATATTTAGCTATATTTAGTACAAATACTTCTGTGTTACAATTGCCTACAGTATTCAGTGCAGTAACCTACTGTACAAATAGCATACTGTATTCAGTACAGTAGCAGGTTTGGAGCCTAGGAGCAATAGGCTATACCGTATTCACCCAAGTTTATACCAAGTAAGGGACAGACTTAGGAGTCAGGGAGATAAAGTGTTAACTTTCCTGGTCATGAGAATGATTGGAGAAAAAGAAATCTTAGGCATGACACCAAGTGGGCATACTAATATTCATTCTTGAATTAGGAATCTTACTTACCCAGGCATTAGGTAAGCAACTTCAGGTGTCTCTTTCTAAGTAAAACCCCTACTACCTCATGACAAAAGGTAGACCACAAAACATGGTCTCTACAGTAACCTGATCCCAAATAGAAGAAGGTATTGAGTTGTACATGCTTGATTCCTCCTTCTAAATTTATGAATCAGATTACGACCTCATCACCTGGGATAGAGGTCTCTCTTCCCCCTTTCTCTCATTCACTATTCTATTCCCATCATCTAACATAGTGCCTGGAACATAATAGATACTCAAAAAATATACACCAAATGAATGCCTGGGTTGTAATTCCTTAAGTAATCTGCACACTCCAGTGATAAGTCAAATGGCATGTAGTCTTATAGAGAAATCCCAAAAATAGTAAAAGTATTCAATCATCTAACAAAATTCAAGCCCTGAATTTACTTTTCCATGTATTTTCCAGTCATGAAGCACATCATTTCTGTCTTAAAAACTCTGTGTTGAAGAAAGTTGCTTCCATCTACCCTTCTCCGCATATAAATAAATGTGTTTGCAAAGGTTGGTGTGTGACCGGTGTACCTGGCTGCAGTCACAAACTGCCATTTGACTTCTGTTTACATTTGCTATGCATAGTTCTCTAATAATTCCTTGACGATTCTCTTTCTCATGAGTGAAAAGGAAAAATTTGGCTCAAACTGGTCACCAAAAATTAATAATTATGTGTTCGCTCCTTCTCTGGAGCAATATACTTTAAATAAAACTGAAGTTGTATAGTCATGAATTGATAGTCTGTCTTTTTAAAAACCTAACTTTTAAAACTAGAAAAGCTACCAAAGCAGAAAAATATCTATGCTGGTCATAAAATGAAAAGGCATAATCTCATTTTCAGTGGTCACAAAGAAAACACATTAAACAACTATTTATTTAAAGATAAGAATAGGATTCTGTATTTATCATCATTCAAACACTCCTATATCCTTTCTCTATAAAATATGCTCAGATTATCTGAGGCCATATCTCATTTTTTTCCCAGAAATCCCTCTCATAAAAAAAA
>NW_012114933.1:3178963-3184376 GCF_000951035.1 Colobus angolensis palliatus
TATTATTTCAGCCAGCTTAAAAAATAGTCTTACATGACATCTGCAAATCAAATTGTAGTACAGTATTTGTTTTTTCTACCACCATGAAAGGTAAAGCTTCACGGGTAGGAATTTACATGAAAGTTATTGGATGATACGCAGGGTTGAGTAGCTAGAAGCCAGGTCACTTTCGTAACAATAAGGACTTCAAGGTTGACAGTAGTACAACTTGTGTTTGGGGCCAACACGTACTGTCAGAAATACACGCAACCCTCACTGGTGTTGCGTGTGAGTGAATGAGGACATCAGTTGGACCTCTGTCAGCAAACAGATGTGATCCAGAGACACATGGGGAGCTGCAGCTATGGTTCATTAGGAAGATGACATCTTTTACAGAGTCTCTTTTCTAACTCTAATCATGGTCTCAGGTTGATGTGGCCAAACATGGAACTTGGGAGTTTTAACAAAATCAAGCCTGTCTCAGATGTAGTGAAATCTCTCATCAGAAATGTTTAAAATCATTCAGTGAGCAATTTTAAATATCCAAATTATCTTCAAAATGATTCCCTATGTTAACAAGATATTTCTGAAAATCTAAACCAATCTAAAATAAACCCAAATATTTTTGTTTAACCAAGCCACCTCCTCATTAGTTCAGAGCAATGACTCTGCTTTGTTAGAAGGAGGCATTCTATTTGATTTCCTGACTTTGTTCTACTTCTATCCCAAATGTTGTATGCTATTCCTATTTTAAAAGATGTTACTCTCCCTTTGAAATCATTTCTCAAAACTTTTTGGTTCATTTTGGAATAATTACAGATGTGCTGGGTGCCTTTACATCAGGTTTGAAGAAGAAAATATAAAAATATTCTCTCTAAAATAGATTCTTTTTCATCTAATTTAAAAAAAATAAGAGTTAAGTGTTGATATGGTTTGAGTTTGTGGCCTCATCCAAATTTCATGTCAAATTGTAATCCCCAGTGTCGGAGGTGGGGGCCTGGTGGGAGGTGATTGGATCATGGGGGCGAATTTCCTCTTTGGTGCTGCTCTTGTGATAGTGAGTGAATTATCACGAGATCTGGTTGTTTAAAAGTGTGTGCCACCCCGACCCCTTCCTCCTGCTCTGGCCACATCTGGCAGTAAAGATGTGCCTGCTTCCTCTTTACCTTCCATCATGATTTTAAGTTTCCTGAGGTCTCCTCAGAAGCAGAAGCCTGTATAGCCTGCAAAACTAGGAGCCAATTAAACCTCTTTTCTTTACAAATTACCCAATGTCAGATATTTCTTTATAGCAGTGCGAGAACAAACTAACACAAGTGTGTTACTCAACATTTGGACACAATGTCAGTTTCTACTATTGAAAGAAGAATCACATTTTAGATATTAATTTACTTGAGAAATATGCACTGAGCTCTAAGTATGTGCAAAGACCTATGATGAGTAAGGAAATAATGGCTAGAGATTGGTTTAAACAGTTTAAACTTCCAAACTAGATTGTTCAAAGATTGTAGATCCAAGATAATAATAGCCCCTTCTTCCAATTTGACTTTCAGTCTGTAGATGAATAAATGTAATATCCCTGCTTCTGCTATGACCTCAGACAGAAATAATGACCACCCAATATATGTTTTCCATGAGACAGTCGCTAAAAATGTGATCAGCATGAATGGCTGCTCATGTGGTTCCAATCACTCATCACACATTAAAAAACAAAGTCTGTTACAGACTCGAAAGGCCAGGATTATGTAGAACAGGCCAGGGTTTATAAAATGTTTAGGTAACTCTGATGAAAATATAATGTCTGAACACAAAAGTAGCTGCATCTTTCCCATAATCTGAATCTGAAATTATGGTGAAGGTGAGGTTGATGTGTTGCCCTCCACTCAGAGTCCTAATGCTCATTTATCAGCATTGCCATTATCAGTTTCCTTCCTGAGGTCTTTGGTTCTCTGCTTGGCTTTGTTTGAAATGCGATTTGCTTCCATAGTTTGCTTGTTGTGTTTACTATAGACTGTGAGCTTTACTATCAGATGTGGCTTTTCACCCTTTTAGATTTCTGATGCACAACTATGCCTAGGAGGTAATAAGTGTTGAACAAATCTAATAAATATGATAAGTAAGTAACCACCTCACTGTCTAAAAGATTTTCCTGGCAATTAGGCTAAATTTTCTTTTCTACAAATTCATATTTACTTATTTCGTGTCCTGCTTGGAACTATAGATCCTTCAGAGACAGTTTAGTTTAGACCCTAGGTCTATATTGTAACCTTCAGAGCTTTTACATAAAGTCAACAACAAATTAACGAGGCCAGTGCAGGCATTTGGGAGAAGGTAATATATAGTTTTACTATACTTTTCATCTGCATAATCAAGCTATAAGACGATATCTTACATATATGACATGCACAAAAATTTGTCTACCACAATCACACAAACTTCTGAGTTAGATTTTACAAATCCTACCCTATTTTGTTTCTTTATGTTAACAGTCATTATCCCCATCTTTATTCATTTTTAAGTGAAAAAGTTAAGGAAAGAAATAAAGAGATCATTAAAAATAAAATAAGAAAAATAGAATAAATTATACAGGAGATAAAAAATGCCTAAAAGTTACCTAAGTTACAAGATTTGTTGCTGTTTTTCCTGTCGGAGGCAACTGAAAACCCATCCAAAACTGGCTTAAACATAAAAAGGAAATTATTGGCTCATATATTTGAAAAGTCCAGGGAACTCCTGGCTTCAGATATTGTTTGATGCAGAGACTCAAACACCTCTGGGCGTTAGCTTCTCTCTTTCCATTTCTTGACTCCGCCTCCTAGGTCAACTTTATACTTCAAAGAAGCAGGATAACTTCAGCAAGTCTATACTTTGCATCCTCTTTGTTTTAAATCCAGGAGCTAAGAGCAAGTCTCTTGCCCAGACATTTCAACAAAAGTCTCATTTTATTAAAATGGCTCTCACTGGGTCACATGCTGATCCCAGCATGCAATACAGCACCAATACTCCCAATTTGCATGGGTTCTTGACCCTTGAGCTAAACAAAGACAAAACCTGTGGGCTGAGAGGAGAGGAGGAGTCATTCTTTAGGGGTAATCTTGATTTGGTTATCAGAAGAAGGGCAAATGAATTCTGAGCAGCAAACACAAGTGATATCTGCAACAATACCCATCCTTCAAGTCCAATATTGGAATCCACCCTTTCCAGTTAAGCATTTCTGAATAGCCAATCTTGAAGCACTCTACACTGAACTCCCAAATATAATCATTGTCTCTGTCACTCCTTTGGCAATAACTTCTGTACAGCCTGTGATATTGTGCCCCAAGTTGTCATAAACTACTGGTTATATCTGTGCTCTTAGCTTTCCATGTGGGTTCTGGGTATTGTACCCAACCTCACATGCTCATGGCCAATCTTTCCAGTCTAGATACTGATGCAGCAGTCGGCCCTGTGTAGGGATAAACAGGCAGCACTTTGCCTCAGTTACACAAACTAACTCTCACTTCCTGCCCCAGGGGCTCTTCTGCCAACACTGGGGATCCCACTCAGCCATTCTGATTCCTGGGCAAATCCTGAAGTATGAGAGATCCTTGACCAAGATGGGGCAGAAGCCACTGAATAAATATTCCTCTTCACTGTCTCTTGAACCAGAAATTCCAAGACATATTCTGCATCTTCTCAGTGGATACCCAGGAAGATAGAGCCCCAGTTGCCACAGCAGAAACCAGCTAGTTTGGATTGGCTCTTCTTCAGTTCCTGTTTTAACTTCCTAATACCCCACTCCTGCTCTTTGAAATCCATTACCCAAATAAACCACCTGTTCTCAAGCCCTTCCCTCAGGGTCTGTTTTCAGTGGGATACTTAGGTTAAGACAGACTAAAAGTTCCTTGTAGGCAACCTTACTGTCTCTAGTACAGTGAAGGTACCCAGGATATATTTGTTGACCTAATTTGATTAAAATTAAAAAAGCAGCAATAAAAATGACTACCAAAGTGCAACATGTATTTTAGTGGACAAATATACTAGAAGGCACAGTTTCAAGGAGACACATGACTGTTAAAGTGCAAACACAGGAAGTTAGGCCCAGTAGCCAAAGTAAAAGTATTTCAAGTCAGCCAGACAGTGGAACTAGGAGTAGGTCACATCCTCAGCATTCTATATGCCTTTAGTCATTTATTCTTTCTAGATACTCAATTGCTCATTATTCCATTAACAGTAATTTTCTTTTTATTAAGAATGTATTTTTATTTTCTTTTAAGTGATCATCCTTCAGTTCTTCCTTTACTTAGGATTTTTGGCCCAGGGCAAGAGAGGATGAATGAGTGAAGGAAAGAATAAGTGACTGAGATTATTTCTTTAGCAAGACAATACATTTAAAATTAAGCTATGGACAGAAAGTGGATTTTTCTGAATTGTTTTCACATATCCTGGACTCTGTCAGAAGTTTCTTCTGTAAAGTGGGTAAGCTGCTACTCCATATCTGACAGCTAGATCACAAGTCTGCTGCCTTTATATAGAAGAATAAGATTATAAAGTAGGGGAAGGAATACATAGCCATTCCTTCTGCTTTTATAGCATTGTGGGTTGCAGAGGGAGAGAGACCAATTGATGGGGTGGTCATCCATGTGTCCTTCTTTCCCTATGTTGGAAGCACAGTGGTTTTAGAAAGGGCATAATCATGGAGCTGGGAAGGGAAACAAATAACCCATCCCACATGATAATAATAATCATAGCTATAGTTAATGAACCAGGCACTGTGCTAAGTTCTTCATGTATCTCTTTGCAATCAAACTTCATAAGAACCCTGTTGTAATTACTTTGTTTTAGTAGATAAGAAACTGAAACTTAGAGAAGACAAGTGACTAGCTCAAGTTTATATTCTGCATAAATGGCAGAAGTAGAATTTAAAAGGACGTATATCTAAGTAAAGAGCCCACATCTTTAACCATCATGCTACAATGTAATTTTCAGCAGTAGTTGATCTTGAATTGAGTTGCTTTGCATGTCTAAAAGCTCTGCTTTCTTGAATCCCTCCTTCATGCTGCCACCAAAGAGATCCATCTCTGATATAAACCAGATTGTGTCACTGTTCCCTTTGGCTCACGTCTGTAATCCCAGCACTTTGGGAGACTGAGGCAGGCGGATCATGAGGTCAGGAGGTAGAGATCATCCAGGGTCAACATGGTGAAACCCCATCTCTACTAAAATAAAAAAATTAGCCAGGTGTGGGAGGCTGAGGCAGAGGAATCGCTTGAATCCAGGAGGTGGAGATTGTAGTGAGCCAAGGTCACGCCACTACACTCCAGCCTGGCAACAGAGACTCTTTCTAAAAAAAAAAAAGGAGAAAGAAAGAAAGAGAGAAAAAGAAAGAAAGAAAGAAAAAGAGAGAGAAAGAAAGAAAGAAAGAAAGAAAGAAAGAAAGAAAGAAAGAAAGAAA
>NW_012114933.1:3184426-3230645 GCF_000951035.1 Colobus angolensis palliatus
AAGAAAGGAAGGAAGGAAGGAAGGAAGGAAGGAAGGAAGGAAGGAAGGAAGGAAGGAAGGAAGGAAGGAAAGGTGCTAAATAGCTCCTTGTTACCTGACTACCAGATAAAGTCCAAAGTCAACATAGCATACACTGAGGGGAAAAATAACTAAATAAAGTCAGGGGATGAACACTTGTGCAGTGAGAAATTAGCCCCCTTGTCCAATTTCTTTCTTTCTTTTTTAAATTATACTTTAAGTTCTGGGATACATGTGCAGAATGGGCAAGTTTGTTACACAGGTATATACAAGCCATGATGGTTTGCTGCACCCATCAAGCCATCATCTATATTAGGTATTTCTCTAATGCTATCCACCCCTAGCCCCTCACCCCTGATAGGCCCCGGTGTGTGATTTTCCCCTCCCTGTGTCAATGTGTTCTCATTGTTCAACTCCCACTTATGAGTGACAACATGTGGTGCTTGGTTTTCTGTTCCTGTGTTAGTTTGCTGATAACGATGGTTTCTAGCTTCATCCTTGTCCCTGCAAAGGACATGAACTCATGCTTTTTTTATGGCTGCATAGTATTCCATGGTGTATATGTGCCACAATTTCTTTATCCAGTCTATCATTGATGGACATTTGGGCTGGTTCCAAGTCTTTGCTATTGTGAACACTGCTGCAATAAACATATGTGTGCACGTGTCTTTATAGTAGAATGATTTATAAGCTTTTGGGTATATACCCAGTAATGAGATTACTGGGTCAAATGGTATTTCTGGTTCTAGATCCTTGAGGAATCACCACACTTTCTTCCACAATGGTTGAACTAATTTACACTCCCACAAACAGTGTGAAAGCGTTCCTATTTCTCCCCATCCTCTCCAGCATCTGTTGTTTCCTGACTTTTTGTTGGTCACCATTCTAACTGGTGTGAGATCGTATCTCATTGTGGTTTTAATTTGCATTTTTCTAATGGCCAGTGATGATGAGCTTGTTTTCACAGGTTTGTTGGATGAATAAGTGTCTTCTTTTGAGAAGTGTCTGATCATATCCTTCACCCACTTTTTGATGGGGTTGTTTTTTTTCTTGTAAATTTGTTTAAGTTATTTGTAGATTCTGGATATTAGCCCCTTGTCAGATGGGTAGATTGCAAAAGTTTTCTCCCATTCTGTAGGTTGCCTGTTCACTTTGATGATAGTTTCTTTTGTTGTGCAGAAGCTCTTTAGTTTAATTAGATCCCATTTGCCTATTTTGGCTTTCATTGCCATTGCTTTTGGTGTTTTAGTCATGAAGTCTTTGCCCATGGCTATGTCCTGAATGGTATTGCCTAGGTTTTCTTCTAGCGTTTTTATGGTATTAGATCTTACATTTAAGTCTTTAATCCATCTTGAGCTAATTTTTCTATAAGGAATGGGTCCAGTTTCAGTTTTCTACACATGGCTAGCCAGTTTTCCCAACACCATTCATTAAATAGGAAATCATTTCCCCATTGCTTGTTTTTGTCAGGTATGTCAAAGATGGGATTGTTGTAGATGTGTGGCATCTGAGGCCTCTGTTCTGTTCCATTGGTCTGTATCTCTGTTGTGGTACAAGTACCATGCTGTTCTGGTTATTGCAGCCTTATAGTGTAGTTTGCAATCAGGTAGCATGACGCCTCAAGCTTTGTTTTTGTTTTTTGGGTGTTTTTGTTTGTTTGTTTGTTTTTATTTTTGTGTGTATGTGTTTTTTTTTTTTTTTGGCTTAGGATTGTCTTGTCTATACAGGCTCTGTTTTGGTTCCATATGAAATTTAAAGTATTTTTTTCTAATTCAGTGAAAAAAAGTCAATGGTAGCTTGATGGGTATAGCATTAAATCCACAAATTACTTTGGGCAGCATGGCCATTTTTACAACATTGATTCTTCCTATCCATGATCATGGAATGTTTTTTCATTTCTTTGTGTCCTCTCTTATTTCCTTGAGCAGTGGTTTGTAGTTCTCCTTGAAGAGGCCCTTCATACTCCTTATAAGTTGGATTCCTAGGTATTTTATTCTCTTTGTAGCAATTGTGAATGGGAATTCACTCATGATTTAGCTGTTTGTCTGTTATTGGTGTAGAGGAATGCTTGTGATTTTTGCACAATGATTTTGTATCCTGAGATTCTGCTGAAGTTGCTTATCAGCTTAAGGTGATTTTGAGCTGAGATGATGGTGCTTTCTAAATAGACAATCATGTCATCTGCAAACAGGGACAATTTGACGTCCTCTCTTCCTATTTGAATATGCCTTATTTCTTTCTCTTGCATGATTGCCCTGGCCAGAACTTTCAATATTCTGTTGAATAGGAGTTATGAGAGAGGTCATCCTTGTCTTGTGCTGGTTTTCAAAGGGAATTTTTCCAGCTGTGGGTTTGTCATAAATAGTTCTTATTATTTTGAGATACGTTCCATCAATACCTAGTGTATTGAGAATTTTTAGCATGAAAATTTTATCAAAGGCCTTTTCTGCATCTATTGAGATAATCATGTGGTGTTTGTCATTGGTTCTGTTTATGTACTGGATTACATTTATTGATTTATGTATATTGAACCAGTCTTGTAGCCCAAGGAAGAAGCCAACTTGATCATAGTGGCTAAGCTTTTTGATGTGCTGCTGGATTTGCTTTGCCAGTATTTTATTGAGGATTTGCACATCATTGTTCGTCAGGGATATTTGCCTGAAATTTGTTTGTTATCATTGTGTTTCTGTAAGGTTTTGGTATCACGATGATGCTGGCCTTATAAAATGAGCTAGGGAGGAGTACCTCTTTTTCTGTTGTTTAGAGTAGTTTCAGAAGAAATGGTACTGGCTCCTCTTTGTATCTCCGGTAGTATTCGGCTGTGAATCCATCTGGTCCTGGACTTTTTTTGGTTGGTAGACTATTAATGATTGCCTCAATTTCAGAACTTGTTATTGGTCTATTCAGGGATTCAACTTCCTCCTGGTTTAGTCTTGGGAGGATGTATGTGTCCAGGAATTTATCCATTTCTTCTACATTTTCTAGTTTATTTGTGTAGAGGTGTTTATAGTATTCTCTGATGGTAGTTTGTATTTCTGTGGGATCAGTGGTGATATCCCCTTTATCGTTTTTTAATGTGTCTATTTGATTCTTCTCTCTTTTCTTCTTTATTAGTCTGGCTAGCGGTCTATTAATTTTGTTATTTTTTTCAAAAATCCAGCTCCTGGATTTATTGATTTTTTGAAGGGCTTTTCACTTCTCTATCTCCTTCAGTTAGTTATTTCTTGTCTTAGTTATTTCTGATCTTAGTAACTTCTGATCTTAGTTATTTCTTGTCTTCTGCTATCTTTTCGATTTACTTGCTCTTGCTTCTCTAGTTCTTTTAATTGTGATGTGAGGGTGTCGATTTTAGGTCTTTCCCACTTTCTCCTGTGGGCATTTATGCCATAAATTTCTCTCTAAACACTGCTTTAGCTGTGTCCCAGAGATTCTGGTATGTTGCATCTTTGTTCTCATTGGTTTCAAATAACTTATTTTATTTCTGCCTTAATTTTGTTATTTACCCAGTAGTCATTTAGGAGCAGGTTGTTCAGTTTCCATGTAGTTGTGCAGCTTTGAGTGGGTTTTTAAATCCTGAGTTCTAATATGATTGCACTGTGTTCTGAAAGACTGCTCTGATTTCCATTCTTTTGCATTTGCTGAGGAGTGTTTTACTTCCAATTATGTCATCAGTTTTAGAATAAGTGTGATGTAGTGCTGAGAAAAATGTGTATTCTGTTGATTTGGGATGGAGAGTTCTGTAGATGTCTATTAGGTTCACTGGGTCCAGAGCTGAGTTCAAGTCCTGAACATCCTTGTTAATTTTCTGCCTCATTGATCTGTCTAATATTGATGGTGGGATGCTAAAGTCTCCACTATTATTGTGTGGAAGTCTAAGTCTCTTTGTAGGTCTCTAAAAACTTGCTTTATAAATCTGACTGCTGCTGTATTGGGTGCATATATATTTAGGATAATTAGCTCTTCTTGTTGCCTTGATCCTTTTACCATTCTGTAATGCCCTTCTTGGTCTCTTTTGATCTTTGTTGGTTTAAAGTCTGTTTTATTAGAGACTAGGATTGCAACCCCTATTTTTTCTTTGTTGTTGTTTTTGTTTTTGCTTTCCATTTACTTGGTAAGTATTTTTCCATCCCTTTTTTAATTTTTATTTTTATTTATTTATTTATTTATTTTTTCATTGGAAAAAACTGTATTCGAATTATAGTTAAATTTCATAATCATGCATAACCATACAGAAACAATAGAACAAAGTGAAATTGCCCAAAATCATCTTAAATATTTATTACATTTATGACTAATTTATAGTACTGTATTCAGAGAAATGTTATGATTTCCATTTTTAATAAGAATTTTCGTTTCTATTCCCAGACAGTCCCACTTGGTTAGCTGTATTTTCATGAAGCTTATTACAGCTTTTTCTTTTAAAGATGGAACATTTTACATAATTATTCAATATATCAAACTCTTTTAAACCATGGTTCAAAGTATTTATAATGAAAGGACACAAAAGCATATTTGTGGCTTGTTAAGCACATTTACTTTCATTAGAGCTACCTAAAAGTATCATTACATTTTCCAGAAAAACATCTTTAAAAAGTGCTTGGGTATTTATAAACGTTCATACATTTTGGTGTAAAATTATAAAAGTAGATTTTAGAAATAGTCCAGGAAAAATGAATTTTCATTTTCTTTTATAAATCATAAATGAATTATCTTTTATTTGGTATCATCTTATATCAATCAAATGCTAGACTGTCCATAATGGAACCCAAGACTCAAAAGCTTAAAATGATTTTAACCTATTCTAAACAAGAAGGCTTACATAAGTTCTCTAAGTTGTAAGCCTCTGTCTCTATAAATTTGATTCAGAAATCATGATACAGTTTTTTTGATACAGTTGACCCTCGAATAACACAGGTTTGGACTGCGTGGGTTGTTGAGCCTGTGTGCATCTTTGCATGTGAGATGGGTTTCCTGAATACAGCACACCAATAGGTCTTGACTCTTTTTCCAATTTGCCAGTCTGTGTCTTTTAATTGGAACATTTAGTCCATTCACATTTAAGGTTAATATTGTTATGTGTGAATTTGATCCTGTCATTATGATGCTAGCTTGTTATTTTGCCTGTTAGTTGATGCAGTTTCTTCATAGTGTGAATGATCTTTACAGTTTGGTATGTTTTTGCAGTGGCTGGTACCGGTTTTTCCCTTTTATATTTAGTGCTTCCTTCAGAAGCTCTTGTAAGGCAGGACTGGTGGTGACAAAATCTCTCAGCATTTGCTTGTCTGTAAAGGATTTTATTTCTCCTTCGCTTATGAAGCCTAGTTTGGCTAGATATGAAATTCTGGGTTGAGAATTTTTTTCTTTAAGAATATTGAATATTGACCCCCACTCTCTTCTGGCTTGCAGGGTTTCTGGAGAGAGATCCACTGTTAGTCTAATGGGCTTCCCTTTGTGGGTAACCAGACCTTTCTCTCTAGCTGTCCTTAACAGTTTTTCTTTCATTTCAACCTTGGTGAATCTGACGAGTATGTGTCTTGGAGTTGCTCTTCTTGAAGAGTATCTTTGTGGTATTTTCTGTATTTCCTGAATTTGAATGGCCTGTCTTGTGAGGTGGGAAAGTTCTCCTAGATAATATCCTCAAGATTGTTTTCCAACTTGGTTCCATTCTCCTGTCACTTTCAGGTACACCAATCAAACACAGATTTGGTCTTTTCACATAGTCCCATATTTCAAGGTTTGCTCATTCTTTTCTTTCATTTTTCTCTAATCTTGTCTTCACCCTTTATTTCATTAAGTTGATCTTTGGTCTCTAATATCCTTTTTTCTGCTTGGTCAATTTGGCTGTTGATACTTGTTTATGCTTCATGAAGTTCTCGTGCTGTGCTTTTCAGCTCCATCAGGTCACTTTTGCTCTTCTCTAAACTGGTTATTCTAGCTAGCAATTCCTCTAACTTTTTTTCAAGGTTGTTAGCTTCCTTGTATTGGGATAGAGCATGCTCTTTTAGCTCAAAGGAGTTTGTTATTACCCATCTTCTGAAGCATACTTCTGTCAATTCGTCAAACTCATTCTCTGTCCAGTTTCATTCCCTTGCTGGCAAGGAGTTGTGATCCTTTCAAGGAGAAGAGGCCTTCTGGTATTTGGAATTTTCAGTTTTTCCTCATCTTCGTGGATTGATCTACGTTTGGTCTTTAATGTTGGTGACCTTCAGATGCGGTTTCTGTGTGGATGTCCTTTCTGTTGATGTTGATACTGTTCCTTTCTCTTTATTAGTTTTCCTTCTAGTAGTCAGGCCCCTCTACTGCAGGTCTGCTGGAGTTTGCTACAGATCCATTCCAGACCCTGCAGTGGAGGCTGCAGCACAGCCAAAATTGCTGCCTGTTCCTTCCTCTGGAAACTTCACCCCAGAGGATCACCCGCCAGGTGCCAGCCAGAGCTCTCCTGTATCAGGTGTCTGTCCATCGCTGCTGGGAGGTGTCTCCCAGTCAGGAGGCATGGAGTTCAGGGACCCACTTGTGGAGGCTTAACAGAGCTTCAGCATTGTGGTTAGAGATCCACTGCTCTCTTCAGAGCCAGCAGGAAGGAACGTTTAAGTCTGCTGAAGCTGTGCCCACAGCTGCCACTTCTACTAGGTGTTTTTTTCCCAGGGAGATGAGAGTTTTAATCTATAAGCCCCTGACTGAGTCTTCTTTCTTTCTTTCAGAGATGCCCTACCCAGAGAGGAGGAATCTAGAGAGGCAGTTTGGCTATAGCAGTTTTTTGGAGCCATGTTGGGCTCTGCCCAGTTCAAACTTCCTGGTGGCTTTGTTTACACTGTGAGGGGAAAACTGCCTATTGAAGCCTCAGTAATAGTGGACCCCTCTCCCCCTACCAACCTCAAGTCTCCCAGGTCTACTTCAGACTGCTGTGCTAGCAGAGAGAATTTCAAGCCAGTGGATCTTAGCTTGCTGGGCTCCATGTGGCTGGGATCCTCTGAGCTAGATTACTTGGCACCCTGGGTTCAGCCCCCTTTCCAGGGGAGTGAATGGTTCTGTCTCGCTCGCATTCCAGGCACCACTGAGGTATGAAAAAAAACCTCCTGCAGCTAGCTCAATGTCTGCCTAAATGGCCACCTAGTTTTGTACTTGAAATCCAGGGCACTTGTGGTATAGACACCTGAGGGAATCTCCCGCTCTGTGGGTTGCAAAGACCATGGGAATATCATAGCATCTGGGCTGGAGTGCACTGTTTCCTCATGGCACAGTCCCTCATGGCTTCCCTTGGCTAGGGGAGACAGTTCCCCAACCCCTTGTGCTTTCTGGGTAAGGCAATGCCCCACTCTGCTTTTGCTTGCCGTCCAAGGGCTGCACCTACTGTCTAACCAGTCCCAGTGAGATGAGCTGGGTACCTCAGTTGGGAATGCAGAAATCACCTGCCTTTTGCATTGATCTCAATGAGAGCTGTAGACAGGAGCCCATTAACAGTAATTTTCTAAGTGAATTTAAATTTTTACTTTTTCAGGGCAATAAATATTTTATCTCAAATCTTTGAAATTTTCTCTCTTGACTTAGAGTCAGTGAGTTATGAAAATATTTGTCTCTTTGTCAAAATAAATGTAAGAGTTGATGAGTCTGTATAAGGTTGAGCAATATCCCCAAGCTCATAGCCTCGTGCTTTGACTCTTAAATAGCTCCTAAGTGCTACTTGAACTTTACACTGATTATTCTTCCCATATGCTGATGGGCAAAGGAAAATGAGTAACACTTAGAGAAAACGAGATCAATAGATAACTGCTCTAAATTGCACACAAAGCCCATTGCCATGCCTGGAATGTAAATCGTGGAAAAGAAACCCTTTCTGAAATATACCACCATTGTGACCTCAACACAGTAATCTTAATGGTTTAGATTGCATTAGCAAAATAAACAAAAATTATTTCCTGCATTGTCACAAAGCTATTCATCTTTGTGTTCTTTTTATTTTTATATTGACAAGCTTGTCTGGAAGACCAAAGCTGTCTAACCCTTTCTTAGGAAGAGGAAGAGAGACCAACAGGAATAAAGTCTAACCATTCAGATTAAGGCTCTTTGATGCCCCAGCACAACTGTAATACAGAGAGGTGCAAATTAGCATGTATTGAGGACCTCTAATATGCGTAGATCCTCTACGTAGTGTAGTAGGCAGAATAATTGCCCACCACCCTGAAATGTTCTAATTCCTGGAACTTTTAAATGTTTCCTTATATGGAAAAGGGATCCTTGTAGATAGATTTTAAGAGGGTGAGATTATCCTAGATTATCCAGGTGGGCCCTAGATGTAATCACAGGTGTCCTCATAAAAGAGAGGCAGAGGGTGTTACACTGAAGAAGATGAGAAGATTATGTGGCCATGGAAGCAGAAATTGCAGTGATGCAGTCACAAGCCAAGGACTGCCAGAAGCTACCAAGAGCCAAAAGAGTCAAGAAACCGATTCTCCTGCAGACTGTCTAGAGGAGTGCAGCTCTCCTGGAACCTTGAATTCAACCAACTGACACTGATTTCAGACTTCCGGTCTTCAGAACTATAAGAGAATAAATTTCTGTTGCATTAAGGCACTGAGTTTGTGTTAATTTTTATAGCAGTCACAGGAAACTAGTACACATACGTTATTTCATTTAATCCTCATGACAAGTGTTTGGGGTAACTATCATTTCTCATTTAAAGATGAGGAAACGAAGGGTCAGAGTAAGTGTCCTTAGTCACCTGACAAATTAGTAGAAAAGTGGAGTTGAGGGAAAGTCCAAAGCTCAACTTCTTTTTCAGCCTGTACTCCAGTCACACCAATCTACTCAGATGTCTTTTCACATCTTCCTACTCCCCATGTTCTGCTCCCTGAGCCACATGCCTTCTCATACTTGACCTTCAGGACATGGATCACTCCACCTTCTTTCCTAGCTTCCATCCCTGGCTTGGGAGTCTCATTAACATGCTCCTTTGCTATGGTCTCATGCATACAACTGTCATTTGGCTGGTGTCTCCCTCACTAGACTAGGAGATCTTCTTCCTCAGGGACCATGCCTTTATCTTTGCTCTCTAAGTCTACTTGGTGTTTGATACACAGTATGTGCTAAAAGAATATTTTTTGAGTGAATGATGTATGCTGTGTCAACTCCTAATAAAAACAGGAATAAATAAGATAACAGTTGTGAGAGTGAGGGACTTTGGAGTCTCATGCTTGAACAAGATGAGATGCAAGATGGGGAGACATCCCTTCTTATTTCTCTATGTTACCTTGCTTTCTTCACAGGTAAATGGGTATAATAATGATATCTACTTTGTAGAGTTAATGTGAAAATTAAATAAGTTAACATGTGTAATGGGCTTAGAACAATGACTAGCATGGAATAAGAGCTATGCAAATATCCTCTACTTTTAATTTTTATCACGTCTTTATTGCTCATAAAGAGGAAAGGCTTTTCTTGAAAGTAAATGAATAAATGGTCTAGGAAGGTTTGAAGTTGCAACCAATTTTTATAATATTATTTGGTAGAAAACAGAATCAATCTCAAGAAGAAGACAAATTTAACCCTGAAATGGCTATTTAGCTCAGCATCAGTATTGTAAGATAAAACTCAAAAGGTCAGTGCCTATGTAGTCATTCACTCAAAATGAAAGCAGAAAAACTAGCATTTTGGAAATACAAAGATACACCACTCCTTGGAATGTCACTGGGGATTTTCCATAGTGGTATGTTAGTGTTTCTGAAGTGAAAGAAACCCTGTTGACTCTGAGTCTTGATGTTGCATTAATCTCTCAATACTTTGATATTTCTAGATTAGCCCCTGCCAGGAACTCAATCTACCACTTTGTTTCTCACTGATGAAAAAACTGATCTAATGTGAAACATGTGAAGAAAGCACAGCTCTTCAGTTTGCATGTGTGAGACATGGAGTTGTCTTTAATTGGTTAGAAAGTTTTTATATCATGAGTGAAAAACAATCTTTTCAGGAGATACACAGATGAAATAATAAACACACTAGAGAGTTTGAGACTTTTTTGTTTTATCTTCATTTCTGGTCTCACAAAGTAAACACAAGAATTTTTCACAATGAACACATATGTCAGGGCACAAGGAGGTACAGCTTAAGGCCTAGGATGCAGAGACCATTGCCTGAACTTAAGTAAACAAAAATCCCATTGTAATTCATTGACATTACTAACTTGGAAGCAAGTGACACAAGTATAGTCTTGTAGTTTTTCAACTATTCCCTCCTTGGTTTCAGATAAAATGTTAGTTTCACTAAAGAGAAAATACTAGTCCATTTCCTCTTTGAATAGGCTTATTGCGCACCAAATTCCTGTACCAGGAGCTTAAAAATACCTTTGTATTTTTATTTAAGAGTTTTTGGTTTTTTGGTTGACTGAAATATATTATGACTATAGACTCTGAGGCACATGTTCAGATCAGAAGGAACTAAAGTATTGGGTCTATCTAATATACAGATTTTCTCCACAGTCATTGCCAAAGGGAAGGGACCAGGAACAGCCACTGATCTCTTCCCAAAATGAATCATCACTGATATAGAGGTAAGATGCTGATGACAGGCTGAAGGAAGAAGACAAATGGTTAGGATCTGAACAGGACAGAAGAGTGGTAGCAATCTGAACGTAATAGTATATAGACTCAGGAGCATTTTAGAGGAAATATCGACAAGATTTGTAAACTAATTGGATAAGGCAAGTATGAGGGTTCAATAGAGAGATGAGTTATAGATGACAGGCTCCCAGTGAGAAAAAAAAAATGGGTGGGTGGTGATGACATGGACAAATAAAGGAAGCTCAAGAGATGGACGAGGGGAAGGTAAATATCATGGGAAATGGGGAGATAGAATTTACTTCTGAAGATGTTGAAGTTAAGGTGCTTAAGATACCAAGTAAATAGGTGGAAATTCAGAACTCATGCTGGAAAGAGTAGTCAGGGCTATGGCTTCAGATATTTTTTCTCAGTAATATTTAGAGTATTTTTTATAGGACTGGCCATACATTAAATAGTCTTTTCTCACCATTTTCACTCTTTACTCACACAACACCTCTGAAAGTATAAGCAAGATGCATTTATTATTTTTATTTCATGTAAAAGGAAACCAAAGCTCAGGGAGGTTAAATAATTTGCCCCCAAATCCCAATGAAAGATAATGTCAAAGCCAGACCATACCTATAACTTTTGAAATTTATACTGATAATTTCCTAGATGCTATGCACTGGGAAACTGAAGTCCTACATTTATTGCTTGCAAATACAGATTGCACCTATTGCACAAAGGTGACACATAAAGCTATGCATGTTGATACATTTCCTTGAGGACTGTCTAGCAGCCAGGGCAGGAAAAGAGGAATAGAATGGTTAGAGAGGGAAGAGTAGAAGCAGGAAGGAACTAAAGTCACATAAAAAAAAAAGAAACTCAAAGACCAAGGGATAAAGGACTGTCAACAGTATCAAAGATTGTTTCTTCCCCAATTTCCTTCCACTTCCCATGTCAGTCCCATCCAGAGTGGGCATAGATGAGTTATCTCACAGTTAGATGTGTGAATACTCTTGCACTTTACACAAAATATCTCTGCTGATGTGGATAGAGCATACGTGTGTTTCCAACTTCAGCTCCTTTCCCACAGCTTCAAAGATTTAGCTTGAGAGTAACTTGAATATTTTAAGCTCTACCTCCCAGAGATAAAGCCATCAGTAAATTTCACAAGATTCCACATGTAACTTTTAGTCATAGATCAATATGTAATAACATACTTTTAAATGTAGATCACATCGGAGAGGCCATATCTACGCAACAACAAACAGATGTTTTGGCAAAGAGAAGAGTCTTACTATGTTTATGAGTAGCAGTATCTCATGGTGAGAATCAGTTCCGACTCTTCCCTCATCTCTGTTTTCAGTTTTATTTTAAAGCATTTGTTTCTGATACAGAGAGGTAAGTAAGAGGTCTTATTTCTCTTTTTCTACTTATTCTTTTCTATCACAGCTTCTAGACAGTCCCAAAGGGAAATTTATCAATATGCATCCCTTTATGTGTCACCTTTCTACAATAGATCCAATAGGGAAGTAAGAGGCTTTCAAAAAGCCAGGTTTCCTTTTAAAGTTGGCAAACAACATGCAAAAGAAAAGCAAAATGGATTGAGTCAAACAATTTAATGAATTCAATATGATGAATGTTTCGAGTGGTTTCTGTGTATAAAGCACTATGCTAAGTACTCTAGGGATAAAAACATGTAAAAATATATCCCTCAAAGATTGTAGCTTTGATAGAGATAATAGTGCCCACAAAATGTTCTGTTTGCTCTCCTGAATTTGTCAGCCCCTTTGTAGTTAGGCAAAGCCGTGTGGCTAGTCCTGCCAATGATCTGTGGGTATAAGGCCAAAGCATGGCTGGCTCTTTACCCCTCTGTCTCTTCTCCCCTTCCTTGACACTCACTAAGGCTATTCTAGATGGGATCATGCCACAGTGAGAAAGCCTTTACCACCTGGAATCCTGAGTACCTGGATCAGATCTTCCCACTGTCTCATGTCAGACATATGGTGTTACAAATCCTTTTTTTTTTTTTTCTCCAGTTAAGCACCCAGCTGATGTCTAAGCAGGGTCAGAAATCTAGTCTGTACTCTGCTCTCCAGGCTACATACTCTTGTGCAGAGCTCTAACTGCCGGGGAAGGGGTGCCTTTGTCAAATTTGCACAAAGCATCTTCAGAGGCTGTGGTTGATCCTGGCAGGAAACACATATTTTAATTTGATTAAATCCTCATAGCATCTACAGTGTACCAAACACAAACTGATGGGGAGAGAAGGGTCTTCAGAAAGTGCTTCAAAAAAATAATAGCAGTCTTAATTTTAAATCGCTTGTGAAGAAAAGTTTGAAATCTCTTCTGAAGAGTTAAAAAAAAAACTATTAAAAAGTAGATGTAAAACAGAGAACAGAGGACAAAGTACTATAAAAATAGTGGATTTTTTTGTTTGTTTTTACTCATCTCTAAGACACAGAAGACAGATAAAAGCATTCAGGTTCTATGGAAAAAGCAAACTCAAAATGCTGTGTGATAACAAAATATGTTTTTATGCATCTCATATCTACAAAGTATATCTAACCACTGGGATCACAAAGTATTAAGACAATTAAAGGATCTGCCACCTAACATGATATTACCACATGATTAGAAAAAGCCTGTGTAAGCTTTCTTGCCAAGTTCAAGTCATCAGCAACATATGAGTTTATTCTCTTTTTATGTCAATGTTCCTGGAAATAAAGTATTTTCTCAGTGATATGGTAGAGAAATTATGGTTATCTGGGAATTTTCTCTTTCCTCTCTTTCTCCTTTTCTCCCTTCCATGAAAAGTGATTATGGAGGCCAAGGCCTCTTTCCTGCTACTTCTCTGACACTCCCCTGCATGCAAAAAAGAGGATTGATGTAGATATGGTCATACAATATAGTGGAGAAATAAGTTATTCCTACTTAGTAGATGTAATAAAAGTCATACATTTTAAAGTGTTGCCTTTTGTACATGATAAAACTCAGTAGGTGAATTATTTCTATTTGTAATTTAACGTCTCCATTCCTAAGCTATTCTCTCAAGAGCTTTCCATACCACTTGGGCAACACGTTTCCTTTACAACCCAGTCCACTAACAAGCCCAAGCCAAAGATTCATGTAAAAATCACCCTCAAATGTCCTCCTGGTGTGCAAGTCTTCATTGGCATTTGTATCTGTATTTAACCAATATTGCCCTTTCAGTCTCTTTGTATTGATATATTTATGGCTATCATAACTGTATTCATTGTAACTAGATGAATGGAACTAAGTTTATAATGATCAAAACCGTCTTTAAGTATACATTGTCAATATTTCAAAATGTTCTAAGCACAGAGATGAGTGTACATTCCAAAGCAATTTACGGTTTTTAAATTATGAAATACTTCAACTAAGGACAGATTGCTGATTAATGAATGTTTATAAATAGTCTGAACTGCAGAGGTAAAAAAATACAAATAAGTCAGTTGATGCAAACTGTGTATTTTAAGGAAATACACTTTATCCTGTTGAGAACAATGTCTTCTTGAATATCGAAGGCACTGGGACTAAAACCAGATGCATGAAGTCCACACTTGAAGTTGTCAATGAAGAGTCAAACTCTGTATGATATTTTAAGAGATTTATTCTGAGCCAAATATAAGTGACGATGGCCCATGACACAGTTCTCAGGTCTTGTGAACATGTGCCCAAGGTGATCAACATACAGCTTGATTTTCTATATTTTAGGGAGACATAAGATATCAATCAAATACATCTAAGAAATACATTGATTTGGTCCAGAAAGGTGGGACAATTCAAAGTGGGGGCTTCTAGGCTATAGGTAAGTTTAAACATGTTCTGGTTGACAATTGGTTGAGCTTATCTGAAGACCTGAAATCAATAGAAAGGAAGTGTTCAGGTTAAGATCAAGGGTTGTGGGGAATAAGTTTTATTGTGCAGAGGAAACTCTCAGATAGCAGACTTTAGAGAGAGCAGGTTGTAAAATATTCCTTATCTGACCTAAAAGGGTCCCCATCTCTTAGCTGACTATCTCCTGGATCTGGAAAGGAAGAAGGAAAACAAAGGGGAAAGGGATTCTCTGTAGAATGTGTTTTTTTCCCACAAGAGACTTTGAGGAGCAATTTCAAAGTAGGGCAAGGAAATATATTTTGGGGTAAAACATTTGATTTTCTTTCTTGTTATGCCAGAGTCAGACTGGAAAGTAAATCACCACGTACAGGGTTAAATAAAACCCATCTGACAAGAATTTATGTCCTGTAGGGCATGACTCCCTAGACCCCTTAGATAGGAATTTGGGCAAGATTTAAAAAAAAAAAAAAAAATCAGAGCTTAGTCCTCAGTTCCCGCTCTTGGCTAAAAGGCATTCCATAGAATGCACGTGCAGGCCAGCAAACAGCAGCAGATCCCACAGTGCTAGCAAGGCTCATTCTGAGTGTTGTCTAATTTGGCCATCTAGCAGGGTCCCACAGTGCTAGGAAGCCTTGTTCCTGGAGTCCTCTGATTTGATGGTAATAGTTTTAAGCATTAGCGATTTGAAATTAGGAGAAGGACATGGCCTGACCTGATGTAATAGCTAATTCTTTAAGGGGTGAAATGGTCAGGCTTATGGTTTAGCCAAAAAAAAAAAAAAAAAAAAAAAAATCCCAGATCACATCTATTTTCTGAGCTATCATTACCCGGGTCTTTAATTGTGCCTTTCCTTCTGCTGTATTTGGCATAACATTTACAAGAAAATGTCTATCATAAAGACAGTGAAGATTTGGGCATCCAAGGTTATAGGTGAAATCAGAGGGCAATTAACAACCCCATCGCCAGAAAGAAAACCCTGCATGCACCATCATATTCTTTGATCAGATCCACAATGTGTTTACCTTCCTTATTAAGGGTTTTTGAACCCTACGATAAATCTTATTTTGGAAATTGTGGGACCAACATTGAATTATAATTTAATAAATTTAATCTCTTTTCTGGCTAGTTCATCTCCATAAGTATAGCATCCTGAGGAAGGTGTAAATTAAATGCAAGAAACGCCTGGTCCTTGGTGTCTAAATTATTATAGACTTGTTAACAGTAGACAAATCTGTTCCCCCACCCCCACTTTTGTATTGCATCGTATACTGGTATTTGGGAGATAAAAGGTTTTGTCACATGAAAGGTCATATAATTCTACAGTGTCATTTTTTTTTCTTGGCAGGACTCTGTATGACTGAGGGCCTTAAGAGTCAAAAGATTTATAGTCAATTAATTGTTCTAGGCCAGATAAGAATGGATGTAGACAGGCATTCATTACTTCTGAAAATTATTATTTTAAGTAAAGTTTTAAACAACTGACAATACTGTGGCACTGTGAAATCCATCATCATATTTATGCTGAAACCAGATTTCCTTCAGGCTCCTTCTAGCTAGTGAAATGTTCTCCCTGGGGCCTGAAAGCTTAAGATAATGAATAAGTCCCCCCTTTTCAGGCCCAGTCCCAAGGTGCAAGACCACTTGCACAAGCAGTGAGTGTCAGCAAGACAGCAAAAGCAGGAAGAGAGTTGGCCAGAAGACTTGTACCCCCTGAAGATCAAGAGAGAGGCATAGCAGTTACATCAGACTGAGACACTTCCTGTTTACAGGAGACTGTAAAACCCCTGCCCCGTCCTCATTTGGGGGTGACACCATTTTAGGCCTCAGCCAGCCTGCACCCAGGCACTCGTTAAAACAGCGTGTTGCTCCACACCACCTTGTGTTGTTTGTTGGTGCACTCTTGGTGTTCGAACCAATACAAGAGCCTTGAGTCTGGTGCCAAAACCCAGGAGGGGTTCCAGTCTATGTCCCCGGTGGACTTACCCCTCCACCCCAGAGAGCAGGTCACAGCAACCAGACAAAGGAAGCTCCTCAGTCGCCTCTCTGTGCATGCACATCGGTCACTGGTCTCGCCTACTGGTAAGTTTCCCCGGAGCCCCGTTAACAGGAAAAAATCCACACGGTCTCTTTTGGTTTCTCTGGTTTGAAAATCCAATGTTGGTCCAAGAAAGTCCCCGGCAGGTGCCAGGCACTCGCTGATCATCTGGTTTTAGGGAGAGGCCTCTAAGTCATTTGATCCCTTTCTGGGAATGAAAAAGGCAGCGGTGACAATTGCTCCTTTTATTGTCTCCCTCTGGCTGTCCAGGATGGTTTCCTTTTCCCTGTTCTCCCAAGCTGACCCTCTGTTATGGGAAATTCCCAGTCTTCCATTCCAAAGGACAGCCCTCTAGGCTGCCTCGTAAAAAAACCTACAAACCTGGGCCGGGCGCGGTGGCTCAAGCCTGTAATCCCAGCACTTTGGGAGGCCGAGACGGGCGGATCACGAGGTCAGGAGATCGAGACCATCCTGGCTAACACAGTGAAACCCCGTCTCTACTAAAAAATACAAAAAACTAGCCGGGCGAGGCAGGAGAATGGCATAAACCCGGGAGGCGGAGCTTGCAGTGAGCTGAGATCCAGCCACTGCACTCCAGCGCGGGCGACAGAGCGAGACTCCGTCTCAAAAAAAAAAAAAAAAAAACCTACAAACCTTAGGCCTCAGGCAAGATATCTGCCCTAAATGCCTTGTCTTTTTTTGTAATTCAGTCTGGACACAAAACAAATTGGATAATGGGTCCAAATGGCCTGCAAATGGAGCATTCGACTTTACAATTTTAACTGCTTTAAGCAATAATTGCTGATTATTTGAGAAATGGGGAGGCCTTTTTGTCCAGGCCCTTTTGCACTCAGATCACAAGGTGACCTCTGCAATTCTTGCTCACCTGTTCAAATCCTTCTCCATTCTTGCCACCCAGATCACTTTTCTCCTCCCGACCCCACCTCTTTTTCCTCCATTGATCCAGCAGACTGTTGCCTACTCCTCCCAACCCCTACCTCTCCTTCTCGACCATCTTCTTTAACCCCCTAGCCTCCTCTTTATCTTCTCAGCCGCTGTCTTCCCGGTAGCCATCTTCCCAGCTGCCATCTTCCCAGGCAGGAGTATCCACTTCTTTTTTCTACACCATCCCCTCCTCAGGACAATTCTAATATTGCCTGTACCCATTCTTCTCCCACACCGCCCTCTCCTGAGGCTTGTAAACCCATCCTGCCACCTTCCCCCTCTATCTATCCTCCACTGCCTGTTAATTCAACCCCACTTCTCCCTTGAAACCCTCAGCAAGAAGGACTTCCGGATTCTTCCTTCTCTCCCACCCATACTCACATGCCATCTTTGGCCCATGCTCTACCCTTACTTCAGTGCCTGTGCTACAGTGCCCCCTTTGGGAAGTAGCAGGAACTGAAAGTGTTGTTAAAGTGCATGTTCCCTTCTCCCTCACTCCTTGCTCTCAAATTAATGAAGGACTTAGTTCATTACCAGAAGACCCTACCTCTTACATTAGAAAGCTTCAGTACCTTACCCAGTCTTATGAACTAACCTGGCATGATCTCTATGTTATACTCTCTTCCACCCTCACCCCAGAAGACCTGGACCTTATCTGGACCCTAGCTCAGGCACATGCTGATACAATTCATCATGAAGCTCCTGCCCTACCTACTGGTGCAGAGGCAGTCTCCAACCAGTATCGCCACTGAGTTTATCAAGGTGGAGCCCCTGGATGCCGCCATCGAGACCACATGATTGTGTGTCTCCTTGCAGGACTCAAAAAGGGTGCCCATAAAGCAGTCAACTATGAAAAACTTTCAGAAATCACCCAACGTCCTGTCAAAAACCCAACCCTTTTTCTCTCTAATTTAACTGAAGCCATAAGAAAGTACACCTACCCAGACTCAGCTAGCCCAGAAGGAACCACTGTGTTAAACCTTTGGTTCATCTCCCAATCCATATCCGATATTCAGTGCCAGCTTCAGAAGCTTGATGACGGCCCTCAAATCCCACAACGACACCTTCTGAATTTAGCCTTCAAATTGTTTAACAATCAGGATGAGGAAAGTAAAAGGCAAAAACAGGCAGCTTTTCAAATGCTTGCTTCTGTCATCAGGAGCCCTACAGGGCCATGGGGCCACAGTTCCACACGGAAGCCTCCTATCAATCCATCTCCACCTGGCACCTGTTTCAAGTGTGGCAGTGAAGGCCACTGGTCCAAACAATGCTGAAACCCAGGTAAGCCCACCAGCCTGTGCCCCCTCTGCAGAGGACCCCACTGGAAGTCAGACTGTGAGCAGCCCCCACAAGGACCATCCCCATCCCTTCCTGAGCTGGCCAAAACCTACTCAGATCTCAGTGGCCTTGCCACTGAAGACTGATGGTGCCCTGGAATGGATGCTCCAGCATCTACCATCTCTTAATTTGAGCCAAGGATAAGCCTGATGGGGCAGGTAGGCCCATATGTTTTTTGAATTAATACCGGGGCAACCTACTCTGTTTTATCTAATTTTTCAGGACCCACTCAGTCCTCCCAAGTCTCTGTTGTGGGAATTGAGTATCAGTCTCCAAACCCCGAGCCCCTCTCCACTTTTCTGCTCCCTGCACACCTTTTCTTTCACTCACTCTTTTTAAGTCCTGTCCTCATGCCCAACTCCACTCCTAGACAGAGACATCCTTTCAAAACTCCAGACTACTCTCCACTTCCACATTCCCCATAGTACCCAACGCATCCACCCAGACACCTCTGGTACTTACAGCTTTCTTCTACTCCAACCTCCCACCCTAAAACACACAACATTTCCTCATCCCCTATCTGTACGTCACCCCACTGTTTGGGATACTTCTACACTCTCAGTTGCAGAACATGACACCTCCGTCCACATTACCCTTAAAGAGCCCACCCAGTTTCTATCACAGAAGCAGTATCCAATACCCCAAGCAGCTCCTGTAGGCCTAAAGTCTATCATTTCTCACCTTCTCATCAGTGACTTACTCTGCCCAACAAACTCCCCTTTTAACACACCAGTTCTACCTGTTAAAAAGTCCGATGGAACTTATCCCTTAGTCCAGGACCTCAGGCTCATTAACCAGGCTGTACTCCCAGTATGTCCCATAGATCCTAACCCATATACTTTACTTTCTGCAGTTCCCTCTAACACCACCCATTTTTCTGTTCTAAAACTAAAGGATGCTTTTTTCACAATTCCTTTACACCCTGCTTCCCAAAACCTCTTTGCCTTTATGTGGGAAAACCCCACACCAACTTTTTGTGTCAGCTCACCTGGTGCATACTACCTTAAGGTTTTAGACATAAACCTTTTTGACATACTACCTTTTTGGACAGGCCCTTGTTCATGACCTCTGTACCTTATCCCTAAAACTGTCCACTCTCCTTCAATATGTTGATGATCTGCTCCTATGTAGCCCTCTCAAAAGGCAAAAGGACTGCAATGCCCATACTATCTCTCTTTTAAATTTCCTAACAGAGCGGGGGTACTGGGTCTCCCCTTAAAAGGCATAAATATGCACCACTTTAGTCACCTATCTAGCCCTAGCACTTACCCCATGAACCCGAGGGCTCACAACTGACCGCATATCCCTCCTCCAATCCTTCCTGCCTCCACAGACTAAACAAGAAATTCTCTCTTTTCTAGGACTAGCAGGATATTTTAGACTTTAGGTTCCCTCTTTTGCTTTATTGGCCAAACCGTTATACCAAGCCACTAAAGGCCCTCTCCAGGAGTCTTTAAACCCTGCACAGCCTATTACCCAACCTTTCCATCTACTCCAGAAGGCTCTCACCTCAGCGCCTGTCCTCACTCTCCCAGACCTCACTAAACGTTCCTCCCTTTATACTGATGAACAGCATGGAGATGCACTAGGTGTTCTAACTCAGTCTAAGGGACCCACCCTTCAGGTTGTTGCCTACCTCTCCAAACAATTCAAAGTCACAGTCTTCAGATGGCCTGCCTGCCTCCAAGCATTGGCGGCAGCTACTGTCCTCACCCTTGAAAGCCTAAAACTATCTCTTCATGCCAACATAACAGTTTAGTCAGCCCTTAACATCAAAGACATGCTAGCTCACTGCAGTGTACTAAGTCTCATCTCTGCCCCACGGCTCCTCCAGCTATATGCTCTGTTCACAGAAACCCCCCACATCACCGTGCTAACCAGTTCCCATCTAAACCCGGCCATAATCTTACCTGAAGCTACAACAGCCAAAGACCCTAAATGCTTCTGTGTGAACAATGTTCAAACCTTTCTTATACCTTTTCCAAACCTAACAGACCAATCCCTTCCAGGTGCCTCTTTTACTTGGTTTGTAGATGGCAGTTCCTTCCTACATAAAGGATGCCAGCATGCTAGCTATTCTATAGTGTCACCCCTGACACTATTGAAGCCAAGCTGCTCCTCTTAGGCACCACCTCCCAAAAAGCTGAACTCATCACCCTCACTCAAGCTCTCACTCTAGCAGCCAGACAACAGATCAACAGATATTCAAATTCTTGTTATGTGTTCCTCATAGTACACTCACACTTGTCCATCTGGAAAGAACAGGGTTTTCTAACTGCAAAAAACACTCCTGTCATAAATGGCTCTCTTATCAGCAAACTACTTTAAGCTGCCAGGCTCCCACAGAAAGTTGTGATCATTCATTGCAGGGGTCACCAAACCCCAGACAACCCTATATTAGCTGGAAATGTGCTAGCAGATCATGTAGCCAAACAAGTAGTCCTACAATGCATGCAAGCCCAATTTCTGTCCCTGTCCTTGTTCTTTCCTCTTTATTCATCAGAAGAAAAGGAGGACTTCCAAGCCCAAAACATTCTAAAGCAACGACACGGCATGTCAAGGAAGGGTGCTTCATTCTTCCTCACTCTCAAAGCCTTCCTCACTTCCAAAGCTTCAACTCTTTCCATGTTGGTTACAAACCTCTCTTGCAACTTCTCCACCATATTCTCACTTGTCCTTACCTTTCCAGCCGTGTTTGAGAAATTACCCAGTCCTGCTCTATCTGGCACTCAGTGTCACACAAGGGCTCTCTCTGGCCACTGCCTTTCCCTACCCACCAAGCCTGGGGCCAGGTACTGAGCAAGATTGGCAAGTATACTTCACTCACATGTGGCCTGATAAATGGCTCTACTATCTTCTAGTCTTTGTCTGTACTTTCTCTGGGTAGGTAGAAGCATTCCCAACAACTTCAGAAGGTGCAAATGTCATCACACAATCTCTCATCATGCATATAATTCCCCATTTTGGTGTCCCAACATCCATCCAGTCTGATAACAGGCCCACCTTCATCAGCCAAATTACCCAAGGTGTCTCTACATCCTAAGGTATAAAATGGGTTCTCCACATACCCTACAGGCCTCAATCTTCAGGCAAAGTTGAAAAAATTAACTGTCCTTAAAACCCAACTCACCAAGCTCACTCTAGAAACCTGACAGTTGTGGACAAAAAAAAAATCTCCCTTTCACCCTCATGAGACTCTACTCAACACCAAAAGCACCCTCTTTTTAAAGTCCCTTTGAAATCATGTATGGCCAGACTTTTGTCTTAGTGCCTCCACCCTTAGCAGACTCTGAATCACTCAGGAATTACCTCCTCTCCTTAATCCAGACACAGTCTTTCATTCATGAAGCAACAAATGAGGCTGTGCCCCTCCCTGTCAACACCTCCTTGTCCTCTCAACATAACTGTCTTGCAGGACAGATGTGTTTATCTTTCAACCTGACCCTCACAAAAAGCTACAACTGAAGTGGTCAGGCCCCTACACTGATACTCAGTACGCCAACTGCAGTGAGAGTCCAAGAACTCCCCCACTGGGTCCATCGCACATGGGTCAAGCTCATGCCCAAGGTTACTCCTTCCTCCAAAACATTAACAGCAGGCAACACCCTCAGAGTCCCTGTATATAATAACCTAAACAACAACAACAAAAGGATCCTTAAAGGTAGAAAGAAGCCAAAGATGGCAATAGGAAGAATGGCCTCCACAGCAAATCATCGAATATTAGAGTCCTGCCACTTGGGCTGAGGATGGTTCATGGGGTTATTGCAACTGCCATATACATGCTAAATAGAAGAATTAGACTAAAGGTGATTCTAGAGATAATCACCAACCAAACCACCTCAGCCCTGGAAATGCTTGTGTAATAATGAAGCCAAATGCATGTGGCAATTTATCAAAACAGGCTGGCACTAGACTACTTATTAGCAGAAGAAGGTGGGGCCTGTGGTAAGTTTCATATCTCCAATTGTTGTCTTAACATAGATGATAACAGAAAAAGCAGTACTAGAAATTGCTTTAAACATCAGAAAAGTAGCCCCTGTACCAGTCCAAACCTGGAAGGGATTGGACCCAACAAATCTTCTAGGAGGGTGATTCTCTAATTTAGGAGGATTTAAAAAGCTGGTGGGGACAGTAGTCTTCATCATTGGGTTCTTCCTGTTTCTCACCTATGTTATCCTACTGATAATAAAAGCCATTAAAATTCTTGTTGAAACTACAGTTAGCTGCCAGACAATCTAGATGATGTTCCTGCTACAACAACACAATGGATACCAACCCATCTCTCAAGAATACCCCAAGTTAAGTTTTTCTTTTTCCAAGGTGCCCATGCCACTCTTGTGTCACATTTAAAGTAGTGACAAAGTAATCCCTTTTCCCTTTTCAATAACCAAATAGACAGGAATGAAAGATTCTCCCTGGGGCCTGAAAGCTTAAGAGAATGAATAACTCCTCCCTTCTCAGGCCCAGTTCCAAGGTGCAAGACCACTTGTGCCAGCAGTGAGCATCAGCAAGATAGCAAAAGCAAGAAGAGAGCTGGCCAGAAGACACGTACCCCTGAAGATCAAGAGAGACTCCATTCGGGTACTGCGTAGCAGTTACATCAGACTGAGACACTTCCTGTTTACAGGAGACTATAAAACCCCTGCCCCATCCTCATTTGGGGGTGATGCCATTTTAGGCCTCAGCCCGCCTGCACCCAGATCCTCATTAAAACAGGATGTTGCTCCACACTACCTTGCATTGCTTGTTGGTGCACTCTTGGGGTTCAACCCGATACAAGAGCCCTGCAGCTAGTTCCTGGGTATGGAAGGGATACTAAGGCAGGTACATTTCTGGGAGACATGTTAGATGTGCCCTTGGAAAAATGTTTGCAATTCCTTTTCCAGAAAAAAAAAAAAATGTTTTGTTTTGTTGACTGAGCTGAGTAATGCCAGGCTAGTGGCTTCTTTTTTTCTTTTTCTTTCTTGAGATGGGATCACACTGTGTTGCCCAGACTGGAGTGCAGTGGTGCAATCATGGCCCACTACAGCCTCCTACCTTAGCCTCCCGAGTGGCTGGGACTGCAGGCATGTGCCACCACACACGGCTAATTGTTTTTGTATTTTTTGTAGGGACAGGGTTTTGTCATGTTGTTCAAGCAGGTCTGGAACTCCTGGGCTCAAGTCATCCACTTTCTTTGGCCTCCCAAAGTGCTGGGATTACAGGTGTGAGCCACCATACCTGGCTACTGGCTTCTTGTGGCAAACGGTACCCTACAGCCCTGCAGGTCAGACTGCACAGCCCCTGTAACTTCACACCCTGGCTTTGTTCTTCATAGCAGAGTAGGGAGCAGGAAATAGCAGAACCCCAAGAATTAGGAGGGTGAAGTACTAATCCTGCTGTTCCCTCTGCACAAGGTCATCTTGGTTCTTTCTATTCTTTTGGCTTCTGTTTCCTCATATGGACAATGAGGATTGAAATTGATCTGTGGTTTTCAAACAGGGTTCCAGGGAAATCTGGCAGATGTACCTCAGGGGTAAGGGGGCCCCATACCCTTCCCTGTTTCATCTAAAAACAGAGAACTCCTTTCCCAGGTGGCTGCTGAAGATGGTGGAGGGGCAAGGCCTGGAGCTCGGTGGTCGAAGCCATCTCCTGGGCTTCCTGACTGCCATGGTGGCTAAGCTGGCTGGAAGGTGGTGGTCATATGCTGCAGGGGCATTAGCATTTCTGGCAATGTCTACAGAAACAAGTTGAAGTACCTGGCTTTCCTCTGCAAGAGGATGAACAGCAACCCTTCCTGAGGCATCTACCACTTCCTGGCCCCACCACTTCCTGGCCCCCAGCTGCATCTTCCGGCAGACTACGAGGCATGCTGCCTCACAAGACCAAGGAGGCCAGGCCTCCCTGGACCGCTTCAAGGTGTTTGACAGCATTCCAACACCCAATGACAAGAAAAAACAGGTAGTGGCTCCTGCTGCCCTCAAGGTCTTGCATCTGAAGACTACAAGAAAGTTTGCCTACCTGGGGCACCTGGCTCAAGAGGTTGGCTGGAAGTGCCAGACAGTCACAGCCACCCTGAAGGAGAAGAGGAAGGAGAAGGCCAAGATCCACTACCGGAAAAAGAAACAGCTCATGAGGCTACGGAAACAGCTGAAAAGAATGTGGAGAAGAAAATTGACAAATATACAGAGGTTCTCAAGACCCACGGTCTCCTGCTCTGAGTCCAATAAAGACTGTTGATTCCTCCAAAAATAAATAACTCAATCAATAAAGCCGACAATAAAACCAAAAGGCAAAGTTGCAAGACCGACTTATTTTTAACGTTTATGTGTTGAGCTACTGTAAGCTTCATTTGTGTTACAGACTTATAGCAATTAGCTATACACAACATAAACATTGTTCTGAAAAATAATAGATAAATTTATTTCCACAACTCATAATCGGGAGTATTATACCCAGGAGGCTTTGTTACAAGATATTTTATCCTGTTAGGAAATATTTCCCTTTAATTTTACAGTAAGCAGAAAATCTTTATGGTTGGGGTGGATGCAAAAGTGACACATAATAGTTTAGAAGGCAACTAAAATTGTTTTACCAGCTGTTTAGGCATTTTTTTTTTACCACCTTTTTGATTTGGAGGGTTTGTTTGGTCTTGACCCAATTTTATCCCTCAAAACGGGCTCTTACAATCTTATGTACCCACCTCTTCCACGATAGTACCTGAGCCTAGAGGGAGGCAATTTGTATAGTTTTGGCTGCAGAGCATCAGCAGTGAAACAGATCTGGGGTCAGCGGGATGCCAAATGAGGGAGATTCATATCTCTGGTTTTCAGAATACCATGATTTTGGTTTCCTTGGAAGTAAAACAAGGAGAGATAAATAACATTTATAGTTTGACAGTTATAAGAGTAATTCATATGTTAGAACAGAAAAAGAAACTCATTTCATTAGAGCACCAATGACAAATATAAAGAAAAATTATAATCTGGTACCTTCTAGAGGATTATTGTAGCCAAGAAAGAATGAATTAATCTGCACCTAAAAAGTTAAGGCTGAAATCTAGTATTGAGTGTCATGCTTTTCCCTTAAAACAATTTTTTTTAACTATTACTGAACTCATGCAGACAACTATACTGTTATAAAATTACAATCTAAATTTTGGAGAATTCAGAAAGGGAAATTCGCTAACAAAAACATACTTTACCCAAATAACTTTAAAAAAAAAAAAAAAAAGATTTTCCTGACCCTCCTTTAACCAGGGCAGCAGCTTTTAAGACAAGATGTTTGTTTACCTTGGAAATGTTATTTACAAACCAAACAGATAGACAAATAGAATTTAGCAGCTTTTCAGAATTAGTCCTAGGAAAAAGGCTGTCTACTTATTAGGTAGCAAGATTTATGTAAACCATTTTTTATTTGATCATGGAACTCTTTGGGAAGCATTTTTTCCATTAGTATAGGGGTAGCTTCAGTTAACATTTCATAGCAAGGTAGTAAATGCCTCATCAAGTAGAACTTATCTAGCTCAGTTGGTGTTACTGAAAAGTACTCATAGTTTTTGCCATCAGCCCCGATAAATGTGTTACACAAAAGGCTATGCAGTGGAGGATTTACATGAGCAGACTGACAGGTCTTCAGTTTTATAGTACTAGAAAGGGGAAAACATCCCCCAGTTAGATATAGTACTCATTTTCATAAGACATTTAGGTAAAGGGGGTTACAACTACCTTATATAAAGCATGTTTAAACATTTTATAATTCTATTAACCTGTATGTTTTTATGTTCTGGTCCCAGGAAGCCTTTTTTTTGCCCTAGACCATTTTACCTTTTCTTGTGAAAAGGGTTTGTGTTCCCATCAGGGAGTTGCATCTGTAAGACTTATGAGGGCCAGCAGACTTGATAAGTCTTCTTAAACAGATCTATGATTCTGTGAGAGGGGCACCCGTGCAAAAAGGGCCCTCTTAATCTCCAAATTTACCATGACCCAGGTAATAGACCTATTTGGTGGGAGTATAGTCCAGTTATCATAAAGCTAGTCCAACAGGGCTTGCATATGAAACTTATTAACTGCTTCATCTGGGATATTTCACTTGGTATTTTATAGGAAGAGTTGGGCAGTCCCCTTCTCAAGGCAAGTGGACCTTGCAATGGCATTATCTCATCCACTAGGCTGATAGCTTTCTCAGGAATAACCCCCTGTGCATTTGGATCACATATACTCAGTAATCATTCAGTAATGAACTGTGGGTCCTGCAGTAATCCAGGTAAGCTCCTAAGTTCTCTGGCATTTCAAATTAAGAATTTGGTCCTTAAAGTGGTTACTTTTACAATCCACCATTTTTAAAGAAACTGAATGATACCAATCTACAAAATGGAACAATTCCTTGCATTACACCCTTTGGTTTTTAATGGTTACTTGGTTTTACTGTTCTCCCATATCAACTATTTTCTTGGCAACCACAGGGCTCAGAGTTAACTTTTGATGCCCTGGCTTGTGTTTTTTTAATTTATTTCATTTTATCTGTATAATTTTCTTCATTATAAAGCAACTGTTAAATAGTTTCTTAACAAAAAAGTAACATATTTTTGAGAATTAACATCCTTGTGTTTATAAAATTCTAACAAAGGCACATTTCATGCTTTTACTATTTTAACTTTTTAGTAACCCAAATTTCTGTGGGAAAAAGAAAACAAGCATTTAAACATGACTTTAAGGTTTTTAAATTACTGGACAATTTTGAGATTAAATTTACCAAATTAATTTTTACCAAAGATTACCAAAGTTATGTAAATTAAAAAGCATCTGAGCTAGTTTTTACTAATCTGACAAGCATTTACATTTTTGTGAGTTAATTGATTAGAGCTTTTTCATGCAGTTAGGTATTGAAATATCACCTCTACATGACACATATAAAGACAGAGATATAACAGGCAGACACAATAAAAGACATGTTGAAAAGATACCTTATTTGCCTGTTTTTAGAAACAATTTTTCTCCCTTACTGCAGATAATTAGTAAAGTTACAGAGCCAAAAAAAGGTGGGGAGAGTCATCATTCAAGGCCTTTTCAAAAGAGAAAACTTGTCACTTTTAAGATATCAACCTGAAGAATGTTAAAAAAAACAGATTATAGCATTTAAAAATTTAAAAATATCTTGTATTAAAAATAAGTCAATATTTGTAATAAAATCTTGTTTTAAGTAATTATTTAGTTTTGTATTTGTGCATTTTTTAAATATTAAAGACTCATCTCTATAAAGATTATTATGATTTTCTTTTAATTATAGCCAACTGAATTATACAACCCCTTAAAAATCATTTTACTAACCTTATTATGACTTACATAGATCATTCACAATAGTTAGACTTTTTGTTTTAACCTAAATATCTCTCTTTCTTGAACAATCCAGTTATTTTATTTTAGGGCAAAAATTCACCACACAAGATTCTTTCTTATATAAAATTACTTTCCTTTTTCATCATTTTTTTAACTAAACATGCCTTTTTATGTCTTTATTTACAGCTCTTATATCCTGATTCCTTTACCTTGTTTCATTCCTTTACCTTAAATAAGCTTTGAATTAGACAAAGATATTTTACCTTTAATAAGAACATTTTTAAAAAAGGTTTCCTGTAATAATTAAATTGGAAATTGCCCAGATACTTAATATCAATTAATAACTTTAGATCCTAAATTATGGCAAGTTTGTTTACAAGCATTTATTCCATTACATTTACCTGATTAATAGTTTACCTAGATTTACTTACAAAAAAAACTGTAATAGCTAATATTCAAAGTTATTTTTCTGTTAACCATTTTTATAGCTGTGAATTTCAGGTATTTACTTAAGTAATAAAACTTATGGTTACTTTTAAGGGTATTTATACCAATAACTCAATATTTAGCTGTTTTCATTTAAGCCAACAATATTTCATAAGCATATACAAGCAAAGAGCATTCTGTCTTGGGCTGCGTTTCATATTATAACCCATATGGCAAATCATACAGTATTCTGCAGGAATAAACATGAAACTACTTACTTGATATATGCAAACAAAATGCTAACAATTCTAAAGACATTGCTGATATTATTTTACCAATAATTTTAAAGCTGACTTATTTAGTAAAGATTTTACTTAAGTCACGTGAACTTGAAAAAGCATTTGACTAGTATCTTTTTTTAAGCATCTGATTTAAGCAATTTTTATAGCCAGTTAATTGAACTCTTCATATATTTTTACTAGTGAAAATATTGCATACACACACATAAATATGCAGATGTATTAGGCATGCCGATAGAAGCACATCCTATAGGCTCATAAAGACCCTTTTCCCTTATTTTTGAAAATCTAACCCTAAGCAGTTGTCAGCTAAATGGTCTTAATTTGCATATTAAAGGCAACTCAGGTAAACATCAGATAGCAAAATTAGTCTAGTGTGCTAGAGGTATATTAAAACGGAATCAATTGCCAATTGAACGTAAAATCATATGTCTAGTATTATAAAGGCCTTTAAATATATACACACATATACACACACAAATACAAAGTTCCCATAGCTATTACTTCAGTACTTTAGCCATGAGATAAATACAATTTTGCCAGCTTGCAAAAACACTGTTAGATCCGATCAGTGGTTTCTATCTCAGTAGAAAAGCTACAGCAGATTTACAGCAGGCAGAAGAGAAAATAGAACCTAGGTACTCTATAGTTTGCAGGTCTACACTAGGACTCTTTTTCCCTAATGCAAATGTGCACAAAGACTGTATTAGTTCCATTTTACATAAACTTTGTCAAGTAGAGGTGCCATAAAACCTATGAAGTGCCCGAAAGGGGATCATTCTCCTTGTTTTGTACTTATTCTTAAATCATTTCCGGCTTTTTTTTTTTTTTTTCTTAAAAGGAGAAACTGAGCTGTTGCCTGGGGTTATTCTGTAGTGGATGGATGCGTGCTCCTTGTGGACAGGACTCCGCAGTGTGTCACCACTGAGTCATTTCCACCCTCTGACATGTCTCAGTTTCTCTCTCCAGAGGTCTATGACCTATGAGAGGGCTCAAAACGCTGGGTGATCAGCCCTTATATGCGTTTCCTGGACAAGTCGTTTTTTAGTTAATTCTTGTTGGGGATTTCCCTGCAGGGCCACTGCACATCGTGGGGGATCAACCCCCCCAGACACTCCCATGAGGCCCCTGGTCACCCAGGGGCGCCTTTCAGCCGGGAGGAGCAAATGCCCTTTCTCTTTGGAGATGAAAAACTTAGTCTCTCATTTATCTGTGAAAACAACAGTTCCATTCCTCATGCAAATGTACACAGAAAAACCAAATCAAGATAAATTTTAGGAGAAAAAGCAATAGAGAATTCCTTTTAGAATGCATCTCCAAACTCAATTATGATCCTTAAACAATTTCCTAGGAGAAAACCAGCTCAGAATAAATCAAAGACTATCACCCAGGGGGTCCGGGGCTCAGGAGGGCTTACCAGTTCCACCAGAGGAGAAACTCGAAGTTGGACAGGCTTCAGTGGGCCCTGCTGGGACCTTAGCTCCGAGTTTGGGCAACTCCTTGTGAGTCCTGAGTCTTCTCTGAGGCCCCACGTGTTTGGGCGCCAAATGATTGTTGATGTAAAGAGTCGAACTCTGTAAGACATTTTAAGAGATTTATTCTAGCCAAATATGAGTGACCATGGCTTGTGACACAGCCCTCAGGAGGTCCTGAGAACATGTGTCCAAGGTGATTGGGGTAGAACTTGGTTTTATATATTTTAGAGAGGCATCAATCAAATACATTTAAGGAATACATTGGTTTGGTTCAGAAAGGTGGGACAACTCAAATCAAGGGCTTCCAGGCTATAGGTAAATTTAAACATTTTCTGGTTGACAATTGGTTGATTTATCTGAAGACCTGAAATCAATAGAAAGGAAGTGTTCAGGTTCAGATCAAGGATTGTGGGGAATACGTTTTATTGTGCCAAGGAAGCTCTCAGACAGCAGACTTCAGAGAGAGAAGGTTGTAAAATATTTCTTATCTGACTTAAAAGGGTACCTGGCTCTAAATTGATTATCCCCTGGGTCTGGAAAGGAAGGAAGGAAATCAAGGAGGAAATGGGATTCTCTATAGAATGTGGATTTTTCCCACAAGAGGCTTTGTGGGGCAAATTCAACGTATGGCAAGGAAATATATTTTGGGGTAAAACATTTTGATTTTCTTTCTTGCTATGCCAGAATTAGGTTGGAAAGTAAGTCATGATATGCAGGGTCAGCCCATCTGATGAGAATTTATGGTTTTTAGGGCATGACTCCCCAGACCCCTTAGATAATAATTTGGCCAACATTAAAAAAAAATCAGAGCTTACTCCTCAAAATGAAGGAAATAATTCAGAGCCAAACTTGCTGCAGATAAATCATGAAAACAGATAATCTGACTTAAGTTTGTATTCTAAGTTCTTATTTTGCTTCAGCTAGTCTTGAATTTGATTATAAATTTGTGTTGGGGGCTATTTTAAGTGACTACATATATTTTGAGCATACTACTGTTCAAAATATGCTTGAAATAAAATGTTAGAAAGCTTAATAGTACTTCAAAGTGTAACATAAAGTAATTTTTATTCATGAATACATATTTAGGGTTAATAAAATAAGGAAAAGCCTTAATAAAAGATTCTACATTTGCAAAGATACTAAGTGTAATTGTGAAGCAAAGATTGAGATTATTTTGAAGTCAAAACAATGTCTTGATTTTCGAAACATAAAGATCACTATTGAAGACGTTTCTATGCAGATCATTTCAAACGAAGCACAGAAAGGAAAAACATTATTTAGTTTGGGATTCTCTAAGGAAATTAAAAAATACATACTGGAGATTATACAAATCAGAATTTGTGAATTATTGTTTGAGTTATCCAAATGCAACAGCGATACTGGGACATGTTGCTGGGAGGATCTCAGAGAATGAGAAGAGGGAGAAAGAGATAAAAAAGAGCAAAGAAATGAGTAGTCATCACTCAGCCAGCTCATGGAGTCTTTGTGCTTCAGTGAGTCCAGATCCAAGAAAGTTATTGCCTGCCCTATCACTCAAACTCACAAAGGCTCAGTTCCTGAAGACCTAAAGAAGATGTATCACACTTGTGACAGATCCTGAATAGCTTGTGCTTCCTGAGAGGGGGATCAGGAATGTTTCCAGAGTAGCTTTTTGTTTGTTTGTTTTTTGAGATGGGGTCTGGCTCTGTCACCCTGGCTGGAGTGCAGTGGTGTGATCTTGGCTCACTGCAACCTCTGCCTCCCAGGTATAAACAATTCTCCTGCCTCAGCCTCCCAAGTAGCTGGGATTATAGGCACCTGCTGCTGTGCCCAACTAATTTTTTTTTTTTTGAGACAGGGTCTCTCTCTGTCATCCAGGCTGGAGTGCAGTGGCACGATCTCAGCTCACTGCAACCTCTGCCTTCCGAGTTCAAGCTATCCTCCTGCCTCAGTCTCCTGAGTAGCTAGGATTACAGGCACCATGCTAGGCTAATTTTTGTATTTTGCGTAGAGACAGGATTTTGCCACGTTGCTCAGGCTGGCATGGAACTCCTGGTCTCAAGTGATCCACCCGCCTCAGCCTCCCAAAGTGTTGGGATTACAGACATGAATCACTGTGCCCAGTCCAGCTAATTCTTCTATTTTTAGTAGAGATGGGGTTTTACCATGTTGGCCAGACTAATCTCAAACTCTTGACCTCAAGTTCATCCACCTCCGCCTCCCAAAGTGCTGGGATTACAGGCATGTGCCACTGCACTCAGCGTCCAAAGTAGCTTTTATTGACTTTATTTTGCTTTTCTCACCAGCCTTAATATGAGTATTGGTATTTAGGTGATAGGATTCCTAGAGTCAACATGTATGTTGTTGGCATCCCAGTTTGCATTGGTTTGCACATTTTACTCCCAGCTTAAAAGCAAGAGAGAAAGAAAGAGACTTAAAATTCAGTCATCAAGTGATTGAAAATAAAATGAAGTCCATTCCACCTAAATACCTACTATATTCACAGATATGGTTTGGCACTGTGTTCACGCCCAAATGTCACCATGATAATCTCCGCATGTCAAGGGCAGGACCAGGTGGAGGTAATTGGATCATAGGGGCAGTTTCCTCATGCTATTTTTGTGATAATGAGTGAGTCTCATGAGACCTGGTGGTTTTATAAGCATCTGGCATTTCCCCTGCTTGCACTCATTCTCTCTCCTGCTGCACTGTAAAGAGGTGCCTTCATGATTGTAAGTTTCATGAGGCCTCCCTAGCAGTCTGGAACTATGAGTCAATTAAACCTCTTTCCTTTATAAACTACCCAGTCTCAGGCAGTTCTTTATAGCAACATGAGAATAACTAATACATCTATAAACCACCTACAAATGGATTCATCAATTGATGGCTTGAAACTGACAGCTATGTTCTATGTCATTTGTGGTGATGACTAAAATGTACCACCTGGATGCCTCTTCAATGAAGACATCATTGCCTCAGCTACGGTTTGGTTCCTTCAATGAAGGAACCAAAGCCTCAGCTGAGGTTCGTCAGAAGACAGAGCTGTTACTCCCTTCAAGGACTGTATCATTTGCAAAAAGTCTCCTCACTCAAGGTCATGTCATTCCCGGAGCAGTTGACAGCTAATAACAACTTCTTGACACAGGAGCATAAAGGCTTGGCTATTTTGGCCTGATGAGGAATATCTCTCAAGGACCTTTCGGCTTTAACCTTCCTCAGGCCTTCATCGCAGCTTGACTTGTCCCTTGGATAAGTGTTGATTCCAGCATAGTCGTTAGTAAAAATCCTGCAGACTAAACTCAGTCCCAGAGTCTCCTTCCAGGAGAACTGAACATGTACTCATAATAGATTCACATTTATGGTGCTTTCCTTTGTCTTACTGAAGCAGACAACATGAAAAAATGCATGCCCTTAGTAAGGGGCAGTTCATCCTTCCCTATGAAAATTATCCAACTTTCCTAAACTTTTTGGCCACCCAAGCTCTCAGTGTCTCTACTTTGTGCTTCTGCTTGAATATTGTGACAGGGAAAGTCATTACTGTGATTAATTTAGTTAAAGTGGGACAGGAAATGGAGATGTCTTTATGACTACCAGTATAATAAAAGTCTTTTAAGTATTTTAACATAATAGAGAAAGAAAGTAATCTCTCTGATCTGCATGAAAAGCTGTGCTGGAGAGTTTTTATATGGCCACATTCTCCAAGTCAGGCTATACTGATAAAAAAAAAAAAAAAGAAAGAATAAAGGTGTTAATGAGCCTAAATCCAACTGTTCTGTGAATCTGAGCTAATTGGGTGACAAACACAAGTTTGTATGCACTAAGAAAAAGAGAGAGAATCAGAGAGAGGGAAACAAAGAGAGAAAAGAAGGAAGGAAGAAAAAAAGGACAGAAGAAGGAAGCGAGGGAAATAAGAAAATAAAAATGGGTGAGGGGAATAAAGAAAACACCAAAAATTCTGACACCCTCAAAATTTCAAAAGAAATCATAACCCCAAATGCCTAAACAATCAAGGAATTGGTGTACATGTATGACATGGGCTAAGTACGTGATCAACACAGAATGTCAGGGACTGTGGCAAAGTAGAAATTGACAGCCCCATCCAAAAGAAGCAGCCACTTTTTACATCCAGCCCACTGGTTTCTTGGACTAAAATAGAGGAAGTATTGCCAGGTCTTTCAATTTTGTTAAAGAAGACATCAACTCAGAATTTTTATAAGGTTTTTTGGCTTACAAAATATCCTGAAATCCACAAAAAGTACCTTTGCAGGCCAGATGTTGCCCTGGAGCTTTAGTTTGCAAATCCTTTCAGAATACTGATTATAATATACTGGTGACCTTTTGGTCACATGTTTCTTAAGGCATATGCAAATCAATCTTTGTGAATGTTATCATATTTTAAATCACAAGAATTTCACTATTTAATATAAACTCCTTAAAGATTTACCTGTTTGGTAAGTTTATTTTTATTTTTTAAAGTAAAATGTCTTCATGTTGAAGTGGGATTACTTGTAGATCCCTTGGATAGACCAATCAGAAAAGAAGTAGTTACATTTCTAATGTAATGACATATAATTCAAAATCCATATGGTGTGGAGAGGGGCAGATTGAAGGGGCATTCAGTAAACCAAAGAGTTTACCTTATGTGGAATATTTCTCTCATTTTCTCTTTCTCGATGTAACATCACTTCCAAAACATCATTAACAATAACTCATTAGTCGAGCTAAAACCAAACTATTCAATGTCTTGAAACAGCATAATCTATTTTTAAATTAAGATATTATTCATGTAACCATAAGATACATCTTGTTACAGTGTATAATTCAGTGGTTTTTAGTATATTTGCAAAGCTGCATAGCCATCACCACTAACTAATTTCAGAACATTTTCATCACCTGCCCCCACTACCCTGAAAAAGAAAAAAAAACTATGCTTATTAGCAGTCACTCCCCTTTTCCTTTGCTCCCAGCCCCTGGAAACAATTAATCTAATTTCTATCTCTACAGATTTGAGTATTCTGAACATTTCATATAAATGGAATTATATATTTGTCCTTTTGTGTCTGTCTTCTTTCACTTAGCAACATGTTTTCAAGGTTTATCTGATTGTGGCATTAATCAGAGCAGTTGACCCTTGAACAGTATAGGAGTTAGTGGCACTGACCTTTGGCACTGTCAAAAATTTGAATATAAGTTTTGACTCCCCCAAACTTAATTACTAATAGCCTGTTGTTGACCAGATGTCTTTCTGATAACATAAACAATAGAAACACATATACTGCATGTTAAATGTATTACACAATACAATCAGTAAAATATATTTATCTTACAATAAAATAAGCTAGAAGAAGGAAAATGTTATTAAGAAAATCACAAGGAAGAGAAAATGTATTTACTATTCATTAAGTGGAAATGGGTCATCATAAATTTCTTCATCCTTACTGTCTTCATATTGTCTGAGGAGAAGGGGCAAGAGGAGGGATTGGTCTCGTTGTTTCAGGAGTGTAAGAGGTGGAAGAAAATTTGTGTACAGGTGGACCCTTACAGTTCAAACATGTGTTGTTTGAGGGCAAAATGTACTTCATTCTTTTTTTATGGCTGAATAATATTCTGTTGTGTGGACATACCACACTTTATCCACTCACTTGTTGATGGACATTTGAATGGTTTCTGCTTTGTGGCTATTATTAATAACTTGAGAACATTTGCATATATGTTTTCATGAAGATATATGAATTCATTTCTCTTGGCTATATACTTAGATATGGAATTGCTGGGTCATGTTCAGTCAGGAGTTTTTTCTGCTGGTGCATTCCTGGTCTTGCTAACTTCAAAGAACAAAGCTGCAGACCTTCGTGGTGAGTGTTAACAGCCCAAAAAGAGTCCACGGACCAGGAGAGTGAGCAGCAGTGCAGTTTATTGAACAAAGTGAAAGGAAAGCTTCCACATGGTGGAAGGGGACCCAGAAGGGCTGCTGTTGCTGGTTCGAGTGGCTAGGGCTTATATTCCTGTGTTATCCTCTCTCCTTTCTTTCTTTTTGTCCATTGAGAGTGGTTCTTTTTTCAATCTTCCCTCAGAGTGGTTAATTTTGAATCCTTCACTTGAATGGTTAAGAACTCAAATCCTGAGTCACAGGGGTCTTTTGCAAAAGTCCTCAAACCAGCCCAGATAGTCCTGCCAACTCCACCCCTCAGTTCCCCCTCTCAATAGGAGAGCCCAACTGCTGTTGGGGTGTGGGACGATGACCGCTATAACTGTTTCCTGCTGAATAGGGGCATAGAAGGGGCCCTGCAGCTGAGGTTTCCTCATGAGAGGTGGTTTGGGTGTCAACATCTGGGTATGGGCTGGCAGGCCAGTCTAGGGGTCCTTGATAATAGGTGCTGGTTGAAGGCATCCGAGGTTCCATCTGCAGTACTATTTGTAGTTTCATTGATTCTATTCACAAAGAAATGAAACAGATGAGGTAATTGAAAAGACATGGGTCTAAGGTTACTCCTAGAATAATCATAAGGAGGGGACCTGAAAATGGAAGAAGCCAGGGGAGAACATACTGTGAGAACCATGAGGTAGCTTCGGTTGTCCCACCATGTAGTCTGCTGCCTCTATCCTGAAGTGGTTTAATACCATCTCTGACTATGCCTGATTTATTGACATAAAAACAACACTCCTCATTCAGAAAAAGGTATGTTCCTCCCCTTTCAGTAGTGAGGAGATCTAGTACTTGCCGATTCTGGAGAACCACAGCTGCTAATGAGTCTATTTGGTCCTGGATTTGAGTAAGTTGGACAGAGATTTCATCTAGACTTTCTCTTAGTTCTTTAGAGGATGTTAAGGACACTGTGAGTCCAGCGATTCTGGTTCATAGGGTGGTAGTAAATCCTAAACCAGCCCAAAGAGGAAGGAGCGAGATTGCTCTTGGCTGAAGCTTAGCATGAATGGGCACAGTTACTGCCTCTTGTGAAAAGGAATAAGTCACAGGAGGTACTGTGTAGGCTAAAGTACAAGTTCCCATCCAGTTGGTGGGGAGGCAAACATAGAAGGATTTCCACACTCAAAGAAAACTCCTTGCCAGGGTTCTCTACACCCCATAGCTGAAAATCTAATAAGGGCTGAGGTTGGTCTGCATTAATTTCTCATTCCCATGATTTGAGGGTTCAGGACAAATGGGCCACTCCTAGTGGTTGGAGCTGAATAGAATTTGACAAGGACATATTATGGGGTTCCTCTAAGGCAAACCCAGGGCTAACTACATTAAGAAAAACTCATGCTCCAGGGACAGGAAGCAGGGAGCAATGGAGTTTTAATCCTTCACCTGTGAGAGAGAAACAAAGTCCCAGGAGGGGAATATCCTGGACAAAGAGAAGTCTGCCTCAGCAGTAATTATTTGTTGTCTTGGCCTCTGCTGGGGGAATTATTTGGCTCGGGTTGGTAAATGTTAAGGGATAGGTGACTGAAATGGGATCTCCAAGGAGCTCTTATTTATTTCCACAAAATGGGGGGGGTGCCAGTAGTGGTACTGTAGGAATTAGAATATTTGGACTCTATACCCAAGGCAAGGCAAGTGTATAGTTGCAGCCAGCCACGTGTCCCACATCTTGTGATCCTGGAAACACTTGACAGGAGATATGAAGGAGTGCAGGTGAAGAGAAGGAGGTTATTGTGCCCATAGAACCTATGATTGGGATGGCTGATATGGTGAATTGTCAGAGAATGGTGGTGGCTGCTTCTAAGGCTGCTTGAGCCATCTCAGGAAAATAGGACCTACCACTAGGATGAAAAAATCTGGGCCTTTTTAAGTGTTACCTATGTATAAGGTCACAGAGGTTTCCACCCTTATGTTGAGAGGCTGGAACTGCTGTACATAAGGGGGAATTATGGTTCATGCAAACCCATCAGGATGAGTTACTCCAGCTGGGATGTGCTTCGAATGAAAACCAGGAGGACATGTTTATAATTCCCTCAAGGTTAGGGGAAAATACTGAGTGGGAAAAGGTTAAGACTTAGGCAAAGGCAAGGAAATTTAGGATATTAGAGTACATTCTGTTTTTAAAACAAGAACTGAGGTAGAACTTATGAGCACTAATTAGTTTCCTGTGATTTTTCCTTCCAAAAGAAGATACGTAGGTCTTCCAATGTCTCACAGGTGTAAGAAGGTTTGTCTGGCTGACTCTTAGATTCCTGAGCTGATGATTACACAGGTTTTTCAGGTTGCCATCCAAGGTTTGATTCGGGTGTGATGGATCCAAGACTCTACTCCAACCATCTTGACTGCAGTTGCAGAGGAGAAGATATGGTCCTTCCCACAGTGGATCTAGGGATGGGGAGTTGGAGGGGAGGGACTTGACTAATACTAGATCCCCAAGATGGAACAATTACAATTATTTTCCCTTTTCTCAGTGGCATCTCTCAGGTAATGTCTTAAGGATTTGTTGGTACTTAGCCAAAGAAGTCATGTCCTTGACTAATTTGGCAGTTTCTTGATCAAGGAAGAGGTGGTTTGTGAGAAAAGGTTGTCCATATAGCATTTCATAAGGACTGAGTCCTATCTTGTGGGGAGAATTTCAGACCCTTAATAATTCTATGGGTAAGATGGTAGTCCATGGGAGGTGAGTTTCTTGTGTTAATTTCCTTAAGTGCCTTTTGAGTGTTTCATTCATCTTCTTGACTTTCCCTGAGGATTGTGGTCTCCAGGCATGATGAAGGTGATATTGTATCCCCAGTGTCTTGGAAATTCCCCGAGTCACTGTGTCTCTGAAAGCTGGGACATTATCACTTTGTAAACTAAGGGGAAGTCCAAACCTAGGAATTATTTCAGGAACCAGGGCTTTGATTACCTCCTGGGCCTTTTCTATCTCACAGGGGATGGCTTCAGTCCAATCTGTGAAGGTATCAACACAGACTAATAAGTATTGAAGTTCCTGTGACTTAGACATATGAGTGAAATCTAACTGCCAACCCTCTCCAGGGTAGTGCCCTGTCCTTTGTTCTCCCTGAGGGGCTTCAGGATGGACTAAGGGGTTATTCCTTATATTTACTGTATACTTTGCAGTCCTTGACTATCTGCTGGATAGCTTTAAGGAGATCTTGTCCAGTGAACAGAGATTTGGCCTTTTGATGGTTATTCTCAATACCCATATGGAACGTTTGATGAAGCATTTTTCCATTGATTAGCTGAGGGTATGAGCACCTTTCCCTCCTCAGTAGCTAGCCATCCCAAGGGGAGAAAACTATGTCCTCATGAAAGTCCCCATTCTGTTTCTGCAGGGGATACTGGGACCTGGTCTCCCAAAGGAGGTTATCCCATACCAGGGATCCCTCTATAGGTGTTTCTAATGGAAGATCCCATCTTGTGGTGACTTTGGCCTCAGCTTCTGCCCGGTAATTTCCTTCTGTCTCCTTTTCTTCTACTTTTTGATGGCTTTGGCAGTGTAAGACTGCCACTTTCTTGGGTTTTTGCACTGCCTGTAATAATTTCATAATTTATTTATGGTATTTATTGGGTGTTCCTCCAGAGGTTAAGAACTCCCTTTCTTTCCATACGGCAGCATGGGCATGTGTAACTAGATAAGCATATTTGCTGTCTGTATACACATTTATTCTTTTTCCCTTTCCCAGCTCTAAAGCTTGGGTAACTTCCACTAGTTTTGCTAACTGGGTGCTGGTCCTTGGGGGAAGGGGCTCACTTTCAAATAACTGCTTTATCACTAACTATGGCATATCCTGACCTTCATAATCCCCTTTCTACAAATGAACTTCCCTCATTATATAGGTTGAGGTCAGGGTTGGTTAAGGGGACCTCTGAAAGATCCTCTTTCAGAGTTTGGGCTATGACCTGTTGACCGTCATGTTCTATTGGTCCTTCATTTTCTGGGAGAAAGGTAGCCGAGTAAAGAGCTGCACAATTGCACATCTGAAGCACTGGTCCCTCAAATAAAAAGGCCTGGTGCCTAAGTATGTGACTGTCTGACAGCCACAAACCTCCTTTAGCAGTTAATATGCTGTTTACATCATGAGTAGTCCATACAGTGAGTTCTCTCCCTTGTATTATTTTGATGACCTCTGATACTAAAATGGCCACCCATGGACAGTGAGGCCAACCCTTTGTGACCACATCAATTTCTTTACTCACATATGCTACAGGCTGTATGGTAGTCTCTCGAGTCTGGGTAAGGACTCCAATGACTAGTCCCGTTCTTTCTGTGACATATAAAGAGAAATTTTGTCCCGTACGTAGATTCAAAACTGGGGCTTGTGTTAGGGCCTGTTTTAGGGTTCTGAAGGCTGCCTCTGCTTCTAATCCCCATTCTATCAAATGGGCGTTCGCTTTTTGGGTCTCTCTCATTAGAATGTAAAGTGGCCTGGCCGTTTCGCCATATCTGGGGATCCATAGTCAGCAAAAACCAGTTATTCCAAGAAATCTCGCAACTGTTTGAATGTCTTAGGGCAAGGATAAGCCAGTATAGGCTGGATACATTCTTTGCTGAGGGCCCTGGTTTCTTTAGCCAAAAACAGCCCCAGGTATTTGACCTGCTGTAAATAAAGTTGGGCCTTTGATTTAGATACTTTGTAACTTTGATCAGCTAGAAAGTTTAAAAGGTCTTGGGTAGCCTGATGACACAGGGTCTCTGAACAGGTAGCTAGAAGTAAGTTATCCACATATTGAAGAATTAGGGTACCTGGGTACAAGTAGTTACTTAAATCTTGGACCAATGCTTGGCCAAACAGGTGAGGACTATCTCTAAATACTTGGGGCAAGACTGTTCAGGTGAGCTGAGTTGTTTGATCTGAGGAATCCTCAAAGGCAAACAGGAATTGAGAGTCAGGGTGTAGAGGGATACAGAAAAAGGGGTTTTTAAGATCCAGGACTGTAAACCACTCTGCTTCTTCTGTTGTTTGAGAGAGTAATGTATAAGGGTTAGGTACAGTTCGGTATAAAGAAATTATGGCCTCATTAATGAGCCTGAGGTCCTGCACTAACCTGCATTGACCATTTGGTTTTTGTACCCCTAGAATTGAGGTGTTACAGGGGCTGTTACAACATCTTACTAGGCCTTGGGCTTTTAAATGTTTAACGATACCTTGTAATCCCTTTTGAGCTTTGGGTCTTAGGGGGTATTGTCTTTGGTAAGGGAAAGAGATGGGGTCTTTTAGTTTGATTTGGAGTAGACAGGCATTCTTTGCCCATCGAATTGTTCTAATGCCCAAACTTCAGGATTGATTTATTCCTCAAGTAGGGGACAACAGATACGTGTTTTGTTGCCTGTATTCATATAGATGATAGCTCCTGCTTTGACTAACATGTCCTTCCCCAGTAAGGGTGTAGGATTCTTGGGCATGACGAGAAAGACATGAGAGAAAAGTAAGGTTTCCAAGTTGCAGCTAAGGGGGTGGGAGAAACACCTGGTTACAGGTTGTCCCAGGATCCCTTGGATGGTAACAGACCTTGAGGACAACCATCCAGGGCTGAAGGGTAGAACCAAGAAGGCCATGCCAGTGTCCAGGGGAAAGTCAATTTCCTGGCCCTCAATGGTCAAACTTACCCAGGGCTCTGTGAGGGTGATGACATGAGCTGGCACTTGCTCCCGGCACCCTCAGTCCTTTTGCTGGATCATCTGGTTGGGGGATTCTGGCCCAGAGAACCTTCATCCTCTGGGGCAGAGTGCCTTCCAGTGATCACCTTGACATAGTGGACATGGATGAGGGGGTGGCTTGTTTCTCATTGGACAATCTTTTTTAAAGTGTCTTTGTAAACCGCCCTGATAACAAGCCCTGCTGGGCGATTGGCCTGTTACATTTTGTCTCCTTTCTGAACCACCAAGGTTTGCTTGACTGAAGGCCTGATGAAGGCCACGGCCTTTCTCTTATCCTGCTTTTCCTTTTTTGTCTGTTCCTCTTGGTACCTATTATAGAACACAAAGTTGCCAGGTTTAATAATGTCTCCAAATTTTGCTTGGTGCCCAAGGCTAACTTTTGGAGCTTTTTCCTAATGTCTGCAGCTGACTGAGTAATAAATGTGTCCTTTAAAATTAACTGGCCTTCAAGGGAATCTGGTGACAAGGGAGTATAATTTCTCAAAGCCTCCCTCAGCCTTTTGAGGAAGGCAGGATGGTTTTCTTCCTTCCCTTGGGTCATAGTAGACATCATTGACTAATTCATGGACTTTTTCCTAGTTCTTAACCCTTCTACGATACAGGTCAGTAAATGCTTGCAGCTCCAGTCCCCATGATGCAAGTCAGGATCCCAGTGGGAATCCATACTAGAAACTGCTTGCTGTCCCATAGGAAACCACTCTCTCTCTTCTGGTACCCTTCTATCACTTACTTGACTGAGGCTCCAGGTAACCCCAAACTCTCAGGCTGCTGTTAAAGCAGAATTGTTCTCATTAAAGGTTAGGTTCTGATCGAGCAATAACATGAAATCTCTCCAGTAAATGTCAAAAGATTATCCCAGACCTTGTAGGACATCTGTGTATCTATCAGGGTCATCTGAGAACTTCTGTAAGTCTGCATTAATTTGTTTTAGATCAGAGAGGGAAAAGGGAACATGTGCTCAGGCTGGGCCAAATTCCTCTCCTACAGCCTGAAGAGGACAGAGTCAAGGGCCCGTGGGGTCTCTTGGCTCTTTGGAGGCTCTTTTATTTGTTCCCTTTTTGGCCATAGAGGCCAGAGAGGGATCAGCATTAGTAGGAGAAGGAGAAGTGGGGTGGCGTGGATATGGGAGTAGACTTTGAGGACTCCCCGTCGGGTGCAGGTTATATGTCTTACACAATCGTTTGTTATCTGTTAATGAGAAGAAGGTCTGAATATATGGTACCTCGCTCCACTTGCCTTCTCATTTACAATATAGATCTAGTTGGAGGATGGTATTATAGTTTATACTTCCCTCAGGTGGCCATTGTTCTCCTCCTGGAAGAGCATATTGTGGCCAGGCAGTGCTGCAGAAAAATATGAACCACTTCTTCTTCAATGTCTGGGATCAAATTGGTTCCAATTACTCAGAATACAATTCAGGGGTGACTTTGCTTTGGAGGGAATGTCTCCCATATTAAAGGAGAGCATAGGGATGCCTACACCCCTAGTCATTCCCAGTGGACACTACTGTTTTAGTGTCCTTTTTCCAGGGTGCACAATCACCCATGGAACCCTGCTTATCGGATTTAATTGTGCTTACTGACATAGCAGTTTCAACTGCATTCTTTTCCCTCCCGTCTTAGCCACAAAAAAGGAGGCCAGGCTGCTGGGTTTATTGGCTTCCTACTAGCATGCCTGAAACAGTTTTGTTCCTGTAAGTGGATTCTAAGTCTGGGGCATATTCTTAGCTGGTTAATGAGGCTCTAGTTAGCATATTTCTGAGCATGAAACTGCCCCAATAAGATAAACTCCTTAAAGATTGTACACAGACATAGCAATTTTAAGGTGGGGAGCAATGGGGTGTTGGGCCAAGGCTGAAATAGCATCTCATGTACTAGCCTTTTGTCCCCACTTTCCATCATAAGAATATGACTTTTGATCTCCCAGTCAATGGTCTATTATATTACTTAACTCCCACAGTGTGAGCAGTACCCCGAGTGGAAGAGCTCCACAGTTAGGATTGCTGATCCCAAACAAGAGAGACGATAGGTGAAATGGTTCCCAGTGAGGTGGGGATGACAGAAAGATAAATGGCCTAAGCCTTCCAGTAACCATTGGCACACACTATATTGTCCTGGGTGTTGTCTCGGTTGCTGAATATGGGGAACATGCCCTGTATATTTGTACTGTTGCCCATCTACATAAGAATAAGCCATATGACACCAGGAACATGGATCTGAGAGTTGCCATCCTAATTGTTTTAGATTCCTAATCCAGAGGGTTTTTGTCCCAGGGGTAGAGAAAATCCTGGAAGAGAGGGTCTTAAGAAAGTCTTCCCTACAGACGTTTGGACCCAGGAGGCATGAGTCTAGAAGTGGGGGTAAAGTGCATTTGGGCAGATGCTTAACAAAGGTTTCACACAGCACCATGATCTTGACTGGGCAGTACTGGGAGCTCAGGGCTACTGTTTTCCACCCTTGACTGGCCCTCAGTTCAATTCAGAAAATGCAGAGAAAGTGGGAACTGGTTCCAGGCAAACCAACGCTCCCAACTCAGAAGGGTCAGGGGTTGTTACAGACCCATTTCCCAGAAAGACTTACACCCGTGTCTTTAGTCTGGCAGCTGGGCTTGTCACTTTCAAACGGCCAACAGGTGTCCAGTGTTTGCCCCTGATTCTAAAGAAAAACAGAGCAGAGTAGCAAGTGAAAGAGGTCCAATGTCAAGGTTCCAAGATGGCCAAATAGGAACAGCTCCAATCTGCAGCTCCCAGAGTGAGCAAAGCAGAAGATGGCTGATTTCTGCATTTCCAACTGAGGTACCAGGTCCATCTCACTGGGGCTTGTCAGACAGTGGGTGCAGCCCACAGAGAAGGGTGGGGCATCACCTCACCTGGGAAGTGTAAGGGGTCAGGGAATTCCCTTTCTTAGCAAAGGGAAGCCATGACAGATGGTACCTGGAAAGTCGGGACACTCTCACCCTAATACTGCACTTTTCCAATGGCCTTAGCAGATGGTACACCAGGAGATTATACCCCGTGCCTGGCTCGGAGGGTCCCATGTCCACAGAGCCTCACTTACTGCTAGCACAGCAGTCTGAAATCTAACTGCAAGGTGGCAGCGAGGCTGGGGGAGGGGCGTCCACCATTGGTAAGGCTTGAGTAAGTAAACAAAGCGACCAGGAAGCTCGAACTGGGTGGAGCCCACCGCAGCTCAAGGAGGCCTGCCTGCCTCTGTAGACTCCACCTCTGGGGGCAGGGCATAACTGAACAAAGGCAGCAGAAACTTCTGCCCACTTAAATGTCCCTGTCTGACAGCTTTGAAGAGAGTAGTGCTTCTCCCAGTATGGTGTTTGAGACCTGAGAATGCACAGACTGCCTCCTCAAGTGTGTCCCTGACCCCCAAGCAGCCTAAATGGGAGACACCTCCCACTGGGGACCAACTGACACCTCATACATCTGGGTGCCCCTCTGAGACAAAGCTTCCAGAGAAGGATCAGACAGCAACATTTGCCGTTCTGTAATATTTGCTGTTCTGCAACCTCTGCTGGTGATACCCAGGCAAACAGGGTTTGGAGTAGACCTCCAGCAAACTCCAACAGACCTGCAGGTGAGGGTCCTGACTATTACAAGGAAAACCAACAAACAGAAGGACAGCCACACCAAAACCCCATCTGTACGTCATCAACATCAAAGATCAAAGGTAGATAAAACCACAAAGATGGGGAAAAGCCAGATCAGAAAAGCTGAAAATTCTAAAAATCAGAACACCTCTTCTCCTCCAAAGGAATGCAGCTCCTCACCAGCAATAGAACAAAGCTGGACGCAGATTGACTATGATGAGTTGAAAGAGGAAGGTTTCAGATTATCGGTACTAACAAACTTCTCTGAGCTAAAGAAGGATGTTGAAACCCATTGCAAAGAAGCCAAAAACCTTGAAAAAAGATTAGAAGAATGGCTAGCTAGAATAAACAGTGTAGAGAATTCCTCAAATGACCTGAGGCAGCTGAAACCCATGGCACGAGAACTACGTGATGCATGCACAAGCTTCAGTAGCCAATTTGATCAAGTGGAAGAAAGGGTATCAGTGATTGAAGATCAAATGAATGAAATGAAGCGAGAAGAGAAGTTTGGAGAAAAAAAGTGTAAAAAGAAATGACCAAAGCCTCCAAGATATATGGGACTATGTGAAAAGACCAAATCTACATCAGATTGGTGTACTTGAAAGTGATGGGGAGAATGAAACCAAGTTAGAAAATACTCTGCAGGATATTATCCGAGTTGGAAAACACTCTGCAGGATACTATCTGGGACAACTTCCCCAGCCTAGTGAGGCAGGCCAACATTCAAATTCAGGAAATACAGAGAACGCCACAAAGATACTCCTTGAGAAGAGCAAACCCAAGACACATAATTGTCAGATTCATCA
>NW_012114933.1:3234561-3234791 GCF_000951035.1 Colobus angolensis palliatus
AAACTGAACAACCTGCTCCTGAATGACTACTGGGGAAAAAAACGAAATGAAGGCAGAAATAAAGACGTTCTTTGAAACTAATGAGAACAAAGATACAACATACCAGAATCTCTGGAACACATTTAAAGCAATGTGTAGGGGGAAATTTATAGCACTAAATGCCCACAGAGAAAGCAGGAAAGATCTAAAATTGACACCCTAACATCACAATTAAAAGAACTAGAGAAGCA
>NW_012114933.1:3235460-3237511 GCF_000951035.1 Colobus angolensis palliatus
AAAGAAAGAAAGAAAGAAAGAAAGAAAGAAAGAAAGAAAGAAAGAAAGAAAGAAAGAAAGAAAGAAAGAAAGAAAGAAAGAAAGAAGGAAAGAAAGAGGTCCAATGTTACTCACCACTTTGGAAATCCTGGACGAGCCCTCACAATAAGTCAGGAGGTTTTTTTTTAATGGGTCTGTGGTCTTGCTAACTTTGAAGAATGAAGCTGCAGACATTGGTGGTGAGTGTTACAGCTCAAAAAGAGTCCACAGACCAGGAGAGTGAGCCACAGTGCAGTTTATTGAACAAAGTGAAAGGAAAGTTTCCACATGGTGGAATGGGACCTGGAAGGTTTGCCGTTGCTGGCTCAGGTGACTAGGGCTTATATCTCTGTGTTACCCCCTCCCCTTTCTTTCTTTTTGTTCATTGAGAGTGGTTCTTTTTTCAATCCTCCCTTGGAGTGGTTAATTTTGAATCCCTCACACGATTGATTAAGAACTCAAAACCCTGAGTCACAGGGTTCTTTTGCAAAAGTCCCTGAAATGGCTCAAGAAGCCCCTCCAACTCCACCCCTCAATATGGTAACTCTACGTTCAACTTTTTGAGAAACTGCCAGACTATTTTTCAAACTGGTTGCACCATTTTACAACACTAGCAACATATGGAGATTCAAATTTCTTAATGTCTTCATCAACACTTGTACTGTCTGTCTTTTTTATTATAGCTATCCTTTTATATTTTTTATTTTTTGACAAGGTCTCATTCTGTCACCCAGACTGGACTGCAGTGGTGTGATCACAACTCACTACAGCCTTGACCCACTGGGCTTAAGCAATCCTCCCACCTCAGCCTCCTGGGTAACTGGAACCACACCACCATCCCTGGCTATTGTTTTGTAGAGATGAGGTCTCACTATGTTGCCCTAACTGCTCTGGTACTCTTGGGCTCAAGAAAACTTCCTATCTCAACCTCTCAAAGTGCTGGGATTACAGACATGAGCCACCATGCCCAGTCTGATTATAGCTATCTTAATGTTAGGGTGTGAAGGTTAGCTCATGATGGTTTTAATTTGAATTTCCCTAACACCCAATGATGTAGAGCATCTTTTTATGTGTTCATTGGCCATTTGTACATCTTCTTTGGAGAAATGTTTGTTCAAATCTTTTGCCAATTTTTAATTGGGTTGTTTGTCTTTTTATTGTTGAGGAATATATTGTCTTAAATGAGAAAAATTGCTATTTTGTTGTCTTGTGAAGATCACATGAGTGGATGACCCTCTTGGTTACTGCTATATAGAGCAAGAAGATGGCCATTGCCCTGGAATTATCTATTACCGAATTTTGGGGACTTTATCAAAACTGCTATGTCTTGTGAGAGAGCTAGTATGAGAAGTTAATCATGGGGAAAACAGTAGATCCATTTCCATAATGCATCCAGAGGTTTCCAGGATGTAGTCTGCAAATGTGATTCTTTAAGTTAGGGAAACCCATTGGGGTGGATTAAGACCATAAGAATTAGTAGGAACTAGAACAACAATGAGGTCTCCAAAATAATATTGTCCTGAGGAAAGGAGGCATCTAGCTTGTGACTCAGGCTAAACCATATGTCTGGTGATTCACTAGCAAAAGCTAATTTCAGTCTTCTGGAAAAGCTACTCTACTTAAGTGAGTATGACTGGGGGTGGGGGGAATAGCTTCAATGTGAATTAGTAGTACAGTGACCTTAAACCTAAGGTAACTATGTAATTCCTTTCCCCAAACTATGACACCTTTAAATAGGCATTTAAAGGAATGGCATTAATAATTTACCAGACCATAGGAAAAATCTTGTCCTCTTGCAGTGATGCCCCTGCTAGTCTGGGACACTTCTGGAGACACTGGTCCCCACAGCACTTCATCCTTGTGACATCACCACAAAAGGACAGGCTTCTGGTGATCAATGAAGAAACAGTCCCTAACAATGACAGCACGTGGAGGTGAGGACCAATGGCAGTTATTCAACTGGCATTTAGAAATAGGAGAAACTGGCTTCCTGCTCAAAAGGCAAATGACTATTTGTGCACTTAATTGTACCC
>NW_012114933.1:3237631-3245859 GCF_000951035.1 Colobus angolensis palliatus
GAGAGAGAGAGAGAGAGAGAGAGAGACAGACAGACAGACAGAGTTTCACTCTTGTCACCAAGGCTGGAGTGCGATGGTGTGATCTCGGCTCACTGCAACCTCTGACTCCTGAGTTCAAGTCATGCTCCTGCCTTAGCCTCTTGAGTAGCTGGGATTACAGGAACTCGCTACCATACCCAGTTAATTTTTGTGTTTTTAGTAGAGATGGGATTTCACCACACTGGCCAGGCTGTTCTCAAACTCCTGACCTCAGGTGATCCTCCCAAGGTCACACCATCGCACTCCAGCCTTGGTGACAAGAGTGAAACTCTGTCTCAAAATGTATCTATCTATCTATCTATCTATCTATCTATCTATATATATATATATATATGAATTTGGCATCTGTGTGTTTGTAGCTAGCATGATCTGATCCACACACTCGGGTACAACTAAATGCACAAATAGTCATTTGCCTTTTGAGCAGGAACCCAGTTTCTCCTATTTCTAAATGCCTTGGCCTCCCAAAGTGCTGAGATTACAGACGTAAGCCACCACACCCAGCCTCATATCTTAAAAAATATTTGTCATATTTACAGTAGTTCCTATGCAATATAATGTCTATAAAATGTTTGCATTTATAGGAAACTTTCTATTTTGCTAACCTTTGAGCAGTTCAAAGCAATTTGGGCCAATTAATCTAAAAGCACACATATCCTAATGATCTGTTTTTAATATGTATTTCCCGATGTAAAATACTTATATATGATTCATCAAGCTTTACCTCATTTGGATTAATTTCCCTTTTTTTTTATTACATTCTTATTAAAGACTTTATCCAAAACACAACATTTATTACGGAAAGGAAATAGTCAATGTATCAAATTATAATACCTTCTTACTGGAAATCTTTTACTTATATCTCTGAAATTCAAAAGTTATTGAATTTTATAGTATAACTCTTAATAAAACTTACATTGCTAAAATTTATAAGAACTTAAAGTTTATATTTCAATTTCCCTGATCTCCTGATCATGACTATTAATTTTACCTAATCTCCCTTGCATAACACAATTTACTTAACCAGTGAGATTACTCTCAAACATTTCATTTTCCTATAGTTTAAAAATAGCATTTAAGTGAATGCCTTCAGTTGAAAGTATTCAGGTACCTTACATCCTAGAAAAGGAGTGTCGCTGCTCATAACTCTCATGTTCCTCTGCCTTTCATTATAATCTCTGTTATAGGGAAAGTACTATGATAGTCAAAGCACCAATCACTACAATTTTATCAAGCACAAGAATGCTGTACTTTGTCTACAGCCTTTCACACTTCACTGGTAAATATGTTACGTGTATGGATAAAGAGAGTATAAAACAAGATGAAATACTGCCAGTGCGATTACCAAGGCTGATTTGCACTTTGCTAGAGTGTAACTCCCATGAAGTATTAAGATATGCATGCCAGCTTTGGGATTATCTTATTTAAAGGTCACTTTAATTGCCTCTTTTTCACTAAGTGGGGCCCCAGTTGCTTTCTGGTAGTCCCTTAAGTTCACGTTCCTTGCTGAAGTTGATTTGGGACACCTATTTGTTCCTTACATTGATGGACTTATTGGACACAATCTGGGTCACATGTTCCAGGAAAATGGGCTTAAGTATGTCTAACACCCAAAGGTTTCAGGAAGGCCTAAGTACGTCTAATACCCAAAGGTTTCAGGAAGCCAAAGTATGTCTAACACCCAAAGAATTCAGCAAGGCCTAAGTATGCCTTACATCCAAAGATTTCATGAGCCTCTAAATTGGTTAATTCAGGGTTGTCACCACTTGTTTAATAAACTTCAGGACAGTAATGGTTTTCTCAAGGTTTGGTTGAACATTTTGAATCTTCAAAAAATAACAAAACAACCTGTGTATCAGAATGTTTCACAACATTGCCCAAATTCCCATGTTTGCTCTTCCACTGAACCAAATGAAACTGCAGCATATATCTACTTATGAACAGAAGAACCTGCTCATGGAGGTGGCCTCAGTGCAGACAAAACAAAAGCTGGCAGGCTCAGTGAGTGATTCTTCAGTGAGCACTGATTGCCCTGCCAATCGTCAAACTCTGCATTGACACAGTGACCATTGCTGTGATCCTGCAAGCAGAAGTTTGGGCATAGAACAAACACAGAAGTTTAGGGAAGGGTCATGCTTGGCTATTTTTAGTTTTGAGATCAATAGAGAACTGGCAATCTTCATTGGCAATATAGTGAGTGTCAGACCCACACTTTGAGCTGTCTGGCACATCTCTGTGTAATGAGACCTGGTCTCACCAGGGATTAGGTTCAGAAGGTAGCACTTAGCCCAAACCAGCTCTGCTCCAATTCCTTCAGGATGAACCCAATTTTCCCCTTTTAGTTTTTATTATTGTTATTATTTTTTACTGGAGAGTGGTTGGGGGAGATGGTAGTAAAAATGAACCCTTGCCTGCTTTTTAACACCTTACCAATATGTTAAATACATTAGCATGTACTCATTATTTTGTTAATAAACCAACTTATCATCTCTGAATTTTATTTTTCACATCAAAATTGTAAAATAATATGAACCATGAAATAAAACTCAAAATGGACAACACTGGTTCCAACATTGGTGAGCTCTTTAAGAAATCCCAATTGTTTACATTTGTGCTCCATGTACATACTGTTTTTTTTCAGACTTGCACATTTCTCTTGCAAAGGGGCAGCGAGCTTTTCTATTTCCCTGGTGCTTTGCTCTTTCAGGGTATGCTGTTTCGAAGGCAAAAAGGAACTCTGGAGTCTTGGGAGCCTCTACCCGCTAGAATCCATGAGGTTGCTTTCTGATGTTAAAGTTAAGTGGTAATTGGGTGAATAAGCCATATTAAGAGGGTTCTAGTCATGAAGGGACTGAGTGTATTTGTGGCCGGGAGCTCTCACCTGTGTCTCCTTGAGATTGTCTATTATTCCCATATTCCCATATGACATGGACACCCTGAAGAAGATTAATATTTACTACCACTCTTAATGTTGAATGAAGCAGTAAATACAGGAACAAGCAAAGCTTCACAGTCGTGTTCTCAGTGTGCTGTGGCTGGAACCTCAGTTACAATGGCCTATAGCGAATCACTTTAGTGTCCATTACAATAAAATAAGGACTTCTGGTGAATCTCCAAAGTTTTAATTACACTCCTTTCTCTCTGTCTCCACAGGGTACTATTAAGTGTTTTCATTTGTCCTCTCAGTTTTACTTGGGACACTTATATGCTATTGTGCACGTTGTAACAAAATGTGTGGTCTACATTGGCAAAAGTATATGAGCATTTAGGGTATTTTAGATGAGGCTTGAAGCTTTGTAAGAGGAAGGTCATCTTACTCTTGACTTGTGGATACCCAAAGGCGGGGTGTCACTGTGAAAGCCAGAGACGGCAGTCCAGCTGGTGATGTTGTTGTTCTTTCAATACAAAATCTTTTCTTGGCTCCTTTTCTTCTTTACGTAATGTTATTTATAATTTGAAAAATATTGTATACATGTCAAACAATTAATAGAAAATTTAAGTGAGAAATGAAGAATACTCACAATTTCACACACCAAGAGAACGATAATAAATACTTTAAAATATGTTCTTCTGGATCCTTTTCTGACATCATATTTCATGGCTGAATAGAATTCCATGTTAGGAACACATCAGAAGTAAGCATATTGACTGAGAAGTGGTCTTTTGGAGGCAGGCTGTTTGGATCAGATCTTGGTCTTCTTCTTTACTGTGTTATCTCTGTGCAAATTATTTCACTTTTCTATGCTGCAGTTTACTCAGCCATAAAGTAACGTTAATAATAGTTCTTACTGCATAGAATTGCTGCAAGGATTAAGTGCATTAATACAGGTAAAGTACTTAGAACATGCCAACACATAGCACGTATGTAATAACTCTCATTTTCATTATTCATATACACACATATATATATAAAGAGAGGCATATTCTTTTTTTTTTTTTTTTTGAGACAGAATCTTGCTCTGTTGCCCAGGCTGGAGTGCAGTGACGCGACCTCGGCTCACCGCAAGCTCTGCCTCCCAGTTTCACGCCATTCTCCTGCCTCAGTAGCTGGGACTACAGGTGCCCGCCGCCACGCCTGGCTAATTTTTTTTGTATTTTTAGTAAAGATGGGGTTTCACTGTGTTAGCCAGGATGATCTCCATCTCCTGACCTCGTGATCCACCCACCTTGGCCTCCCAAAGTGCTGGGATTACAGGCATGAGCCACCGTGCTCAGTCAATATATAGGCATATTCTTATTATTGTTGGACATTCAGGTTCACAGTTGTCTTCTCGTAAGTAATGCTATAATAAACTTTCTAGTAGTTAAACCTTGAGCACATCCTTATGTCTTTAGTATAGACTCCTAAAAGTTGAACTGCTGGTATGTACATTTTGTGTTCAGTGCATTTTGATTACCAAAATGCTTTTCAAGAAGTTTACCATTTTATATTCTCATCAGTGTATATGACTGTCCATTTTGATTTTTTAAAATTAAAATCTGAAACTTTTTTGTCAGAGACAAAAAGTTGTATGTTATTGTGAATTTAATATACATATTTCTTTTATTATTTATTCTATCACTGCTCAGCACTGCACTCCCAGCACCTAGCATAATACCTGGCACAAAGTAGATGGTTGAAAGGGAAAAAATGTATAGACATTGAATATATGTGTATATATATGTATACATGCATATGCACGTGTGCTTACACACACACACTTGCACATACACACACTGTACTTGAATTTTCTGTTCTTATTTTCATGGCTCATTTTAGCAATGGATATGCCAGAACTTTGGAGCACTAGCTGAGCAGCTCCAGCTTCAGGAAAGGGGACAGCTCACTCAAGAGGATTCATAAACAGCTGCCATTAACCCCCCCAGTTTTTATGTGTGCAGCTCTGACAAGTGCTTGTGTCCTCCTCTGTGACTCATAATAGCATCTGTGTCTGTTATTGCTGGAGTCCCACTCCGAAATGTGTTACCTTATACATATTTAAGTCCCAGCATACCACTTACTTCTTGTATACCTTAGGCAAGCCAAGTTTTCCCTTGGAATTTCAGTTTTCTTGCCTGTAAAATGGGGAAAATAATGCTTAAGCCAACTATGTCAGAGGGTTGTAATAAAGTGAGTCCTGGGAAAGTGTGAATTGCTTTGAAGAGGTGGAGGAGTGGCACAATGTGCTGTGGAAGGGTCACTAATGGGCTCCTGTGTATTGCTTGACTCAAGGTCCGTGACAGAGTAGGATACCTTCTCTTCTCTTTCAGATTGCCCATCGCGGGCCAGGCACCAAAGATTAAAAAGAAATGAATCGAGTGAAATAGGATTTAGTGGTTTATAGAAAAACTCTAGGTCTTTGACCCAGGATGTGTCTAGGACTTAAGTTTTTGTCAGGAGCAAGTGGATAAACTGTGGCGAGATGTTTCAGTGTTTTTCTTCCAACTGTGTACATTTTTACTGCTTCCGTGTTCTTAGTATTTCAAAATGAATGGACACAGAGGAACTAAAAAGCAGTGTAATTCTGAGGAGAAAATTATAGAAAGGACAATATATTGTCCAAGTTTTTATTATAGACTTAAAAAATCATGCCGTACCTTGTCATATCACTTCAGAAAATACTGGAGATTAATTTCATTTTCCTCCCTATTGCTTCTCAAAAAAGTACTGCTCTAAACTTTAAGACATACCCTAATCCAGGGTCATGAAAGAATAGGATAAAAATTTTCAGCCGATTCCAAACTGATCAAACTTGCCCATTCCTTATGGAACTGTATTTTGACCTTCTAGTTATTGAATTTTGCCCCCTTTAGATATTGAATCATAGCCAGCTCCACAATGAATTACAATTAAAGTTAACAGACAGTCTTAAAATTAGGAAACCTGGTCAAGTTTTGAAAGGCACATGCCAAGTAAATGAGGTTTCCAAGTGCCCCTTGCCTCCAGGTATGGAAACATTTTTCATCATGACTATGTTCTGTGGCAGGTCTCAGCTGGGAAAAGTTTTGTTTACAAAAGAAAAGAACAAGCAACAGTTTCTGAAAGGGAGTAGCTCTTTTGAATTTACATGCAACCTCCTTACCCAGACAGAAAAAACACATCATCTTGTCATTTGTTCTCCACCTGCAGGGACTGTTCTAATATTGTTGGGTTGGGCAGTCAGGACCAGGCCATTGGCAGCTGTCATGTTGGCTGCTCACTATGGCAACCTCAGAATGAGCAATTATGGAAAATGCGTTTTATTCACCTTCTCTTTGTCTCCTCCTCTCCTATTCAACATTTTCATCCCTAGCCTCCTCTGAAAACCTATCTAAAGAGAGAAAAAAATTAATACACTGTGTTCTAGGATTATATTTCTTTTATGTTGGCTGACATCCTAACACCTTGAGCCATGGGCTGTTCAAAAAGGATTAACTATGAAAGGTCATTTCTGGCCAATACTGCAATGAGACTCATCCAACAGCAATATAAATGTGGTCAAATACAGTCCCGGGAGTTTAGTGCTTCTCCAGATCTATTCCATCCAGCATTGCTTGGGGCACTGTGTCATGGAAGATGTAGCCTTTCCAAACAGAGAGAAAGGCAAAATCACTGGAGGGGTTTAAAAACAGAAAATATCTTTTCTCAAATGGAGATAAACCCTGGACATTAATAATCTTATCTAGTATAAAAAAAGAAAAAGAAAAGAAAAGAAAAAGCACAGCATCATTTGTTTTCACAAATAAATGATTTTATTCCTTTTTTTTTTTTTTTTTTTGGTACTAGATAAGATTCTTAATCAATCTTTCCTGGATTGCAGGCTAAGGTTATTTTTGTTAGCTAGTATTTTGGGTTTTCCCCTTAGATAATTTTATTCCTTTTTTTTTTTTTTTTTTTTTGGTACTAGATAAGATTCTTAATCAATCTTTCCTGGATTGCAGGCTAAGGTTATTTTTGTTAGCTAGTATTTTGGGTTTTCCCCTTAGATATTTTTAAGCGTGACATTAGAACCTCCTGGTTTCATTATGAATGACCGATAATAAGATCCACCCAAAAAAAGAAGCAGATAATAATTGTCAACCTGTCAGCAAGAAAAAAAGCCCATGTTTTCCTCATTTTCAGCTTTTTTAATTACCAGAAACTCTTCACACCTCCAGATGAAATTGAGGTTCTCCTGTACCACGTCTAGTTTATGACCTTGCCCAGATTTGCTGGCTTCTCCCTGCCCTGGGGCTTCAACTACTTGCTCAGTGGAGTATCCCAGTAGTTGCTGTCTTGGCCTCATATACAAATGCTGCAGGTTGTCTCAGGATCCTCTGGGGTGAGAATCGGGCTTTAGCCTAACTTCAGCAAACCTGCTGTTTCAGAGCCCACAACAGATGTGATCCAGTCAGACTGAACTTTCGGGTGGCTCTGGCTTCTCTACGACTTCCAGACTCAGATGACAAGAGTGAAATTTGCCCATAGAATGCAGATAACTCAACTTGAAATGGGTGGATTTTGATCAGTGAGAGCCAGGAAATGGAAGGAACCAGACCAGCAGATGAACTCCTTTGCTTTCACTTTCCTGATGGACTATTCTGGCATGATATGTACAAGAAGATGTCCTGTATGCCTGAAGAACCCGCTACGTGTGTGTGTGTGTGTGTGTGTGTGCACGTGTGCATGTGTGTGTGTTTTAGGCTGTAGCCAACTCAGAAATTTACCATCTAGTATTTGCTCTCCTTTCTTCTTGCTTTATTCATCCTTATCCCCTGTTATTGCTGTTGAGGGATTCCACCTTCCAATAAAGCTGACGCACTGCATCTTTGTTGCCAGCTCTAATTTTTAGGAAACCCAGACTAAAACACCATCAATAAGACAGTAGTTGTATTTTAAATTTCTGAATTATGAGAAATTACATGTTGCTAAAATGCATTAAATTCAATTATGTTTTAAAATAAGGTAATAGTCAAAACACAATGAAATGGAATCAAGAAATTGCTAATATTTGAGTGTTCTTGACCTACAAAAATGACCATATCATGTGGTCTAACCTAATAATATTTATGCTGCTGGAAGCAATGCAATATGGTGGTTAAGAGCTTAGGAGTCATGTTGACTGAGTGCAAATCTGTTCTGTCACTAACTACCTGTCTGACATTGAACAATTTTTTTTTTTTTTTTTTTTTTGAGACAGAGTCTCGCTTTGCCGCCCAGGCTGGAGTGCAGTGGCCGGATCTCAGCTCAC
>NW_012114933.1:3245909-3278738 GCF_000951035.1 Colobus angolensis palliatus
GATCTCAGCTCACTGCAAGCTCCGCCTCCCGGGTTCGCGCCATTCTCCTGCCTCAGCCTCCCGAGTAGCTGGGACTACAGGCGCCTGCCATCTCGTCCGGCTAGTTTTTTGTATTTTTTTTAGTAGAGACGGGGTTTCACCGTGTTATTAGCCAGGATGGTCTCGATCTCCTGACCTCGTGATCTGCCCGTCTCGGCCTCCCAAAGTGTTGGGATTACAGGCTTGAGCCACCACGCCCGGCTGAACAAGTTATTAATTCACTCTAGGTCCCAAATACTTTACTTATAACAAGAGGATAATATATAGGCTGGTTGTAAAAATTAAATTATGTAACACATATAAGTAATTTATAAATTTTAGTTATTTTTATATAAAATAAAGTATTTAATCCATAGGTAATGTGTCCTGTATACAGAGATTTAAGCATCCTTTAAAAAAAAAATCTATTCTGCCCTCCCATGATTTTAGGCCAGGCATCTGTGTCCCTGAGGTTGGAAACCATTGACTCAAAACATATTTATATGCCACAGATAAACAAAATAATAAAAAGAGTGTGTTATAAATTACTATTATGCTTCCCCTTCTGCACCACTAATTTCAGTTCTGTTAATTGATTCATTTTTATATATGAATATTTTAGGATCTCTACTAATTTTCTTAGATTATTATTGTTTGGGTTTTTGTAAATCACTTTCAAAAATATTTAGAAGACACAAATTATTTGTCTTAAAAATATTAAATTAGGCCATTCCCCAATTTTCCACGGCTACTTTCCTCTACCTGTAGGCTAAATTTAATTTCATTCCTCATTTTGTTACTAGATGAACAACAACAATGACCTAAGGTAATAGAGTAACACCTATCTCCATGACACACTGAAGAGCTTCTGAGAATCTGATCCACCTTCGAGTACATACTGCGTTGTCCTATTGAACATTTGCCCACTTAGATTAGGACATTTTCTAATAATAACCATAGGTAATATTATATAGTTCTATATTATTTTCAAAGTCTCCCTAATATTACATGAATTGATCCTTACAGCACATCTATGATGCTTTAGTCAAGCATTTCAGCTGCAAATAACAGAAACCTATGTCAAACTTTAAGAAAAAGAGGACATTTCATTATCATCAACATCAGCATCTCATGAAACTCAAAGGGCAACCAGCCTCCAGGAAGGCTGGAACAGGGACCTGGAAGGCCAGGAAGAACAAAGGTCAGTATTCTTGTTTTTTGCTCTACTTTTGTGTGTGCACCTGATTCATTGCACCCAACTTTGCCATCAAACTTTCCTAATTTACTTCTCCTCTCATCAAGTGACCAGCCCAGCTGAATTATCGTTACTCAGTTTCAATTCCAAATTACCAGGAGAATGTAGCTCTGATCACACCAGTTTGAAAAGGTATCGTATCTTTTCCTAGTTCTATTGTCTTTGGCCAGCAGTGTGGAGCCATCTACCATAAAAATGGCTGCCATGGCTCACCTGTGGGTAAGGGGGCAACTCCAGAACAACGGGGATGTAATAAGTTAAGCAGATAACTCAAAAATGTGTCCACTATTTTTGAGGGAATTATAAGTGTTTCTGCTTTATAGATGAGAACACTAAATAAAAGGTTGAATTCTAGGGTGAGGTAGAAAAATCAGAAATCTACCCAAATATTTGACTATAAATTTTGTATTTTTTTAGTTCTACTACTTAACCTCCCTGGAAGCTGACATAGAGAGAATTATCAACAATACTACAGCAACCTTAACTGAAGAGGTAATATAATAATGTGGATAAAATAATCCACTTAACATTCTTTGAAAGAGCCTAGAGTTGGGCCTTGAGGAAACAGACCATGTTTGGTTGTCGAAATCTGGAAGACTGAACGAAGCAAAAATATTCTGTGAAATCTGATGATGGAGAGTCAGAAAGAGGGGAAGGCTGTGGTAGAAACAGGTAATACATGTCACCATATATTTGCCTTTTAATGGAATCTAATTCAAGAAAACACTTGTATCTATGGGTAACAGTAGTTTGTGCTTTCTCCAAACATAAACTCCCGTGTTTTGGAGATGAAGAGAGTCTAACTCACGTCTCTAAGGCATCTGATTACCATTAAGCACGTCGCCTGATTCCTTTGAGCACACAGTGATCACTTATGAGCTTTGGGCAAAGTTCTGGCCCCTCCAGTGCTATTTTCATGGTCGACATAGACCGTACCTACCTGACTTCAAACAACAGGATGATGGGTTCTCTACAAAAACATCTAGGGAAGCATTTTAGCTGCATCATGCCAAAAAAATCCTGGAATTTGGAAAAGCTCAGCTGATTATTTTAAGTTTCGGGTTTTCAGATTTTAGAAAGTCTTATTAATACATTCTCTAAGGAAGTGTCCTAATTCATTTTTTAAAATATGCAATATTGTTTGAAACATCTGAGCAACAGTCTCAGACTTGTAAACAAGATTTTGGCTGTCAGTGCTATTTAATTTAGTCCAAACAGTATTGGACTAAATTACATCTCAGAGACTGTATATTTGTGGAGAATATATTAATTAATACTTAAAAATTAACTAGACCTTTAAAATGAGTATGTTTGGTAAACCTATATTTCTCTTCTAAGGATACAAATACACATATACAAGATGTATGCATACATACATACAAACATACACACGCGTATATACAGGAGTAGGCCATACTCTCTTGGATAGTCAGTGCTAGAACAAGACATTAGTATTACGTTCTTGGTAGTTAGTTTTCAAATTAATCATGATATTGGGCTGCCCTTAAACAATAAGAAAATGTCATCATAACCCCCATGTGGGAAAAGAATGCTGAGTGAAACTTCTGCTCTCATTTAAGAAAGCCTGATGGTGATTTCTACACATAGAGAGAGTGAATGAAGATGCTTGAAGCTACTGGATTGAAATACTGAAGGGGACAGGTTACAAGAGCAACCTGCTTTTTGGCACCTTATACTCTAAGAGTTATTAAAAGAATGCAGCACAATGGGAAAAAATAAATGCTTTCACAGCAAAATGCTTCCTAGTGCTACTAAGCATGTCTTAATTTAGCACATAGGCATTACTGATGAAATTTAAAAGGGCAATACTATTTTAAGAATCCAAAATTTTCTTTTAATTACTTTTTTTTTTTACTTTACGTTCCAGGATACATGTGCAGAACATGTAGGTTTGTTACATAGGTTTACACGTTTGCTACACCTATCAATCCATCATCTAGGTTTTAAGCCCCTCATGCATTAGTTATTTGTCCTGATGCTCTCCCTTGGGTCGCCCCCAAACCCCACGACAGGCCCCAGTGTGTAAGTTGTTCCCCTCCCTGTGTCCATGTGTTCTCATTGTCTTTTTATAAATTTTAAAAAGACTTTTTAAAATATGGAGCCAGAAATGTTTCAAGTATAATGGCACATTTATGGTTGTTTAATGAATAAATTGAACAGGTAATAACTTTATGCTTGCCTAATGGTATACAGTTTTCTTTTTATAATCGCCATTGATCAGAAGCGACATTAAAACGAAAAACACGTTGTTTTTGGGGGGGACAGAGTCTTGCTATGTTGCCCAAGCTGGGCTTGAACTCCTGGGCTCAGGGATCTTACTGCTTTGGTCTCCCAAGAAGCTGGACCTACAGGTTTATACCATTGTGCCTGACGATAGTTATTTTTATAATCAATAGTTTACTTCCAATTTAATATAACAAAGTGGTTGGAGCCCAACATCATACAACTGATCTTATTAGCAATTCTGTGTATAATGTTTGCTTTTAAGATTTTCTCCTAATTATGTAAGATAGATAGCACTGCATGCACAGACAACAGTGTGAGTTATGAGGAAAAACCCACAATATAAAAGGAATGTTTTTCATTTAAATTGTTTTGCTTTTAGACAGCTTGACTTACTCAAAAGCAATAGAAGATCCTTGACTTCATTTCTATTTCAAAGCACAATCACCACTTGACATCTGTTTTTTTCTGGGCAGTTGAAACTATCTTGCTGACTGCATGACTGCAGATGAATATTTGAAAAATCATCCAGTAATGTGCAATCTCATTTGAGGCAGGCACTACCATGTCAATTTGAAGCAACTGTGAATAGCCCTTACTAAATATTTCTAATGCCATTTGATAGGTGTCACTGACTTTTAAGAAAACCACTGAGCCACTTCCTTTCCTGACCGTGTTTGGAATTACTGTACACATCTTTTTTCCTGGCCTCTGGCAGAAGCTTGTGATGTAAATAAGTTCATATGGCTGGTTGGAAAGGAAGAAGGTGTGCATTACTAGACGAAGTACATCAAAGGGTGTGCATGGTTTCAACCAAAATTAAGAACAGGAGTGCCTTAGAGAGACACTCCTGAAATTCTTCTACAGACTATACCTTGCTTTGAGGAATACTTTTTCTCCCTATTAATGCTGCTCCTTCCTGTCTCTGTTTCCACCCATATTCCAAAACTGTAGTGAAACCAGTGTCCACTATAAAAATAGTTATGAGGAAGTTTGAAGTACCAGAAGATTTGAATAAAAGGGATACTGATATGCCCATGTCACAAACGAGATCCTAACACATTTTTTTTGTTTTGTTTCATTTTGTTTTGTTTTTTTCAGAAGCTTCCATATGTGACTACTTTTTAAATTCTCTCCCATGGACACATTTATACCTTAAAACTTTGTCTTATCATTTCCTTAGCTATGGGATGAAAGAGAGTTTCAGAATTCTTTCAACACCTTTCAGAACTGACATGATGTGTGGTACAGTTCAGGTCGCTATGCCTAAATTAAATTTTGTGTGTTTACAGAAACAATTATGAACTTTCAAGATTCTATTCTTACAGAAGTACTTAATATATAAGATGAAAACCTCCTAATCCTTCCTCCAAAAAGAGAACCACTCTCAATATTCACTGCATATCGCCATTTCCCAAGCAAAATATTTTTTCTATACGAGTACTAGAATATGTTATTACATCCTCTTTCTACAAAGTTATTCTTTGATCACGATTTCTAGCAAAAATCCAGAAGGACAAGACTATTTTCACCCTTTCCCATTTGATTTTCAAATGGAAAAAGAAAACTTCCACATTCCTTTTCTTGTGTTTTTTTTTTTCTTTTCCTTGATCTAATTCCATTGTTTGAAGAAGCAGGGTCTTTGGTGATGGAATTCATAGACGTTTCCTGACATTCTCAAAAAATTCTATTCAATATTAAACTATAGCATTCATAACTAACATTTTTTTCATTCAGGAGAATTTAATAAATACATTCTAAGAAAGTTTGCTATAAAGAAAATTGCTGGCAAGTGAAACAAGCTCTCTTCTGATTTCCATTTAAAATTAAATATGCCTAACAAAGGATTAGAATTTCATAAACCTTTAAAGTTACATTTAAAAGAAAGGGGTTAATTTTGTGATTAACATAATTAGCACTCAATATAACATCATGAAAACATATATATTGACCAGCTTAGTTCTATTAGGATTTTTAAGAATGAAATGTTTGTGTAGTTCTCTGCCTAATAGTACTTCCAAAAGCATGGCATAAATAATATTCACAGCAAGTTTGTCCTTTAAAATTTATCACCAACAAAGAAAAAAGTGACCTGGAATAGAAGACAGGAGCCCAGGTATATGTCTTTGGCTCTGCTACCAGCTGTTTGCATTTATCTGAGAAAGTAATTGAGCTTCCAAAACTTTGATTTCCTTATCTATAAAATTAAAAGCGTCAATTGAATTTGCTTAAAGATTTTTTGAAACACTTAAATCTGTCGATTGCTGATCTTGGTGAAAACTGTTAGGGTCATCTAGTTGTTATAACAAAACATCCCAAATTCAGAGGCTTACCACAAGAGTTTATTCTGTGATCATTATGTGACCAAATCCAGCGAGCCTGCTCCTGGAAGCTTTCTTCCATGTATATACTGAGGAACTGAGGTTTCTCACATCCTGTGGCTCTTTCATTCCCTAAACCTTGAATTCCTCTGCACCCGATTCACAAAAGAAAAAAGACAAAGCAAAGAAGGACAATCACTTAGTAAAGGACCTTTCATAGAATTAGCACACCTTCTGTTTACTTAATTATAGCAGATTACATTATCCCACCTAGCTACAAAGGGGACTGAGAGATGTAGTTCCTAGCTGTGCTGCCACTTTTCAGTGACAATGCTACATTATGGAAGGTGGAACACAAGTTTTGGCAGACAACCCCACAAACACCATCCTAGTTAGAGCCCATGATTCTATGTAATATGTAATGGTGGGAAAAGAAGTAATGGTGTTGGGAAAATTCAGTGAGTACCAACATACTCAAATGGCTCTTATATTCAAGCAACACCCCATGGCACAATTGATGGAATAGTTCCAGGAAATACGAAGTTTTACTAATACACTGTAGAAAGTCAGAATTTGAGCTAATATCTGCCCTGCTACAGAGTCTGACAGGGATCCTGTGCTCTGCAGTATTTCATCCATCCAAAAGAGTCCTACCATTTCCAGTAGCAAGGCACATTGACTCTATTTCCATCTTAAACCTGAAACCATTTCAGCCAGCTCTCTCCAGTCTTCCAGCAATTATGTCTTACAAATTTCCTTGCTTAAGGCTGGCTGCATAATCTGTTGGTACCAGTGCAAAATGAAGACCCAAGGCCCCTTAGTCAAAAAAACAGGAAAAATGTGCCATTAAAAGTACTCAAATATCTAGTTTTTTCCTTTCTCCCAGTGATCACTCTCTCTTTGTCATGTTTTTTGTTTGCAGTCTAATGCTATCCTAAGTCAAGAAAAATTAAAATTTTAACTTATTAGCATAAATCTTACCATTCACCTTCGTATTGTGTCGTATGCCAATTTTAAGTGTAAATATAAGAGCATTTAACTGGTAGGAGATCTCCAAAATCACCCAGTTCATATTTACTGGCTCAACCCTGCAGGCCCTTTGAGCTGACCAAAAAGGGAAAATGCATATCAAACTCAGGAAGGTTGGAAGCAAGAAGAGAGACTCCCCAAAACACAGAACTCCCTAAAACACAGAACCAATCCCTGGAGCAGTCGAAGCCACAGGTATATTTGCTAGAGAAAGTAGACGTCCTCCACCCTACTCCCACCCCTCACTTCCAAGCCCTGGCTGGGACCCAGTCCTGAGACATGGGGCACATGTGCTGTGCTATCTCAGGCCCCACCAGCCACCCTTGGAGAAGTCAAGTTAGATATCTCCCCTTCCCACTGGCCCAGCTCAGGGCAGGCAGGTGAATTCAAGAATCTTTAAACCCTTCCACCCATAATCGCTCAGTCCCTAGATCAGGGTAGGCAACAGGCTGAATGCACCAGAGTTCACCAGTGCTGGGACGGCGGCCACCAGAGCTGCCTCCAGTTGCCACCAGCCTCCCACCCAGTCCTCCTGTATGTCCAGCCCAAGCCTCCCCGGTTCCTCCACCCCAACTCCATGTCGTATTTCACCCATAAAACGCAAATTCAGAAATAAGATAATTAAGAATTTCAGGACTGCAATAGACAAACATGAGGTCCTTTAGAGCATGGGCCTTGCACAGTCCTGCTGGCTGCAAGTCCCGTGAAGCCAGCTCGACCTCTACTTCAAATGAATCAGTCTTGAGGAACGATGTGTCTTTCCTCCAGCCAGGATGTAAATAAACCCTGAGACTCCACGTGAACCAGCCTTGCCAAGGAGTCTCACTCAAAGAAACAGTCCTGTAAAATAACCATGAGTAATGAAAAATAATTCCATTATTTGCTTGTGTTATGCAAAGAGAATTTAACTAACAACTCAAAGCAACAATTTTTCAACTCCTAGTCTTCTACTTTACAATTATCTCTCATTCAAACTTCTCTATAGTCATTTATTCTTCTCATTTTCCTCTTTGCACCAAAATATGTTCTCCCTGACACCAACCCCATAAAGCTTTTGCTCTCTTCCTTCCCTTCTACACTCTCTCTCAGCTGTTGTGGAAATCAACTCAGCCACTTGGTTTTCTTTCGCTTTTTCCTCTGCTTTCACTGTTACTAAGGTTCTCTGATCCAAAGGGGAGCCCAGAAACTGATGCAAAGGACAAAAATCTTTCCCTCTGACAAGAGTGGGAGCAGGACACAGACTGCACATATACTTTCGGCAATGATATGTGTCCCAAGTACATATTAATAATTCCATCACACATGTTGACTTAATTTATCCCCTAGAATAGCTCTCGATGCTGTAGCCTCTAAACAGCAGCTTTCTCTCAATGAGTAGTAGAAGCCACAAGCACTAAGTTTATAGAAAACCTAAGGGCTCAGCTGTGGCACCTGCTAAATATGTGACACTGGATGGATCATTTAATCTGAGCCTTTCATTTCCTCTGTGGTGTGTATAAACCAGTATTTGGGGGTAATCCTGGAAGCCTAAGGAACTGACTCTTTCTCAGTCCCATACATTAATTTATATATTAATAAGTAATATTAATTGATCTTAAGCAAATGTGTTTCAAGGAAAAGAGGTGGGCCTGAATTAAAGAAAAAATGTCTTTTTGGAAGAGACACTGGGGTAGTAATAGTTCATCAAGGCTTTCTGAACTTAAGTAGAATATCTCCAAACACCACTTCCTATTTTCTATTTTCCAGTTACATATTTCTGATTAATGGTTTGACTCTCAAACTTTCCGATTAATAGTCTAACTCCCAAATATCTTGATTCCAGGAGAGAGGACATAACTCCCAAGTACACCGATGAGAATTGATGTGTCATATTATAAATTAAAATGTTGGCATACTGAATTCATTTGTCCCCTAACAAAGGGTATACATTGTGAGAAATATGTTGTTAGGTGATTTTGTGATTGTGTGTACATCATAGAGTGTACTTACACAAATTCAGAATTTATTCCCAAAATCTTTTTTTAATAATAAATTTTTAGCTTATTGTAACTTTTTTACTTTATAAGCTTTTTAGTTTTTAAAATTTTTGACTCTTTTGTAGTAATACTTAGCTTAAAACTCATGTTGTATAGCTGTACAAAAATATTTTCTTTCTTTATATCCTTACTCTATAAACTTTCTTTCTTCTTTTGTTTTCTTTTTCTTTTTTAAACTTTTTTGTTAAAAACAAAGACACAAACACACACATTAGCCAAGGCCTACACAGGATCAGGATCATCAATATGCCTGTCTTCCCCCTCCACATCTTGCCCCACTGGAAGGTCTTCAGGAGCAAAAACATTCATGGAGCTGTCATCTCTTATGACAATGCCTTCTTCTGGATACCTCCTGAAGGACCTGCTTAAGGCTGTATTACAGTTCACTTTTTTTTCTTTTTTCAGCAAGTGGACAAAGTACACTCTAAAATAACAATCAAAAGTATAGTTTAGGCTGGGCACAGTAAGTCCCGCCTATAACCCCCGCATTTTGGGAGGCCGAGGCAGGCGGACCACCCAGGCTGGTCAGGAGTTCAAGACCAGCCTGGCCAAAAGTGGTGAAACCCCATCTCTACTAAAAATCCAAAAGTTAGCCGGGCATGGTGGTACACACCTGTAACTCCAGCTACTTGGGAGACTGATTCGGGAGAATCACTTGAACCTGGGAGGCAGAGGTTGCAGTGAACCCAGATTGTGCCACTGCACTCAAGTCTAGGTGACAGAGCCAGATTCTGTCTCAAAAAAAAAAAAATACATAAACCAGTAGTATATTTTTTATTATCATTATCAAGTATTACGTACTGTATGTTACTGTATGTGTTATAGTTTTATAGGACTGGCAGCACAGTAGGTCTGTTTACACCAGCATCATCACAAACACATGGGTAATGCATTGCACTATGACATTACAACAATGGCTAGGACATCACTGGGTGATAGGAATTTTTCAGCTTCATTATAATCTTATAGGACCACCTTCGTATATGTGCCCTGTCATTGACCAAAAGGTCATGTGGCACATGCCTTTTTATCAGTCTTGTGTGAATTTAGGTAGTGTGAGACTATTGCTGAAATCTTGATCATTTCAGAGTATATACAATTCTATAAGTTATTAACTTAATAAACTGAGTACAAACCTGAAATGTAGTGACCCACTACTCAATATTTCTAACTGAATTCCACCTGATACCTTAGCAATATGCAAACCTGGATGACTAAAAGCTAACTACTAGGTTGCTGTAAAAATTAAGGAGTTAATGTATGTGAAAGTCTCAAGAACAAAGTCTGACATCTACAGTTGCTTCAAGTTTTTATGTAATAGATTTTCTTGTTTACCCAATTTGCATTTGTTTGAATGTGTGATCATTAAGACTACAAGGATCATTTGTGTTTACTTTCTGCTTCTAAAGGAAGAAAAAATAATCTGTGTCTTATGCTCTAACAATGGATATGGAATCTTGTTTAAGGTTTTGATCAGGTTAAGAGAAAAAAATAAAATTTCAGAACTTCTGCTACTTTTTTGGCATGTGTTTTTGTTTTAGGTTAACAAATATTCTTAAACATTTTGTGCTGTAAAATGGTAGTCACCCACATTAAAAAGTCTTTTATCTTAAAACTTGCTCTTTTTATCTTAAAACTATGCCTGGTTAAGAGTAGGGTACAGAAAGCAAAATTACATTGTATAAAAAATTAACAATAATTTTGGGGCTGGAGTCTAGCAGGTAGACTGGGACCAGAGACAAGAAGATGAAGGCCAGGCAAAACTTAAGGAGGGCATATAGATGGCAAAAATGTGGGAGGATAAAATGAATGTTAGAGCGTGATGATTAACATTCTATTTCGCATTTTGTCTCTTCAGTGACACCCTGTAATCACTCCACTACTGTCTCAGTTTGGGCTTCTGTAACTAATTACCACAGTGGCTCAAACGAGTTGGTGGCTCAAACAACAACTTATTTCTCATGGTTCTGGAGGCTGAAAGTACAAATTAGGGTGCCAGATGGTTGGGATTTTGGTGAAGGCCTTCTTCTTGGTTATGTCCTCACGTGGTCTTTTCTTGGTGCTTACAAGCAGAGAAGAAGTGAGCTCTCTCGTGTCTCTTCTCATAAGGACACTACTAATCCCAGCCTGAGAGCCCCACCTTCATGACCTATTACCTCCCAAAGATCCCACTTTCAAAAACCATCACATTGGAGATTAGGGTTTTCTATATATAAGTTTGGGGGAGATAAAAACATTCAATCCAAAGCAATTATCCTCAAAGTAAAAGTCTGCTACACACCCAGTCTCGTGTCATTGGCACTTTGGGGAGTTTAAATAATCCAGGTAGTGAGTATCCAGAAGGAAGCAAAGTGGTGTGGAGAAGGAGGAGAACAGCAGTCACATAAGCCAAGATTCAGAGCAGAGACAGGGAGTAATGAGAAGAAACAACCACCCCATGAATCCTTAGAGATTTTGGAGATAAGGAATGTCGTAAAGAATGTTCATTTCTTGGTTGGCATTGGGGCTGGACAGGGTGACCTCAGTCATCTGAAAATATTGTAAACATTCAGGCAGCTGATAATTAGGTTCCCACTGTGGGGCTCAGCATCCCAGAATGTACAGTGCCTGTTTGTCTATCATGGTGATGGTGATAATGATGAAGGTAGCAGAGCCACAGCTGTGTGCTCCACCCTCTGGGCATCTTGGTTCTAAAAAAACCACAAACACGCACACGCTTATCTATGGTTCTAAAAAAACCACAAACATGCACACGCTTATCTATGAAACTGAGACAGATGCTCCTGGCCTATTCAAATAAACACATACTTTAATCAGTCATCTTTCTGATATGCAAAACTGTAAGAGTTATTCATCTTGCTTTATTTTCCAAGAATTTACCCATGCTGACATGCTCCAGGGTTAGATAACAATGTTCTGTAGGATTTATTTATGTTGAATTTTCAGAAACATTTTTTTCAATGTATTTCTTCCTCAAAACTTTATCTCTGCAAACATCTCACTTAACTTGGACCTGCAAATATGGATTTGGCATTTGATGATACCTAAACTGAGTAGCTCAATGTGCGTTAGGCAAACTGAATTATTTCAACGTGTCTGACTTTATCTCTTTTCTCCTGTCTAAGTCTCTAGGTTTGAAATATCCCCTTCACCATTTTTATTACATTAAATTATTATCGAGGAAGGCCTCTGCCTTTCCTTCTCAGCTAGCCATTCTTTCAGAATCCAATCTATCCTTATTTTATCAAACATAATTCTAGATGTGTAGACAATGGCTCAGGTGAAAACTCTATCTTCTTAAAATAGTTGAAAACAAAATAAAAGGCAATGTTACTCTTCCTTCATAAGTGACGTAGAAGTTCTTCCATTTGGGTTGGTTGCTTTTTTATTTTCCTTTTTTTTTTCCTTTTCTTCTTCTTCTTTTTTTTCTTTCTTTTTTGGAAGGAATAAAGAACAAGGGGACCGAACTTTTAAAAAGGAATCATTGGATGATGTTGGGCAAAATGAAAAGGAAACTCCTATGATAAAAAAATTTTTGAGAATTGCCTGTGTAATACACTAAAACATTCTTTACAGGCCGTATATATGCCTACATCTTCAAAAAGTATCTTAGAGGAGAATGAAAACTTTTGGTGTTCCAAAGCTCAACTTTGACATTTTAATTATTTCCTTTAAAAAATCCACCCATTTGATGAAAAGACAAAGGACTATTGTTGTTAACTTACCAAAGAAACTTACTAGAATGCAAAACATGGATTATTGTATTACTGCTTATTAGTAATTTTATTTTTAGTTTTTCATTATCTTCATCCCTACCTGTCCTAAAGTTCTGTCTCTATCAGCACCAAATCTCAACCTTTTTTTAACCCCTAGTACTTCCCCAGCAATAATCCAGTCACCTGAGATGATTAAGATATGCTTATTTTATTACCAACTCAACCCACTGACAACTCAAAGCAAAACAATTAATGAACAAATGTCTTCATGTCCCCAGTTGAAATGCTTGTGTGCACATTTACACATACACACCCTTCTTTGCATCATATTCTTTCCCCACTACCCAATACAAAAGCTTGTTCTATGGGACAGGCGATGGGAAGTAGGAAGACTTTGTGACAAATTAGAAGTCAAGTTAGTCAACAAATCATAATCTCTGACTTTTCGTGTTATAGGCTTTGCTAGATTAACCCAATCAGTATGAACTAATACAACTGTGCATTGTCTTGGCAAGATGGAAACAGTTATAAAGTATAAATTTCTACTAAAATTCTCACTAAAATAACACATCCTAAATTAAAACGTTTGAACTCCCACAAGCACAGATAGATACATCTTCCTCTGGGATTCATAACATGGCGCTTGCTGTACACTTGTTGCCAGTTTCTTTCTGTATTTTTAAAAAAATTATTATATTGTATGACATGTTATTGTATTGTTCATGGAATGTGTTTTTCTCAAACAAGTTTCTGAGGTAGGACCAGCTGCATCATCTGCAAGGCCCGGTGAAGATGAAAATACAGAGCCCCTTGTTCAAAAATCTAAGAATTTCAAGACAGTAACATCTGAGCATTAAGCCAAGCATCAGACCCCCTAAGCAATGGGCTCTGTGTGACTGCACAGGTCGCATGCCCATGAAGCCAACCCTGCTCTAAGGGCAACAATCTATTTATTATTCATATTTGTAATCCCAGAAAATGTTGCACACAGAATCTGAGAGTAAGCCCTTAGTCAATGAATGTTGAACCAATAAATAAATTCCGATATGCTACAGAGAAAAGTAGAATTCATTTGATATGAAAAATAAGAATGTGCCCTCACTTTACATTTTACTTGGAATTCCTGGTGGATGAACAAGGGGTAAATTTAATCAATTAAAGGACATTTGCTGCCTTTGCACCTAATTTCATTTCTATTTATTTCAAAGACTCTTAAAAAGATAAAAGTAATATAAAAGAATTCCAACAGTTGCCAATCTCCACGAAACTGGATTCAGATACTTTGCTAGAAAGCAGGGGATTCAGAGCAATGATGTATCTCTTTCTATACTCAGAGCCCTCCTGACAGTATGAGGAGGTGTGTAGCCACCACATTCCCAGACCCACCATCCTTGCCCCTTTCAGAACAATGCTCCACCTTCACAATCTTGCCTTTTCTTTTTATCCCTATAAGTCCCGCACTGCAATCTCAATGGTTGCTCACATTCCAGAAGATAATGAAATTTTCAGCTGGTATGTTTTTTGGCTGTCTATTGACATTTGACTAAGGATTTGCAAGTCTAACTTCCATGTGCCAATCAGGATTCTTCTATTAGTGTTCCAACCTTGTTGACTTGAAAAAACTGCTTCTCAGCAGAGGGATGACTCTGGTAGCAGCTGTCAGTCAGATGTCCATCAGAGCCACCACCTATATACAACTCTTCATTTGCTAGAGGAATGAGAGGATCAGCTTACAAACATAAGAATACTCGCCAGCATCTAGAGCAGAATCTGCACAGAACTCTCTGGGCCCTTCCAATATGGTTCATTACTTTCTTTTCTGTCAATGTCTCCAATGTTTTTGGCTTTGGGACAAGACCAAAACTGGCACTGGGCAAACTTAAATGGAGCAGGAAAAGCTGTTCTTGTGATATTTATGACCTGATGTGAAACATGAAGTACCAGACATTTCATAGGAAATCATCTTACTGAAAGATTTCCAGTACAGATTTGCTGGATGTAAAGAGCATTTGGGGTTTGAAGAAGTGTGTTTCCTCTTAGGTACTTCAATAGACCTGTGTGCCAAGTCTTTTGATTTCAGCTTATTACTTGCCTAGATCAGACCTTTCCAGGTTCCAAACCTCCAACCCATACTGGATGACTCCGAGGACTGGACCTGGGTTATCTGAGTTGTCCTGCAATGCAACAGAAAAACCTGCCACAGCAGTCGTCTGGAATGATATTTTCTTGGTTAAGTCTGTGAGAAATAATCAAGTAGGAAGGAATATCAGGGTGATTACATACAGCTGAACTTGGAGGGAATGCTGTTAGAGACAGGATTTCAAAGACTTGAAAGAAATTTCATAGGGCATTTAGTGAGTAGAATCTGTAAAAATTGCAACCTATAGCCCCCTTATTTATGCTACACATTTTCACCCATCCAAAGCAAATGTTCAGACACTGCTGTCATGGCCCCTTCTCTCCTTTGAAGTCTTATTTCCACTCCATATTAGCCCTTTTTTAGACTTTATTTTTAACTGTTCTCCTCATTCTAGGTAACTTGATGGGTATATCTCCCCAAGGGACATAAAACATCTTCACAGTCATAGAAAAAGGCCTGAACAACTATTATTTATCTTGAGATAAAATCAATTTTCGCCGGGAGTGGTGGCTCAAGCCTGTAATCCCAGCACTTTGGGAGGCCGAGACGGGCGGATCACGAGGTCAGGAGATCGAGACCATCCTGGCTAACACGGTGAAACCCCGTCTCTACTAAAAAATACAAAAAACTAGCTGGGCAAGGTGGCGGGCGCCTGTAGTCCCAGCTACTCGGGAGGCTGAGGCAGGAGAATGGCGTAAACCCGGGAGGCAGAGCTTGCAGTGAGCTGCGATCCGGCCACTGCACTCCAGCCTGGGTGACAGAGCGAGACTCCGTCTCAAAAAAAAAAAAAAAAAAAAAAAAAAATCAATTTTCTAAGTTTTCTGTTGGTATTTTTGGTGTACCAGAGACTGCTGATAAGGCCAACTACAAAAATAAATAGTTAATGAAACTAAACCAAATGTACTAAAATGTTGGGCCAAATTTACTTTGACATTTATTGAATATTTCAATAACTGCACATGTGACCTCAGTAGAGCTTCTAGCATGCAAATAAAGTGTTTTTTTTTTATTCTGGATAATTTTCATATTGAGATCTTCTAATCAATCTTGTTTACTCCTGCTTAAGTGTTGCTTTTCGCAAGTCATTAAGTATATTCTCTTATCATCATAACCTTAAAAGTATACATGTATCTCTATGAACAGGACAGATGATCTTCTCTCTCTCCTTTTTGCTATTTATAAATTCTCTTAGTAATTCTATATTTCTAATTGTAAAAGTACACTTATATCCAAGTCCAAAAAATTAGACCCAAGCCTAGTTTGAAGGTATTATATTGCCTAATATAAGATCTTTCCAAAGTACATTTATAATTAAAAACTGCTTCACCTGTGTTCTCAGTAGGCCATGTACCAGTTCTTTTCCAAGACATGCGATTGAGTCATGCATTCATGCCAGGCACTCCCATGCATGCATGCAACTACATTCCTTTCCGCAGAGAAGATACATGTGCCTACAAGTCACTGAAACAGACATGCCCATCACTCAGTATTCAAACTTTGGCTTTTCCTCATTGCTAAAAGGCAGACATTCCTAGACCATTTGGGAAAAGTAGAAGTTGACTTGCTCATTGAAACATACAATGTGTCTGTGATTTACATCAGAGAACTGCAAACTAAATCCACAATGAGACATCATCTTACACCAGTCAGAATGGCTATTATTAAAAGGTCAGAAAAATGACAGATGTTGGCATGGATCTGAAGAAAAGGGAACACCTATACATTGTTGGTGGGAATGTAAATTAGTTCAACTTCTGTGGAAAACAACATGGACATTTCTCAAAGAACTAAAAATAGAACTATCATTCAACCCAGCAATCTCACTACCATGTATCTACTCAAAGGAAAAGAAATCATTATATCACAAAAATACATGTACTTGTATGCTCATTGCAGCACTATTCACAATAGCAAAGTCATGGACCTAACCTATGTGTCCATCAATGTTTTACTGGATAAAGAAAATGTGGCATAGATACAACGTGGAATACCATGCAGCCATAAACAGAATGAAATTATGTTCTTTGCAGCAACATAGATGGAGCTGGAGGTCATTATCCTAAGTGAACTAATTCAGAAATAAACAGAAAACTGAGTGCCACTGCTCTTATTTATAAGTGGGGCTAAATAATAGGTGCACATGGACATAATAAACCCTGGGGACACCAAACGTGGGAAAGGTGAGGGGGGAGTGAGGGTTGAAAAATTACTTATCAGATACGATGTTTGCTATTTGGGTAATGGGTACACTAGAAGCCCAGTCCCCACCAGTATGCAATATACCCATGTAACAAACAAGCACATTTACCCTCTGAATATAATATAAAATATATGTTAAAAATTTTAAAAACAAAATATATATATATATATTCACACAGATGGGTATATGTGTATAAATTACAGATATATATTTATATGTTTTTGTATATATGCACATATATAATATATATTACATATATATTTATATGTATGTCTGTGAGTATGTGTGTGCATCTTCCCTTACTAGAAAATTCTTTGTGATTGGTTGTGTTTGTAATTACTAACCATCAAGAGTCATGGACATTTTCTTTGTACAATACCTTTTCCTAAGTCAGTTTCCCTGGAAACAGAGCTACTGATTAGGATTATTGTGCAAGAATTTACAGAGAAAATGATATTAGAAGAAGGACTATAAGAAATGCAAAGTAAGGCAAATGATCTCTCTCTTTTATTTTGGCTATTAACAAGATATTGTGTCATGTAATGCCTGTAGCTCTAATTGCAAAAGTCCAGGTTGAGAGGCGAAGCTAAGCAAAGATGTAATTGCAGCTGGTGACTCGCTTCAGCCTGATCTCATGAGGAGCTCCAGAGCAAGAACTGTGCCATAGAATTGGTACCATCTTGAGGCAAGGAAGCCATATTTTTGTATCCAATATTAGCTTCCCAAGGAAGGGAATCATCTCACAGGGAAGAGGGCTCCCATTTGGCTGGGAGCCAATTTCCAGAGGAGACAACTGACCAGCATTCACAGTAGCTGGGAGTTAAGTGTACCTTTCTTTGATGTGGATCTGAGGAGAACACCAGCAACACCACTGTAGTCTGAGCAGCGCTGCATGCTGCTCAGATCCACTTGATTCTCACATTACCTCCCATTCTTCCAGGTACAACTTTTCCAAGATTTATACCACTGAAACATTCTGGGAGAATTTCAAAATGAAGGTTGATAGATTAGACTACAGTCCCAAGTGCTACAATTGATTCCAAGTTTGTAACTAATACTCATTGTCTCCTCCTCCACTACTCAGGGCATATTTCCTTTCCTTCAGCCAGCATTTGTGTTGGTCTAGGTGGTTTGCTTTGTAGGCCCTCATCCCTGTGGAGTCTGAATCCCTAGTGACTATGTCCTTATCAGACTGGGCTTACTATGGTTGCATTTACACCTAAAAGTGGACATGGGAAAACCAAAAGATGCCAAGATCAACTTAATGACAAAAATATTCTCCACACCTCTATTATATAGCAGCAGCCAAACCTGTTGATGACTGGGGTAAATTACCCTCTAATAGGGAACTATTTTCTTAGCATGTGGGTCTACTATCATGAGAAGCCCCAAAATGACCACACAACAAGTGTTTATTCAGATTCTTAATGTGTCTTCGAGGGGAGAAGTCCCTACCACCCCAGGAACCAGAACCTCCACAACAATAAAGCTTATGGTTGCGGGAATGAGAAGCACAAAGTCTCCAAGCGGTCAATGGGAATGATGTCGAGTAGAACCACTTCTACTTACACCCTTTGGCTCTCCAAATTTTATGTTCTACCTATTAGGGACAGAACAGCCAAGGACCTTTGGCTTAATGTGCATACCACATATTGCAGGATAGCACCCCATCCTTGCAAAGTGTCATCTCCAAGTTGGTATCTCAGCTGAGAAGAGGTGATCCCATTGGTTTTGGGATGATGTAGTGTGTGTTAGAAATAGTGGATCCCATGGTCATGTGGTCACCATCACCCTTCTGCCACTAAAGCTGACTCCTTTTTTCAAGGAAATATCATGTGAGCTCCCATGTTAGTATATGAGATACTTCATGAACCCTTGAATTGTGATGCTGGCCAAGGCATAAAAGGTCACCCTTCACTGGAATACAAGATAATCTTGTCAAAATGAATCACTGTTCCTTTAGGGCAGAAGGGGATCCAAAGTAAAAGCTTGCCCCCAGGTAGCTGCTTGGCCTCCTTGAGAAATGATGTCTTAGTAGGGACTCACCATTGGTCTTGGTGTCAATAGACTGGATATTAGTAACAGCAGTAATTTGATCAGCCTTCATGACAAAGAGACAACCCACAGCCTCACTCTCTGCCACTAGGTCCACTCCATTCAAAAGCCCATTGTACAATCCCTGAGACAGCTGAGAACAGAGGCAAACTGACATCTATCTTGCCCAATTTTTTTTTTTTTTAGCACCCCTTCTGGACAAAGTTACTTACATTTTGTTACACCAAGTTACTCATACTTTGTGCTCATTTCTATAGGTCCAACCCCATGTCTCTTCCTCAGACATCCTTATCATTGACCTTCCAGTCTGGTTCCTTCCAAACTCCTGACCAACCAACTAAACCATTTACCACTTTCCATGAGTTTATGTATATTCAACAAGCTAAGCCATTCACCATTGCCTACGGGTCTAGGGATGTCTTAATCTTAGTCTACTTCCCATTCCAACAAAGGAACTAAAAGAGATCACTCACTGAAGAGCTGCCCATTTGAAGAGTTCTCTCTCACCACAATCACTTTGCATGTGACTGTAGTAGAGCAGCAGTGCAGTATTAGCTTATACCCACATACCAACATGACTGATTCATGAACCAAGCTCAGGGTCTTGCCTCTTCCATTAGCCATTGAAAAGAAAGCCCCAGAAAACATAGCTATGAGCTGAGAGAGAAGCAAAGGTGAAACACTAGCATGTGACATGGAAATAAGTGTCATGCAGCCTACTTTCACTCTCTGAACTATCTCAAGCCCCATCCTGGATCTACTACCAGCATTTTATCTGGGCCCAAACTTATTACTTGGAGTGCTGATAGTATCCAACTCATAATGGAAAGACATGGCTGAATGGGCACTTGTTAACACATGAATAGATGCTCAGCTTCTACCAGGATCTAATAGCATGCCAGGGTGTTTTTCAAATGATGTGTAATACTCTGTGGCAGACGGCATAAACTTGCTCCAGAATCCTGTGCCGCAGTTCTCTTATTGTGACTTTCCAGGGGCTCCACGTGGTGTTTTATCTTTCTATATTTTTATTTTTATTTTCAGTCAGCTTTCTAAGGTTGAACAGGCATTACTTTTCTACTAGATATACCTCTACTACCATAGGATCTGCCCAAGAGGCAGCACTGGTTACTCCACAGCCCAGACTTGCTGCAGAGTCCTTTCTTGCTCTGAGATCCACTCAGAACTAGCAGTTTTTCACCTTGTAATAAATGGGTCACAGAAGTATCCCCAAGTACAGAATATGTTGCCTCCATAACCCAAAGAGGCCTACCAGGGAATGTGCTTCTTTCTTAGTGTTAGGAAGTATAAGGCACAACAATCTGTTCTTCACGTTGGATGAAGATATTCCAGCATGCCTTATAAGACTGGAACACATAAAATGGTCACTAATGTGACAGGCCCTTGAACTTTTTTAGAACTTATCTCTTTCCCTCAGGAGCACAGGCATGTTACCAGGGCTTACATTTACCACTTCTTGCACATCAGGTCTAATGAACAAGATATCAATAACATGGATCAGTAGTGAAATATTCTACAGAAAGTCCAGATGATTCAGCTATCTTCAGTTTATAATGTGACAGGAGAATAAACATAGCCCTTGGGTAAGACTGTACATATGTACAGTTATCTATCTCATGTGAGTGTGAATTGTTGTGATCATAATTTCTGATGAGTATTGAAAAGAATGCATTTGTCAGCTTCATCGCTTCATACTACATAAGGAGGCGGTGCTGCTGTGCTCTCATGAACATTCCAATTTGACACAACTGCAGTTAGCTTTCTTTAGCCCAATATCATCCTGCCATAGCCATCAGTTTTTTTTTGTTTGCTTTTTTTTTGTTTTTTTTTTTTTTCAGGAACAGGACTAGTGAATTAATTGGGGATATGACAAAGATGACAATCCCCTGCATTCCATACATTTTTAGTCTTCCAACCTCTTCAAAAGTGATGTTGTTTTCACTTACGTTTTTGGTCAAGGTGGAAGCCATTTCAGGTGCTTCCACCTGGCTTCTCTGACTACAATAACTTTTATTTAAAGGTTGAGGAGCTAATGTGAAACTTCTGCTTACTACCAAGTATGTTCATTTGGTTTATGTGTTCAAAAACAGAGGAAATGACCAGCAGGTAAGCCTTCAATGAATACACTGAAATAGACATGGTCCAAGACTTTATCTTTTTACCTGGCCCCATATGCCTCTAGTCAAATAGGGGGTGATTGAGGGACTTTTGTTCCCTTGGTATAAGGATCAGCTCAGATCCCGATCCATCAGTCTTTAAACTGTTAAGGCATGTCCCTCTCCAAAGGGCCTAGTCTCCCCCAGAGGGAAGGACAGAGTATATCCCTACTGTATGACTTGTGGGGCTGCTGAGTGTTTTTTGTAGATATCTGGCCACTCTTTCAGTTGACAGGTTCTATGTCTAAGCATTGCCTCAGTATGCAGACTTGACAATAAAGTGTGGCTTTCCATTGTGGTAGCTGCCCTCTGCTTTCTACTCATACATTTATGATCTAGTTTGATTGTGCACACATATTAAGCAACATCATTGTTGGCTGTCCATCCTTCTTGCCTCTAGGAACATTTCTTGGGTTCCATTCCAAGCTTCTGCTCATTATGATACTTAAAATTGCCTTGCTTCTCTCAGTTAAGTGCAGCTACCTGGCTATTTCTGGATCCTAACTCCCATGTCTGTAACAGCATCTCCTATTGAGGCCCAGTGTACAGAGGACAGCCACCTCTAAACTTCTCAAAGATACTAGTTCTTCTTCACCAGCACATTTCTTATTGCTTTGATAGATTTTTCCCCAAGACCTTTCAAGGAATAGACTCAAATGGTGGCTTTTCCAGCCTTATTTAGTAGCCCAAATTAGCATGGTCCCTTCTCCAAATTTTTAATACCTTTCTTCACAGTCTGCCACAGAAGTGTTGGCATCTCTACTTCATTTAATGAAGAACAGTGTTTGGAAAACCGTAGCCTTCAAGCCAGATCCAGCTGGTTTCCTTTTTCCGTAAGGAAAGTTTTGTTGAAATACTCAATTTACTGACCATACCCATTTGTCTACATATTGGCCATATGACCTTCAAAACCTAAAATATTTGTTACCTGACCTGTTACAGAGAAAGTTTGCTGACATTTGATGCAGGGCATTACTTTTCCCAATCTTCCCATCATTGCTTTTCCACCATCCTGGTAAAGCATTAAAACTGCCCGTTGGCACTTTACCAAAGTGTTAAATCCTGGGTCACAGAATGGTGCCCCCATTTCAATACTCTATTCCTTCTGCAGTTTTACTCCCTCATTGAGCTGGCATCTTCGGGAGTCCCAGGCACTATGTCCTTTGTCCTGTCAGTACGTGTTAACTAGGTCCAGTCACTGTTTTGGTATTTAATACTGCTTCTCCTTTAGCAGTCTAGCACTTTCCAGTTTAATTTTACTGAAATTTGACCCAAGTTATGGGCCTGGTGAGCAAAAGGAGAAGTAGGAACAGTTCTTGAGGAAGGCAAGCATTTTCCTAAAAAGTTCCTGTCTGCTCTGAGAACTCTACATGGTCTTCACACAGGGAAGAGGGAATTTTATCTTCCAATAAAAGTGATCAATTCTAAAGACCTGGAGAGGTCAGGGAAATCTAGGGTTTCAAGATGCTCAAGTGAATCTACCCAGATAGTCCCACCTTGGGCTTTCACTCCCATATCAGAGCTCTAACTTTGGCTTATGAAACTTCCCTAGGTTGGGAATTCAAGTTTTTCCAAAATTTTCTGCTTCTTCCAATTAAGTTCTGTTTCAAGCCATCAGTTTTGTCTGCTCTCCATTTACAGAAATTAGGATTTCTTTAATTGTTTCTAAGAAGGCCCTCCGATTCATATTTACATCAAACTATGAATTAATAGATCTGAGATTATCATGATCTCTAAATCTACAACATTTAGGAAAAGCAAAACAATTCCATGGCCCATACATCTTTTCCATACATCTTTGAAATGCCAGAGACATTTGATCAGTCGGTGTCCCTCCTTTCATCTGCACCCCCTGCCAGCTCACCATGGGTGAACATCTTAGACAGGAACTATCATGGCTCCACCAACCCAGGATACACTACCATGTGGCCAGTGAATAATTAAACTCCAGAATCCCATCTATAGGGTTTCTTTCTTAGGACCGCTCCCAGTACCAGTGTCCTAGAAGCAGAGCCTGAGACAGAAATTCTTCTATGAATGATTTATTGAGATATTACTTTCAGGAGAAAGGGAGTAAAAAAAGCAGTAAAGGCCTTAGTAAAACCAAACAAAGATAGTCTCCTCTGGAGACCAGCTTCATTTGATTTATAAGGAATTCTGGAGTACAGATGAATCTAGATGAATCACAGGTTTGTTACTTCCTTGATGGAGGGAGTTTGTCCTGACCCTTCTCCTATTCTCAGGGGGTGTAATGTGTCCAAGGTAAAGAAGCTCCCATTAGGTTGAGAGTAACTCTAGAGTCATTAGGGGCTGCTGTGAGTCATTAGGGGCTAGCAGTCATCATAGCTGAGGAATGGGTATGCAACCACGTAAATGGGATCTGGATGGGAACCAGGATTTTCACCTAAAACTAAAGAAATAATGCTGGTTGCTTTGAAGAACAGTCTCCTTGGGGCCCCAATGCACACCTTTCAGATTCTGTGTCCTAATGAACACTGGCTATCCTTACTTGCCATTTGGACCAAGGTCCACCCTCAGCTATGGGAGGAATGAAGGTTTGGTTTGGACTTTAGGAATGATAACGAGTCTCTTGATAATTCTAATATGGGTTCATTTGTTTTCGATAAATGAAAGAGCCCTGAAGGTGTAAACTTTCTTGACAGGACCAAAGTCACCAATGCCTTATTGTGAATTGTTTTACTAGATCTTTAGATTGGATCAGTGTTAGAGCAGGTGTTTGGGAGAAATGGAAAAGAAGGAGAGAAATTTGAGGCACAGACAGTAACCTTAGTATGTCAGGTCCTTGAGGAAGACCTATAAAAGCAAAAGATAGCATAAGGAAACCACATCTTTGATAAAAAGACTGATAATTAAATGCATCTTTGTGGAAAGGTAGAAAGGAGTAAAAACAAAACGCTATAATTCACTTGGGCTTGATTTTGGTACGCTGGGCACAAGAGGAACCTCAGTTTATTCTGAAGGGTAAGAACTATTTCTGATCTTTAATAAATTATTCTTAGTTTTCCTGTAATAGTATTACCCAGAGAAAAGGCAGGTTATTCTAGCTTATAGGACCACTAAGAAAGAGATGTCTTTTGGTAGAATTTGTTTTAAATACAGGGAAGTGACACATTCACTTTATTGCAATAAATGGAACAAAAATAGTGACACTGATAAAACTGAGCCCAGACAAGAGTAAAGTGTTGTAGGTACACCGGGGAAAGTTTCAAGAAAATGGCAAGATGAGAAAAATCATTGGGAACCAAAGGTACTGTCTTGAAGTTACAAAAATGTATTGGATTCAAGATTATATAAACTCAGAGAAGCTGTAGCAGTTCTGGGGGGTTACATCAGGTCCCAAGGTAAGTAACCATGAGGGCTCTTGCTGATTTGAGAAATTCTTTGGTCTTATGGTTGATCACAAAGGAGACTTAGAAGGAGGACATGAGACAAAGTAAAATTTCCAAACAGTCTCACTGCTGAAGCCAGTGCTAAGTTTTTAGCTTTCTTACTGTGTGTCGAGTACTCCTTCTACCCACCCCCACTCCATTTTCCCACATCCTTGAACATGTGACTATCCTTTATTCACCGCTGGACTAATTGTGTACTGGAACCTAGTCTTACTTGTTACCTTGATAGGAATACAAATAAGGTCAAAGCCATTTACTCAAATGTTGTCCCTGACTGTTTATCATGATATCTATAATTAACTGAGCAAATTAATGTCAGAGAAATAAGTTAGAGAGAAGTTCTTTCTCGACAAAAGAATGTTTTAAGTTAATGGGCTGACCATCTCCTTTAAGAGTGAAGTAAGGATGTAAATGTCAAGCAGTCCCTGACTTCACTTCAATATTTAAGGCTTATCTATTTAAATCCCCTCAGCAAATGTATTTTTAAGTAGAACCAATAAAATTACCTGTAACTAAAATGACCTGCCTACTTACCATTTCAACTTCTCCTACATCTAGTGCTTTCTTTTTTTTTTTTAATCAAAGAATCGTGCTATACAAAGATGAGGAAGAATTAGAGATGCCTTCTGGAGTCCTACAACTGTTGTTTGTTTCTCTAAGTGCGGAGAGCAAAGTGAACACTTGAGCTGGGTCTCCATGCATGTGGATGATGCCAGGAGTAAGGAAAGATGCTAAGGATGGTATTCCAGACTGAAAAAAAATACCATGGTCATTAACATAGCGAAGGAGAAGCATAGAGCATATATGATGTTCAAAAACATCTCTGGGGCCGGGTGCAGTAGCTCACACCTGTAATCCCAGCACTTTGGGAGGCCGAGGTGGGTGGATCACCTGAGGTCAGGAGTTCGAGACCAGCCTGGCCAACATGGTGAAACCCTGTCTCTACTAAAAATAAAAAATAAAAAAATAGCCAGGCATGGTGGCAGACACCTGTAATCCCAGCTACTTGGGAGGCTGAGGCAGGAGAATTGCTTGAACCCGGGAGGCAGAGGTTGCAGTGAGCCGAGATCGGGCTGTTGCACTCCAGCCTGGGCAACAAGAGCAAAACTCTGTCTCAAAAAACAAATAACAACAAAAAAAAAACCTCTGTAACCCAGACGTTATCTAGGTCTTCTCACCCCTTTAGATAAAATAAATTCAACACCTCAGCCCACATCATGTAGAAGTCTAGTGCCCTACTTTCAATTTCCAAGAGTAATAGTATTATGGATGTTTGAGTCTGAGCTCCTCTTTCTTTTAAACTAGTTGAGTTTATGGATTTTTCTGTTCATCCTGTGCAGGTTACTTCCTAGTCCACATTATGTCATCCAGCTGTGTCCCTTAGTCCCTTCCTGTCAATTCTACCAAAAACAACAGCAACAAACACACACATTAAACCTCTGCATATGTTGATTTGCATATGTGGATGCAGAAGGTCTTTGCTATGCAGCATGTGACCCACAGACCAGCAGAATCAGCATTGGCTGTGAGTTTGTTAAAAACGCAAATTCTCAGGTTTTACATCAAGCCTAAAGAATTGGAATTCAGTTTATATGCACATTAAAGTTCAGGGAGTACGCAGGCTAAGTGGCATGAAGTGAGATTATATATCTTAAACATTGAACTTCCCTCTTCTTATAAGTCTTCGGCTGTATCTCCTCAGTTTTTTCTTATCAATAAAGTCACACTAAATATTGCTTTGACTTCTTTGGCATCCCTATTACATTATGCCTTCCCTTATTAAGGATTGTTATCAAAAACTCGAGGCCTTATATTTCTATTTTTTATAGGGGAATTTAGCACTCAGTCTTTTTCTGTCATTCAGTTTCTGGTCCATATTTGCATATCTAATCCTGTTCATCAGATTCATAGATCCATTTCTTTGACAAAATACACTTTGCTTAAAAGAAAATAGTGGTTTTAAGCATTAACTTTTTTCTCTCCATAATAACTATAGCATACATATATGCAGCTATACTGTGGATAAAATAAGTCTCTCAGGTATTATAACTACATTTCAAAAATTCTGTTATATCATTTTTACCCTCTGATGTAATCATTAGCCCAGTCTTCAGGCTTCAGTGACACCAAATCATTCTATCAAACTAGGTATCCTACATGCATATAATTACAAAAATTAATTTGGGAGTCTATTAAAATCAAAACATTCCTAGTTCAGTTGTGTCATAAATGTTTAACAACTGGCTCTTTGGAAAATAATGTATGTAGATCTAAGAACTTCTCCTAGGCATTATAACTACATTTCAAAAATTCTGTTATATCATTGTTACCCTCTGATGTAATCATTAGCCCAGTCTTCAGGCTTCAGTGACACCAAATCATTCTATCAAACTAGGTATCCTACATGCATAAAATTGCAAAAATTAATTTGGGAGCCTATTAAAATCAAAGCATTCCTAGTTCAGTTGTGTCATAAATGTTTAACAACTGAATCTTTGGAAAATAATGTATGTAGATCTAGGAACTTCAGTGTTTGTCAATGATGTAATTCCTTTGCTAAATGAGATAATAGCTTTTAAATACTAACATTTTGTCAATTATTTGTACTATTCACAATGCAACAGATATAACACATTTTAAGGTTTAATCTGTACTATCAACATTTTCTCCATCACTTTCTTATGTCTACATAATCAAGAAGCAATAAATCCAGCCATGATTTTTAGTGTTTGCTAATTTGCATGGTATAAATACACCAACTATGGCCGATTTCAATCTGCTAACATGACATCACTGAATGTGAAGTTGGGAAAAGATGTGCAGTGGCATATCATTACATAGTATTTTCACTGTGCAGATACAGTAAAAGAAAATAATCTCAAGGTATAGATAATAAAATGTAGGACATCATGAGGAAATAACTTAAATATTTTTAGCTTCGTTTTTGATGTAATTCATTTATTTATGAGTCTACATAATTGAATTTTTAACAGTGGCTCTATGATATCAGCCAGTTTGCAGAATTCCTGACATTTTAGCAATGGACTCTGCTCTTGTGATCCAGTACAACTGAGCATTGCTACACCCATGCTCAATTCCTAATCAAGCCAGTTATTCTGTTACCAAGGCTTAAACTAATTAGTTTTTCCTGGTGTCTGAACCTCCTTGTTCAAGTTCAAGAATGTAAAATCATTTTCTACATTGCCAAGTTTCCATATTAAGTAATTTGTTGATAAACTCTGAAGCCACTATAAGTCTACTGGAGGTAATGAAGTGAATAAACCCTCAGTTCCAAAGAAACTTTGTAAAGAAAACCACATAAACATACTTCCATTTCAGTCTGTGAAAAGAGAACTTGCAGGGTGCATGGATGGGTTTTCCAGAGGCTGGTTTGCGATTGTCTTCCCTGCAGTGCTTATCCTTATTGTGTCTGGCCCCTGTACTCTCCACAGATTACGTGGTCTGGGTTGTCAGTTTTCATTCTACCTGAGCCATTCACCAACCTTGTGAGCATGATGGGACAAGTCCTGTATTGTTGGTGTTTTCTGAACTGTAAAATAAGATAAATAATGCAGTGTAAAACTCACATGATTGTACAAGGATTTCCTATTGATTGCCTAGAATTACGGCAGTCGGGACCCATATCACTTGCCCTTGGAAACATAAAAATACAACATTATAATGTGGGTTTTGTTTTTTCTCCTTTTAAAAAAGAGCAAAATTATGATAATCTTATATGCATGCTCTAAGACAGCAGCATCTGATAGACCTTTCTATGATGATGAAAATGTTCTCTATCTGCTCCGTCTAACATGGTAGTTCTAGCCACATAGAACTGATGAGGACCTGAAAAGTGACCAGTGTGAAAGATGAACTAATTTTTAATTTAATTTAATTTCAAATAATTTAGATTTAACAAGCTACTAGTGGAACTGGTAGCTACTGCATTGGATTGTCCATCCATCCTTGGTCACTGGATACTTATATTTTGAAATCCTTGTGTAGTAGGTAGCACAAAGACCTATTTGATTAATATAAATATGTATAAAGAAAGTGTTTTTTAATGAGTATCTATATATAAATAGATTTTATGAACCAGAGACAACACCTAAACAACTCTAAAACTAATGAGTAACCAAATTATGGTATGTAGGACATGATTTACCTTCTTTGGCCTGTGAAATATTGTATGAAAACCTTTTCATACAATGAGAGATCTAAAGAACGGCCTAATGCCCTGAATGTTTAGTGGCTAAATTGGAAGTTTGGAAAGTACAAGCAAGAAAAATAAAAGCAGAGCAACTCTTCAAAGAAGTCACACTAAGTGCCATTGAGAGAAAAAAACTTTAATTTGAACTGAACAGGTTGGTAAATAAGAAGAATCTCCCTAAGATTTTTTGTTGGCAAAAAAATAGACAAATTCTTAGAACAGAAGCTGTTATTTGCCTTCTATCTCTTGAGAGCTGTCAGTGGTCAGTCTAAAAAGCCTCTGGGACTAAAATAAAGAACTTTGGATGTTGGATGTGCATCCTTGACTTTCAGATTCATGGAGAGCATTTTAGCTGGCCTCTGATAAATCAGTAGAATTGCAAATTCCCAAAATCCCCATCATATCAGAAGTGACGCAACATTTCTACTTGCAACTTTCCAAGGTCCTCATTGTGTCAGAAGTGACGCAACATTTGTGCTTCAGCTGTTCTTTCTAATCAAACCTTTTAGAGGTCATTCAAGTGTTTTCTTACTCTGTCCCTCTGAACGTCAATGAGTACTTTCTCTTTCAGATTTAGTTCCTCCTATTCTAGTTGTGGCACTTTACAAATTAGGTGACAACTTTTGTATGCAAAATTGCTTGATTGAGAAAGAAAATTTTGTTCCTAGGAGATGTTTACATGCTACTTCTTATACTGTGGATTTGTTCAGTTGAACATTTGTTTCATACCTTGGCTCTATTTTTTCTCAGAGATGCTGAAATTGTCATTAAAATTGGATTCTGATTCAACACTGGAACCCTTGCCCTTCTAAATCAATCCCCTTCAAAGACCAAAGTGATTGCCAAGTTACATTCCTTAGATATAAGCAGATTATACTGCTCAACCCTGACATGTATTTGAAGGCAATATTTTATCATCTGGAATAATAAGATCTCACCAAAGCTCTTAGCAAGTTCCTGGCTGGCCTTAAATATTTTTCACCCATTTTGAAAACTTCATTGGAAGTAGAATCTATGGTTCAAGAGCCTGGCAGGAATGTGAAGCAGGAATTCAAGAGAGTGTGGAAAGGGATCATGAAGAATGTAGTTCTAAGATCAATGCACAGAAAATGTGCACTAGATGTGAATCCGTTGGCAGGAAGTATATGGCAATACAAGCCTGATATATTAGTGAATTCCAAAGACAGTGGAAATGTCTCTGTTCTGTATTGAATGTTGCTTGAAATAAATGGGTCACTGGCCAGGGATGTGGACATACTTTTGCGATGAACTTTTCCATCATAATGACATATTTTGTAATAGGATTTGACATGTAATACAAACATAGTTCCCAAAGCATGTAATATCCATCTCAGTTACTAATAACACTAAAACTGGTATTATTGTTTCCCCATTTTAAATCTATGTACTGCCTTGCCAATAGCCACCCACTGACTTTTTAATGTAAATGATTTGTGTTGGATAACTAGATAATTCCAGTTTTCATTTTCAGTGCCTGGGGACATTTTCATTGGAATGTAGGTTGCTAAAAAACTGTAGTGGACTAATAACATTAGATGTCTACTTATAAGATTTGGCAAGATGTTTTGAATGCACAAAATGATGCAGGTGGAAAATTTTTAAAAATCCATCTAACCCATTTGAGAAAAGCAGCATAGTCAAATAGGTTACACATGAATTTAGGACTTTCATATTCAAACCTTGATTTGGAATGCTTTGATTAGGTGACAACTTTATTTGTAAACTGCAGAGTTCATATTCTAACAATTTTATTCAATAATATAATTCTTAAAGAAGACCACTGAAATGTACATACTTCTTACTTAAAAGTTGTAGTTTTATAGGCATAGTGGAAGGAAAACTTTTTTTAAGTGAGTAAACATATAGCTTTGCTTTCTCTATGCTTCAATTCTACCTTCTACAAAATGAGGACAGGGCTAGTGGAACCATCCTGATGCTGGGAAAATCTGTTCTTAAGAAGGGTTAAAGTTCCAGAAGAAGTGCCCATGCCCTGGCCTTTGCCTTGAATAGTTATAAATATTCACAAGGGAGCTCACCCAGGAAGGGTGATGTTTTGTAATTCCCTTTACCAAGGTTTGGTGGCTCCTGAAGAAGGGGGCCATGGCTCAGAGTATTCTGGTGGTACATCCACTTTCAGCAGATATTTGGCCAAGTGTACCTACAAGGCTGGAGAAGAGGAGAGGGGATCTACTCATCTTACAGTGGAAATCCATCTAGGTAACCTTTAGGATATGAGGAGGTGAATATATAACACTCTCCCAGTTCCCCACAGGCATCCAAAACCAACTGAGAGATGGATAGTAGAGGTCAGACAGCAGAAAAGCAAAATGTAAATGTAAACTTTATAACTACTAAAGCTGATGTTGGAGAACATGTATTAAATACACTGCAAAGCTAGTTTTCAAATCTGAACTTCAGAATGAAACTGAAAAACTACAGATTTGACCAGTAAATGAAGATTTGTATCAAGCAAGCAAAGGGCAGGAGAACTTGTATGTTCTGCAGTCAGGCAGATCTCAAAAAGACAAGGAGATGCTCTCCCAAATTCACCAATTAGATGAGAAAGTAACTTCTTTCCTGGAAAAAGGTAAATAAAAGGGCAAAAAGAGGCCAAGATTATGTTAATAGAAGCTTCTTACATATGAAAGAAAATAGCAGGAATGAGCAGTTTTGAGCTATTTTGAATAAAGATGTTGTATTCACATGGAAGTCTTTGTATGAACACATAGTTTCATTTCTTTTGCGTAAATATCTTAGAGTATAATTTACTGGGTTGTGTTATAAATATATCTTTGTATAAACCTGTTAAACTGTTTTTCAAAGTAGTTTTACCGTTTGGCATTCCTACCAACAATGTAAGAGTTACAGTTCTTCCATATCTTCACCAACACTTAGTACTATGAATCTTTTCACTTTTAGCCCTTCTGGATTTTGATATGTAGTGGTATGTCATGTGCTTTTAATTTGCATTTTCCTGATAATGTTGTTGAATGTTTTTTCACATGCTTATTGGTCATTTTTATATCTTATTTTTTGAAGTGTATATTTTGAGTTTTCTCCATTTTTAAATGGATTGTCTTCTCATTACTAGGTTGTAAGTGTTCTTCATATATTTTGAATACAAGACTTTTGAAAAATACATGTACTATGAATGTGACTTGTCTTTTAATTTTTAAATCATGTCTTTCACAAAAAGGAAATTTTAATTTGATAATATCCAATTCATACTTATTTTAATCAAACATGCTTTTGATATGCTATTTAAGAAATCCTTGCCCACTCCAAAGTCCCAGAGATTTTTTTCCCAGGTTTTCTTCCAGAAGTTTTATACACTTTAATTTTTATGTTTAGGCCTATGATTCATTTTGAATTAATCTGTGTGTGAGGTATACAAATTTTGTGTATGATGTGAAGGTTAAGATTCATTTTTTCCTATATGGGTATCTAGTTTTTCCAGTGCAATTTTTTGAAAGATTATCCTTCTCTCCACTGAATTACTTTGACATATTTGTTGAAGATATAATATCAATGTATCACTCTGTTCTGTTTCATTGACCTACATGTACATTTTTTTTTAATATTTTAAGTTCTAGGGTACATGTGCATAACGTGCAGGTTTGTTACATATGTATACATGTGCCATGTTAGTGTGCTGCACCCATCAACTCGTCAGCACCCATCAACTCATCATTTACATCAGTTATAACTCCCAGTGCCATCCCTCCACCCCTCCCCCCATAATAGGCCCTAGTGTGTGATGTTCCCCTTCCCATGTCCAAGTGATCTCATTGTTCAATTCCCACCTATGACTGAGAATATGCAGTGTTTTCTGTTCTTGTGAAAGTTTGCTGAGAATGATGGTTTCCAGCTGCACCCAGGTCCCTACAAAGGACACAAACTCATCCTTTTATATGGCTGCATGGTATTCCATGGTGTATATGTGCCACATTTTCTTAATCCAGTCTGTCACTGATGGACATTTGGGTTGATTCCAAGT
>NW_012114933.1:3282153-3282609 GCF_000951035.1 Colobus angolensis palliatus
CTCTTTATCCAATTTGCCAGTATGTGTCTTTTAATTGGACCATTTAGTCCATTTACATTTAAGGTTAATATTGTTATGCATGAACTTGATCCTGTTATTGTGATATCAGCTGGTTATTTTGCTCGTTAGTTGATGCAGTTTTTTTCCTAGCATCAATAGTCTTTCCATTTTGGCCTGTTTTTGCAATGGCTGGTACCAGTTGTTCCTTTCCATGTTTAGTGCTTCCTTCAGGGTGTCTTGTAGGGCAGGCCTGGTGGTGACAAAATCTCTAAGCATTTGCTTGTCTGTGAAGGATTTTATTTATCCTTCACTTATGAAACTTTGTTTTACTGGATATGAAATTCTGGTTTGAAAATTCTTTTCTTTAAGAATGTTGAATATTGGCCCCCACTCTCCGCTGGGTTGGACAGTTTCTGCTGAGAGATCTGCTGTTAGTCTGATGGGCTTCCCTTTGTG
>NW_012114933.1:3288057-3289467 GCF_000951035.1 Colobus angolensis palliatus
AAAAAAAAAACACAAAAAAACAAAAAAAAATGGGAATCACTATTACTCCATCATGATCAGATGTAAAAGTCTGCATATGTAACATTTTAAAATTTTATACCATATACCCCTCAGAAAATATTATACCAATTTAAATATCATCAGCACTACATGAAAGTTCTTAATTCTCAACATTCTTACAGATAAGTTTGTCAGTCTTTTAAATTTTTGCTCATTTGATAGGTAAAAATGTCTGTTGTTTTAAGTTATATATCTTGAGTTACTGCATTTATTTTCAAGTCAAATATATTCTTCTTTCTATAGTTGCCTGCTTAGGATTTTTTTGCTGATTTTCACAGGTTTTGGGCTTGTAGAGAACAAGACTAGAAGTTTTGGGACAGGATGGTCTGGAGAAAAAGTAAATGAATGAAACTATGGGAGTGGACATAAAGCATTGTCTACCAGAATTATTTCTAGAGTGTTAAATTCTATATCAAGAAAGAAGGCTCCCTTGTCCAGTTGTACTCTGTGCCTTCCTTAAACCAGCATCTTCATGATTCATTCCAATGTATACTCTTCCAAACCTGCTGGCACACATGCTTCAGCTTCTTCAGCATAGTATGCTTCTTCTTTTTTTTAGCAGACTGACATCTTCCAGTCTGGCGATGCTGGGTTTGATTCTTGCTCCCAGTCTCTGAAATTTGACTCTGGTTACCTAAAAGGGAATTTTATCTAGATCTTGATAAGGAAGAAGATCTTGTAAGCTCTGGCTCATTTGAGGCCTTTGCATGATCTTAAAACAAGGAAAAATCACTATTTTCTTTTCTTTTCTTTCTTTTTTTTTTTTTTGAGATGGAGTTTCATTCTGTCACCTGGGCTGGAGTGCAGTGGTGTGATCTTGGCTCACTGCAACCTCCACCTCCTGGGCTCAAGTGATTTTCCTGGATTCAAGCAATTCTCCTGCCTCAGCCTCCTAAGTAGCTGGGACTACAGGCATGTGCTATCATGCCTGGCTAGTTTTTTGTATATTTAGTAGAGACAGAGTTTCACCATGTTGGCCAAGCTGGTCTCGAACTCCTGACCTCCAACGATCCACCTGCCATGGCCTCCCAAAGTGCTGGATTACTGGCATGAGCCACTGCACCCAGCCGAAATCACTCTTTCCTAATGGGAAGCATTGACCATTTCCATAGGACCTAAGATTTCGGGAGACTCTGAGAACTCAGGATTCTGAAGTGAATCTACCCAGATTGTCCCATCCTAAGTCTCAGAGTCCCATTCCTTTCCTATCAATTTCCTGAGCTTGATGTAAAATATCTTCTGGAGGTAAGAATTCAACCTTCTCTCAAGTTTTACTACTCTTATATTAACTCTAGACTTGGTCCTCAACTCTGTCCTCTGGCTGCAGGAGATTAAGGATTTCCTTGAATG
>NW_012114933.1:3289788-3390601 GCF_000951035.1 Colobus angolensis palliatus
ATTTCCTTGAATGCTCGCTAGGAGACAATCTGGCTTGTACATTTTTGTCATGAACTGATGAATAATCACTCTATGCCTGTCACCACCTCTCCAATTTCCTGAGCTTGATGTAAAATATCTTCTGGAGGTAAGAATTCAACCTGCTCTCAAGTTTTACTACTCTTATATTAACTCTAGACTTGGTCCTCAACTCTGTCCTCTGGCTGCAGGAGATTAAGGATTTCCTTGAATGCTCGCTAGGAGACAATCTGGCTTGTACATTTTTGTCATGAACTGATGAATAATCACTCTATGCCTGTCACCACCTCTCCAATGATTCAGTGCTATTCAGGAAGGCCAAACAAGACCATGGTTATTATAGTTACCATTTTCCTCATATAACTCAAGTGCCAAAAATATTGCATCACCTGGTGTGTCCTCTTCCAGCTGTATGCCATCTTAGTTCATCCCTGGTGAAAATTTTAACAATAGCACTTCACTTACATGCCAAGGATTATCTTCATTCCACTTACCACCAGTGATGGTGTTCACAAAGTCAACCTACCAGTGAGTGGTCCATCTCCAAAATTCCATTTTAGAGTATGATTTCCAGGATCCGTCCTATCCCACTGGCTTGCATTCATTTTCTGAAGACAGAGATGGAGGGTTGCATGCAGGTTGCCAGCGGAGTGCCCCTGTGAGATACACCTGTAAAGAAGTGAAGAAGACAGGAGTGGAGGAAAGGCAAAGGGTTGAGCTGACCTGCCACACAGTTTAACTGAGGACCGCAGACAATTTTCTGAGAAGCTCTGGAGTCATGATGGTTCTTCAGAATTATATTAAGACAAGATTTTTGGGCTTTTAAATGTCTGAACTTTGACTGCGGGGCACTCCATGGGAGAGAGAATAACCTTGAGTAAGGCAGTTTCCTTTTGCCAAGGGCAATTCCCATGCATAAATCAATTGTGAGGCTTCAAAAGCTGAAATGCTGAGCAACTGGGTAAGGACCTTGAAGAGAGGATCTAAATGGAACAACAAAGGATGTTTCCCCTTTTTCCTAATTTCTGCCTCTCTGCTATTCAATCATGTGGTAGTGCCTAAGGCTGTGTTTTAAGGATTTATTTTAAGACAACAGAGTAAGACACAGACCAAAAGCATAAATTATACCAGTTATTTGACTACTGTCTCTCCAAAAACTATTTCCCATACTATGTTCTACAGTGTTGGTACTGAGACTTTGCAAATATATTTTCCCAAATTTCTTTGCCAGCATCTTTAGGCTGTTATCTCAACTTCATTGCATCCCTTAAGAGGTATTGGCAACATCCAGGTCACACTCCCTCCTCAGAAGTCTGAGCTCCACAGAACCCCTTCCTTGATTTTTTTTTTTTCCTTTTTACCTTTTTTTTTTTTTTTGAGATAGAGTCTCACTCTGTCACCCAGGCTGGAATGCAGTGGTGTGATCTTCGCTCACTGCAACTTCCATCTCCTGGGTTTAAGTGATTCTCCTGCCTCAGCCTCCCGAGTAGCTCAGATTACAGGTGCCAGCCACCACATCTGACTAATATTTGTATTTTTAATAGAGACAGGGTTTCACAATGTTGGCCAGGCTAGTCCTGAACTCCTGACCTCAAGTGATCCACCCACCTTGGCCTCCCATAGTGTTGGGATGACAGGCGTTAGCCACCATGCCTGGCCTCCCTTGATTTCTTACCCCTAATTTTTCTCTTTTGTTTCCTCAACCTTAAAAGATGGTGATATGGACAGGAGACAGGGAAATACTTGGTAGAAGAGGGTGGCTACCTGCAAAGGCCCCACCCTCAAGCCTGGATACCCATGGCCCTAAATGAGGACAGGCATTCCTGTTTTCAAATCCAAAAGGCTGCCTTTTGGCCCACCACACCCCCTATCTTGTACCCACATAAACCCTGGACCCCAGGCTCCAGAAGCAGACAAGGAGACAAGAGACAAACAGATGAACAGCAGAGTGGCACAGCAGAGAAAGACAGAAGGGAAGGAGCTTTTGAGTGCTGAGAGGAGTCAGCCTGGGGATGATCAAAGAGTAGTTCGGCCACTGGACAGCCAAAGTCCAGGGAAAGATCATCTTCCCACTCCATCCCCATTCCAGCTCCCCATCCATCTCATTGAGAGCCACCTCCACCACTCAATAAAACCACTGCATTCATCCTTCAAGACTGTGTGTGACCCAATTCTCCCAAGATGTTGGACGAAAGCTCAGGATACAGAAAGCTGTCAAACTGGCCTTCTGCCCTTGCAAAAAGGCAGAGAGGGTTCACTGAGCTGGTTAAAATTCAAGCCATCTGCAGATGGCAACGTTGAAAGAGCCCAGTGTAACATACCCACTTGGGCTTTGGGAGTTACAGACACCCACCCCTAGACACTGTTGGTGGTGAAGGTGGAGCCCAAAGTGCTTGCCTGGCTCCTGCATCTTGCCTGCTTGTGTGCTCCCCCTCCCATAAGAGGTTTGAGCTCCTGGAGGCTGAACAGAGAGTTACACTCCTGTCGCAAGTCCTGCAAGGGCAGGGGGGATGCAGGGAACTCTCCCATCTCAATTGGGCTCTTGCTGAGTTTCCCTTCTGTTTTTTGTTTTTTCTTTTTTTTTTTTTCTTTTTCAGCTTTTCAATTCCTCTGAAATTAATCTCCTATATTCAATTTTCTCTGTCAACATACCTCCCGTGATTTGTTTTCTTGACATATTCTGCCTGAAACAGTTGTTTGTAAAAAGGAAAGAAGGTAGCAGTGTTCCTTGTGCTTGAGAAGAATATTGATAATTTGGAACAGCTCCTTTGGTGAGGTAGTGCAAGAATTTGTTGTGCTGAACTGAAAACTATCTACATATTTTCAGTAGCACCATTTGTATAATGGTATCACTGCTTCTGGCAGCCAAGTTTTAAGAGGAGCAAAGGCAAACATTTGAGTTGACTAATGGTTTGCTGGGTAGATACATATCAGAAGGGCAGGGGGCAAAGTTATTGAGGATGCTGTCAGAAAGCAGTTTTAAGTCAGATATCACCCTGAATACAGTCCAGTACACAATAAAACTTTTTTCACAGAGAAATTAAACTGTATAAGCCATATAAATAGAACTTGATATCAAAGCTTTCTTACACTAGTGCTTAGAAGTGAAAAGACTATACTGTTTTTTTCATATCTGTCTAAAGTTTCAATGATGTATTTGTATTATCATATGATCAACTATTTCATAAAATATTTGTTAAGCAAAACTAGTTCATTGCTATGGAGCCATCATTTGGATTCTGTTTAGGTTACATGCAGTTAATAAAGAAATAAATAGCTGAACTCTCTGTTTTGCCTCTTATCTCTCACTTCCTTTGCCAAACACTCAAAGCTCAGGGAGGGTCACTTGAGCACAAACTGCTGCAAATTTCCAGAATAACAGCTGATTCTGTAATCTCGAATTGTGTAATAAGACTCTGGAGAACTACCTTGTCAGAGTTAAGACTGTCTCAGCAAAACTTGCCATTTGCTATTGCAAAATATGATTGAAGATAACTCATAATCTTGGGGTACATAATTAAGGAAACTTTTTCAAATGATCTTCCTGACAAAGATTACAGCCCCATGAGCCACCCTTACCTATACCTCAATTCCTTTAAGGAAGTTAAATCGTATGTAGGAAATCATCTCTTTGGGACACAGCCCAGTAGTTCCTCCTCTAATACAGACATTGTTCCTTCAAAGAGCTTGGTTCTTCCCATGGCATCACTTATCACTTATTCCTCAGATGGAACTGGAGATGTTTCTAAGGGTTGTTCCCACCTCTTATCTAATTAATTGCTCTAGGGGAAGAAAAATGTCTTGTCTTTTATTATCCTGAGAAAGCATGCCTCCTTGTTGGCAATAAACACAATTATTTTAATCAGTTAGAGACATTTCTATTTGGTTGTGGCATTTTGGGTTGGAAAACAACAAACTCCATTTAAATAAAACCAAGAAGAATATTGCATCTTGAATTGGGCTCTTCCATACTCCCTTAAGATCTTCCATACTCAAAAGTATTTCAGATCAATGAGTCTTTGCTGAAACTGGGCAATGTGGGAAAGCAAGAAAGCATACTAGAGAATGGCAAAGTCTCCACACCATGAGCAACCTGAAAGATAGTAAAATGACACACCCTGTGAGATTTTTCATGTGAATGGTACCACAGACTGGGTGTTGGAAGGAACTTGAACCTGGATTATTATTAACCCGTGTGTTCGTGTTATCCATTAGTGTGAAACAAACTACCCCAAAACACAGCGATCTAAAACAGCAATCATCTATTTGTTCAGGATTCTGCAATCTGAGGCTGAATGCAACTCAATGTCTTGTTGGTTTCATCTGGGGTCTCTCACGTGTCTACAGTTGTCTGGGGAATTGACTGAGACTGGAAAATCCAAAATGGCCTCACTCATACCTCTCGTGCTTCATTTGTCAGTGGATCTCCATAGATTGTAAATATTACATCTTCTTATAATTCTATGTTTTCTTCTTCCTCTTATCTCTTAGTTTCATTTAAGTGAACTATCTCACCTGAGATATTTTTTCTACCCTAAGTATTCCAAAGCACCCTGTGCATTGGCCCCAAACCCCAGTATCATGGCTGCATTTTAATTGCCCTTTACCTCTCTGTATCCTCACTTCCCACCTGTCCTACTTTGGCTTCAGCCTCTAACCCTACCCATCTGCTAAGTAAAATACAGATTAGATGTCAGTTTCTTAACAGCAGACTCTTCTTGTTCATGGTTTTATTCCCAGTTTCTGACATAGTGGCTGGAACAGAATAAGGGATCAGTATGTACCTGTGGAGGAAGTATTACTAAATATCAAAATCATGAATAGAAAGTAAAAATGAAAATTACATTCCACCCAAATGGAATTTCCACAAATAAATAACAGAAGTCATTCAAAAGGATGTAAAGTCCAGGGGTTCAAATGCAGAGTCATTACAATGAGGTAATGGCAGCATTTGATAAAAATCCATTGTTTCATAAGCCTATTTCATCAAACTAGGTTTCTTCAAGAAAAACAAAAAGTACAGAATGAATCATTTAATAAAGAGAGATGAAGCAATAATATTAGTGTAGAATTTTCACCATGTTAGAGTATATGAAAAACCTAACAAAGTCATTTTAAGCCAAAGAGGTTTTTTTCATCTAAGCTTATTTTCACCATTTATGTGATTATAAACTAGTCTCTAATTCTTATTTTCTGGACATCATGATATATAAAGCAGTGAATGAAAAAAAAAAAAACAGTAAAACAAGAGAAAACAAGTGGTTATTGTCCAGTCTTTTACTCTCTAAAGTTATAAAACCTTCCCAGGATTTTATATTTTGCACTGAAAGCCCTTTCTCCCAGCTACCTCTTTACCCACTTAGTTAACTTATATTCTTTCTTCAATATTCAGCTAACTTTTCATCCATTTTAAGAAGTCTTCTAGAAATCATTCTGACTGTATTAGGTAACATCGCACAGGCTCCCCAAGTACTATCTCGTAGCATTGTGACACCCCGTTAAAATGATATATTCACTCATCCATTAGATTACAACCTCCTTGAATGCAAGGAGAGTACCTAATATGCAATAGACACTCAATAAATGTTTGTGGAAGGAAAGATTGATGGGAGACAGACCATGTACGGACCATGTACGGACCACGTACGGACATGGTTACTGGGGAGACCATGGGGTGGTACACTAGGGTACTGATAATCATTCAGTACAACTGGAAGGATGTCTATGAGTCATGGCTTTTGTTCATCTTGCCTGAATGTGTTGTTCTTAATGTATTTCCACATTCTCCCATCCAATCATGATCCATGAGTCTGCTTTCACAAAGAGTGATCCCCCTCAGGGGATGAGGGAGAGCAAGGGCATAGGGAATGAGAAGACTGGGGAGGGAGAATGAAAAAGGAGTGGAGAATAACCCAGGAATCATCCCCTCTTAAGTGAAGATTACTTCCAACCCTTACCAATGATGATAAATTAACATTTATTTATTGAAGACTTCTCTAACATACACTGTGCTAAACAACCGCAAGCCTTGCTTCTTTTCATCCTCACGAAATGCCTATGAGCTACATGTGCATGAGAAAAACAGCAATGAGTTATATTTTGGGGAAGGAGCAGAAACTTGGATTGAGTTTAGTTCTGGCTGAATCCATAAACTCATAGTCCCTTTTTGCCACTACACTATGTGGCTCCAGCATCCCTAAGGCAGCAAGGAAGTTCTTATCTTCCTACTAAAACCTGCCCCCTGAGTCTAGTAATAGCAAGTAAAAAAGTTTTTCAAAATATTGGGATTATTATTCTATTGCTTCCTAATAATTTATTTACTTACTTTTACAACAAACACACCCTCAGACTTTGAGGTCTATAGTCTATTTAAGAGATAGAAGGCAAAATTCTCTGCTGAAATTTTAGTCTATTTCCACTTCAGAAGGCAACAGTAGGGTCAATAGTGATCAAATTGTACTTTCTCATTGGTACAGCTAGATTGGAGAACATGGCATGGAATCAAAAGTCTACTTCCCCATCCCAGTACTTAACTTACCATCCTGTCACTGGCAAAACAGTTGGACAACCAGGCAACTGTGGCCACTCTCCTAGTCCACCCCCAACTTCCCATCTCACCTATTCCCAGAAAGGGTGGCAGTGTGCCTGTTTGTTGATCCTTTTGCCAAACAGAGGTAGGAACAGGATCAGCTACACAATTTGCAAGGTCCAGGGCAAAATAATATATGAGACCCTTTGGCCAAAACCAGGAAGAAGTGCTGTTAAAGATAATATACAAACCATTTTTCTTTCTTCTGAGACGTCGCTCTTAACTTGTGGTTTTATTTGCTACTTAATATATTTCTAAGTAAAGAGAAATGAGAATTTTCTATTATTAGCAGTGCCAAATAGTGATCATTACCAAAAATTATTTTGATCTATGAGCTGACAACTTGTTTAAGAATTCCTGAAATGTTGTTAAATGCAAAGAATTGAAAACATCTGATTGCAAAATCTATTACCAGTTCATTTGAGTCATTCATTTTCTCATAACCAACATTTATCGAATTATTAATAATTAAATCTGTTATCCTTTCAGCTAGAGGCCTCTTGTATAGCATGATACATTAAGAGAGAATAGAAAACTTAAATTATCATGAATTGCATAATCTTTTTCCAATATAATTTTTATTTTATTTATTTATTTATTTGAGACAGGGTCTCACTCTGTTGCCCGGGTTGGAGTGCAACTTCAAACTTCCAAAGCTCAAGTGATACTTTCACCTCAGCATCCCCAGTAGCTAGGACCACAGGCATGTACCACCACCACACTTGGCTAATTGTTGTTGTTGTTTGTAGAGGTGGAGTTTCACCATGTTGCCCAAGCTGGTCTTGAACTCCTGGGCTCAAGCTATTCTTCTACTTTGGCCTCCCAAAGTGCTGGTATTTACAGGTGTGAGTCACCATGCCTGATCTCCAATATAATTTTTTAAATACACTCTTCTTATTCCATGAATTTTGAATACATTTTTGTCATGTCTTTAGAGCTGCCGATTTATCATTTTTATCACATAACTTATGTAGAAAGTCTCCATCATACAACTTTATTGGCAAACCCAATAATGGTTGTCGAGTGCTTCCTCTAAGTCAGACTTATTTTCTTGCAGAAAAGAAGCTAACTTCAAGTAAAAATACACATGTTAATATGAGCTTTATAGACTATAAAATCATGGAGAAATAAATATACAGGGAACATATTACAGGTAGATTACAAAAAGCAATTAAGTCAAACTTATTATGGTATAATCCAATGTAAGAAATTCAGCCATTTATAATATGCTTTTAAAAAGATTAATCTCATTACTTCATTTGTAACAAATGCAATGTTTTGTCTAACTAAATTATAAGTTGTTCATTAATCAGGGAGTATAATTGTGTGTGTTTATGTATCAAACTTCAGTGTTTGCCTTCAAGGAATAATTAAATGAGAACCATTTATAAAAATCAAAACTAATTTTGGTAGTTATATATCATGATCAAAACTTTTCCATGTGGTAGTAAAGAATAAAGGTATATAGAGTTAAAAACTGCTAAGATTAGTACATGGCATGTACATTTTTTCTTAATGAAAAATTGAAAATATTAAAATATTAATAAGGGATTGAGAATATAAAATAAACATTGTTTAATGTTAGTGTGTTAAATGTTAGTTAATTTAAACATTAAATGAAATTAATTTTATAAAATGAAATAAGAAAACTGCGTAATTGGAATGAGTATTTTATGATAAGATGTGTTATACAAATTTTAACTACCATGTTAAAAAGACACACTGAATCTAAAATAAGTCACATAAGATTTTTTATCTCTTGGTTTTAGTTAAGTTACCTGAAATATTTTTGTAGTCTTTTAAAATATTTTACTTACATGTAAAAGAACTACCAGTATTGACATCTTTGGCATTGACTATGCCTTCCATTCCAACAAATATCACATCCTAGAGATGAAAATTGAGACTAAAGAATAATTACTTCCATTTATTGGCATTTCCCCCACAAGAATATATGTTCCACGAGAGCAGGGATCTTTGTTTTTTGTTGTTGTTGTTGTTTCTTGAGACAGAGTCTCACTCTGTCTACCAGCTAGAGTGCAGAGGCGCCATCTCGGCCCACTGAAGCTTCCACTTCCCAGGGTTCCAGTGATTCTCCTGCCTAAGCCTCCTGGGTAGCTGGAATTACAGGCACCCACCACCATGCCCGACTAATGTTTGTATTTTTAGTAGAGATGGGTTTCTATGTTGTTGTCCAGGCTGTTCTCGAACTCATGACCTCAGCTGATCTGCCGACCTCGGCCTCCCAAAATGCTAGGATTACAGGCGTGAGCGACTACACCCGATCAGGATTTTTGTTTTGTTAACTGATGTTTCTCATATGCATAGAATATGCCTGACACTTAATCAGCAGTCGAAAACATTTGTTTAAAGAAAGAAGGAATGTCTTTAAATATTCAATATATTATGAGATCAATTCTTAGCAGTGAGATCCTGGTTCTTTAGGTTATTTAAATTTTATAGTAATAGAAATGATAAATTAATAGACATATCCAAAATATTTTTTAAAGTTTGTATCAATCTATCTACAGGACTGTAACAGTTTATAGTCCTTTCAACAAAAAGCTAAATTATAGTTTTCCTACATCCTCATCAATATTTGGTACTTTCACTCACTTTTTAATTTTTTTGCCAATCTGATAGGCACGATTTTTAAAATGGCATTTCACTCTGGCCTAGATTTATTTTTCATTACTTATTACTGATGTTCAATCATTTTTTTATATGTATATTAGTCATTTGCATTTTTCAATAACATGTTTCATGTCATGTCCTGTTTCTTAATGTTTTTGGAAGCAGCCTTGATATTCAGGTATTATATATTTTGTTACTACAAAAATTCTTTTGCCTAAGTCATTTGTCTTTTTATTTTGTTTATGTTCTATCTAGTAATGAATAAATATTGTTCCATAAAAGGTGTTTTTCCACTCCTCTGTCTTTTCTCTCTACATCCTTCTTCTTAGGGTCATGGAACTGAGTCTTTGGTTAAATGAACAAAAGAGACAAAGATCATGTTAGAGCAAATAATTCATCAAAAGTATATTGTGAGAGTTTGTCAGTATTGACAAGAGAAAGTTTTGTGTTATCTATTTTCAGTCTGAATGACTTTCAGCACTTACGACCCTCACCAATAATGCAGAAGAATTGAGGAACCTGAAATTACTTCTGCTGCCAACCCACCTACTCCACTGCAGGGAGAGAGAAAAATGAGATGAAGCTGATTGGGAGCTGGGAGGCTGTAGAGGGGCATGTGGCAAGGAAGAACAGGGAGGGATATCAGAAAGAAAGGTGATGTTCTTGTCATCCTAGAAGGAGAAGTATACATGCTGATTGACTCTAGCTTTTGACTTTTTTTTTTTTTTTTTAACTTTTATTCCAAGTTCAGGGATACATGTGCTGGTTTGTTATATAGGTAAACTCATGTCATAAGGGTTTATTGTACAGATTATTTCATTACTGAGGTATTAAGCCTAGTACCCATTCATTATTTTTCCTGATCCTCTCCCACCTCTCATCCTCCATCCTCCAATAGGTCCCAGTGTCAGTTTTTCCAGTCTGTATGTCCATGTGTTCTCATTGTTTAACTCCCACTTATAAGTGAGAACATGTGGTATTTGGTTTTCTGTTCCTCTGTTAGTTTGCTGAAGATAATGGTCTCCGGGTCCATCTATGTTCCTACAAAGTACATGATCTCAGCCTCTTTTAATGGCTGCCTAGTATTCCATGGGATATATTTACCCCATTTTGTTTATCTAGTCTACCATTGTGGGCATTTAGGTTGATTCCATGTCTTTACTGTTGTGAATAGTGCTGTAACAAACATACTCATGCATGTGTCTTTATAATAGAAAGATTTATATTTCTTTGGGTATATATACCCAGTAATGGGATTGCTGAGTCAAATGGTATTTCTGTTTCTAGGTCTTTGAGGAATCGCCACGTTGTCTTCCACAATGGTTAAACTAATTCACACTCCCACTAACCGTGTATAAGGGTCGCTTTTTCTGTGCAACCTCTTCAGCATCTGTTATTTTTTGACTTTTTAGTAATAGCCACTCTAACTGGTGTGAGATGGTAGGTATCTCATTGTGGTTTTTATTTGATTTTCCATATATATTTAAGCATACTTATTAAAGACTTGAGGTTAATCACTGAGAATTAGGATACCTTACTTCCAAATCATTTGGAGGAAAAAAAGGAACAAATAACTTAATCACATAAGCATTTAAGAAAAAGAGACAGCAAGAAAGCATATAAAAGATATATGGTTCTACCATAGTCAGTTTTATCAGTAATCATGATACTTTTTCCTGGAATAAATTTATATATTAAAAGACAAAGATTCTCCTACTGGAGAAATGTTACAGCCATATGTTATTTTTCAGAAATCCAAATACAATGACACAACATAGGGAAGTTGAAAATAAAAGAAGGTAAAAAGGTATTGAAAGCAAAGGCTAACAAAAGGAGAGCATATATAGGGACATTAAAATGATATAAAGTAGAATTCAGGATAAAAATTACTGAAAGAGGACAAAGATGGATATTTCATATTAATAAAATGTAAACGCCATTAAAACTTTACTATTGTCATGAATATTTGTGCTCCTAACAGCTTAATTTTGAAATAAAAATCTTATTAAAAGAAAAATAAAGCAATTTCATAATCACAGTGAGAAAATTTAACAAGTGTATCTTTAAATATTAATTAACAAATTAAAGATATTGAGAATTAAGGATGCAGAATTCAATTGCTTGATCTATAAATTGTGGTAGAACTTTGTACCAAGAAACAAAATACATGTTATTTTCAAACAGATGGTACATTCGCAAATTTATCATGTATTGGGAAAATTTTAAATGATGACAAATTTTCAAAGTAGAACTCATGCAGACCCTTTTACCTTATTGAAATATAATAAAATTTTATTACAATCCAGTAAATTAAAATCCAATTAAAATTCAAATTTAACGTCAAAAGGTCAGCAACCAAAAGCTAACAACAAAAGGCCGGCAACCATTCCAAAGTATCAGCAGGAAAACTGAGGTCTTCTAAATACATTTTGGATTCAAGAAGAAATAAGGCAGAATTTTAAAAAAATACTATTTAGAAAAGTGGCCCTATGTGGTACAGATTCCTAACCAGAGGTAAGTTCCATATAGGAAGTAGAAAAGAGGAAAAGGTGAGGCAGGTAGATGAACATTGGCTGGGCATGTCTCCTACATGGCCAAGCTGATATCCAAGAAAAAAAAATGCCTTTATTAGAAAAAAATGTTGCATAAAAACCAAATAAGCATTCAGCTCTAGAAGCTAAGCAACAAAATAAACCAAAGAGAGATGATAGAAAGTAATAAATATTAAAAGGAAAAATAGTAAAATTGATAACAATATATTGGCAGAATTATCAGTAAAATAGAAAGATGATTCTTTTTTTAGAGACTAGTACAGAATACAAAACAAAGGTCAGCAAGTTTGATCAAGAAAAAATATGAGAGAAAAAAATAAATATATCCAAAGAAGATTTTTTAAACTTTAAAAAACACTCTGTCCAACTTAGTATCAATAAATCTGAAAATCTGGCAGAAATTAATTTAGGTTTAAATCAGAATATTGAAATGGGACAATTTCTGTTTCAGTTTTCACAAAAGCTCCAAAACTCAGAAACTAAAAGAACAGGTGCAGTATTTCCAATGTCCAAAGTGAGGCACTAAATGACTTGTGCAGATCCTGCAATAGAGGCCTCTTATTCACACAGCCTAATGCCAATGCGAAGCTCTGAAAGGGTTGAAGCTATTAGAAATGAAAGGGTGTTGGCTCAATGTCAGTTCTTTCGCCTGCCCCAGTGAGGGAAAATGCGTCCCCTGCAGTCTGGGACACACACTGGGCTGCTACCTGACTCATCCTTGAAAACAGAGCCCAGTGGCAAAGCTGGGAAATTACTGCTTTCTCACTTATGGTGGGTGGTATGCACATAATTCCTGGACACTGTATGGGAAATGCTCAGTGATAATATCATGATGGAGTCATTGGAAGGGATACCATCCATGGTAGTCTCCCGGACCTGCTGTTACAAAGTACCACAAACTGGGTGTTTCAAACAAAACAAATGTGTTCTTTCTAGAGGCTAAAAGTTTGAAATCAAGATGTCAGCCTGGCCTGGCTACTCAGCTCCCTCTGAGTCTCTGACAGAACTCTTTTCCTTGACTCTTCCTAGCTTCTGTAATGGCAGTCACCGGAAGTTGTGCAACTGTATCATACAATCTATATAAATATGGATAGCTCTGTTTCCTAGGGCTGCCATAACAAGAAAACTTGCCACAAACTTTGGTAGCTTAAAACAACAGGTATTTATTATCTTACAGTTCCAGAGATTAGAAGTCCAAAGTTAAGTTGTCAGTATGGCCATCTTTTCTCTGAAGGTTCTAGGGGAGGGTCATTCCTTAAATCATCCTAGCTTTGGTTTTGCCAGCAATCCTTTGTGTTTCTCAGCTTGCAATAACGTCAGTTCAGTGTCTGCCTCTGTTGTCACGTGGCACGCTCCCTGTGTATTTCTGTCTTCTCTTATTATAAAGACACCAGTCATATTGGATTAGGGTCCACCCTAATGAACTCATCTTAAGTGAATTACATTTGCAAATAACCTATTTCCAAAAAAAGTCACATTCACAAGTACCAAAAGTTAGGACTTCAACATATCTTTTTAGGGGATGCAATGCAGCCCATAACAACACCCAAGAGCATGCCTCCCAGGGCTGTAAACCTTAGCAGAAACAGATTTGAGATATCCACGCATAGGGAGATCATGTGACCAACTGCTTTAGTCTACAGAGGTGCCACAAAAGGCCCTGTAGCATCTCTAGAAAGTCCACACAGCACTCCCAGGGTAGAGTTTAATTCAAACAATGGCCTCAACTCCAGGAAATGAGTGCCAGATGACAGCTGTGTCTTGTAAGTATGACTCTCCTTCCCTCATCTTTCATATACCTTGCAGGAGTCCAACACCACCTGGGGAAATGAGAGCAGAGGAAGAGAAGAACAAGGCAGGGGAACTAGAAGAGCCAGCAGCATGCCCTTCACTCTGTAGGCTGGCCTGAAGCAGCACTAAATTAGGGAAAGACCCAGCCTTTGTCTGCTTTTTAATTTTTACAGCAGGCATGACATATTAATTCTAAAATATAACTCTTCTTATAACTGAAAAGGACATGATTTCTAGGAGTCAGTGGGGGAAAATATGGGGCCAAGGGCAGAGAAGAACTAGACCTACAGAATGGGGTTTTGCTGGGAGCATGTCAAAATGATAATGTTGTTTTGATTATAAGCCATGAGTCCCACTTTCCAGTACTCTGGCATCATATGTTATTTTACTAAAGTGGCTCAAGAGGAAGTTGAAATCCTGAAGAGCCTTATAATCCCAGGAGAAATTGTACATGTTTCCAAAGAATTGGCTCAGCTATTACAAACTTTTAAGAGAAAATTTAACATTAAAAACAAATTATCTTTAACTGGAAAAAATGAAAGTACTGGGATACTAATGGTGAGTAATAATACATAAAGATAACAAGTACTTAGAATTTTAGATTGACATGTAACCTTCCTAGTCTGTAGGCAGCATATTGTAACACTTAAATATCAACCGAGATTATAACAGCCTTTGATTTCACAACCAGTAAAACATCCACTCTAGAGCCTTCCAGTAATCCATTCAGTTATTCAGCCAGCATATTTGTCTCTCACAGAACCCAAACTGCTTAAAATCTTCTACCAGTATGTTTATCAAAACAAACGTAACCCATGTTAAGATGGTTAGATAGGAAGATTAAAGGCTTCTAAGCCCAAGAGGCTTTGACAACCAAGTTTTATGTCTAGAAACAAACCACAGAAATTCAGCTTCTAATGACATGCAAATGAACCTTTAGCAGGAAAAAGAAAAGTCTGATGTCCACTGTAGAGTTGCTGTGCAAAAACTCATTCTTCAATCATATACTACAACCTTTTATCATAAAAATCCTAAGTGGTTGAAATAATGTTAAAAGGCAGTACATCCACAGTCATGCAATAGCCTGAAGAAACTCTGCCAGTATTAATAAATGTCCTTGCACTTCTCAGTTAACCTATAGGAATACTGAAGATCAATTGTAGTACTTTGCTCTAGATGGGCCCAGATTGATAGCCTGGCACCTTATCAAAATAGGCACGTGGCACCAAGATGTTTCCTAGAAGTGCTCTCACTTCCTAGTGGGTGTATTTCATTGTAACTCAGGACCCATCAATGATTCAGAGTACTGTGGTTTCGAAATGATTAATATGTAAGGGTTGTAACAATGTGAGTCAGATGAAGAGGAAAAGGTGTGAAGAAATAAAAACATTATAGGAAAGTACACCACAAATCTGTGGATATAGTCAGTGAAAAAGAGTATAATAGAGCGTGCAACCTTAGTCATTCACATTTTCTCCTAATCTGGCAAATGCAAATTACTTAGAGGATTCATGTAATGAATCACAAATGAAAATCACCATTGATTTTACTTTGCATTATTCTCTTAACATGTTTATTTAAGTCCCAATATGTGCCAGAAATTGTGCTAGGTTCACAATTGGATAGATGATAAATAGACAGGTAAATAGATAGGTAGATTAATAGTATTAGAGTTTGAATGTGTCTGCAAAATTCATATGTTGTAAACTTCATTCCCAACGCAGCCACGTTGAGATGTGGGACCTTCAAGAGGTAATTCAATTATGAGGGCTCTGCCCTCATGAATGAACTCCTGATAAAAGGATGAGGATGTTTTCAGCCCCCTTTCCCTCTCTTCCACCCCCTCTCTTTCTCTTGCACAAATATTCTCTTGCCCTTCTGCCTTCTGCTATGAGATGACACAGGAAAAAGTTTCTCATCAGACATGGGTTCCTCCATCTTCTACTTCCCAGTCTCCAAAGTTGTAAGAAATAAGTCTCTGGTTTTATAAACTACACAGTCTCAGGTATTCTGTTATAGCAGCACAAAATAGACTAAGAGAGATAGGTACGCAGATAGAATATGATAGAAGATAGATGATAGATAGATAGATAGATGATAGAAAATAGATTGATAGATAGATAGATAGATGATAGAAAATAGATAGATAGATAGATAGATACTCTTGGCCCTCAAAGAATTCCCAATTCAGGAAAGGCTTCAGACAAGTAAACATTTTCTACTGACTAAAAGTCCAAAGACATAATTAAGTATTCAGGGCCAGAACATGGATTTTGAAACTCCCCTGAGGAATTTATGTGCCCAAGCCATTGAATTGGATTGGTCCTTGATATATTTATAGCACTCAGTGTCAATTTTTTTCCATGAAGCATGAAATAATATTAAGTTCTTAAGTCCCTTAGGGATAACTTATTGCAAGTTAGTAATGTGAATTTAAAATACTCCCTCATTTTGTTCACCTCTAAAATGATGGAATATGGGAAAAAACTCACATATTTTATGAAAGCTGTTTGGCATAGCTAAAATGATAAATTTTTAAACAAATACTTTTAACTCTTTAGTTGTGTAAGATCCTAGATTACTGAACAGCATGATGAGTTATTTTTTTCTTTTTGAAACTGGTACACAGAAAATTGCAATTCATCTCTAACTTAGGAACCACTAAAACTAAGGTCATTTAGAGCAATAATTGTGTCTTTATTCAATGTGATATACCTGTAGTACTTAGCACAATCCCTTATTTATATTAAGTACTCAGTAAATATTGGTTGAATCAAGTAATAGAAGTTTAATACTAATAGATCATGTGACTGTAATAAAGTAACATTTTGGACAGTGCCAGCTTGCCAAATTTTCAGACGAAAAAAGGAAACTGGCTTTTTATGAGTTTTCATTCTTCTCTTCATTCATTTGTTTCTTTGTTAATATATTGATTCATTCAACCCACGGAGTGAGTGCCTATTGTATGCAAAATGCTGTGCAAGGGAAAAAGACAAATCATACAGGGATCCCGTCCTCAAAGTTGACAGTCTAATGATAACATATCTGTAACACTTACATAAATACTTCAAATACAAGACACACACATGAAAGGCATAAACTGGTGTTGGCCGATACTGTAGCTACCAGCCACATGTGGCCATTGAACACTTGAAATGTAGTGTACCCAAATTGAGATGTACAGTAAGTGTAAAGTATGCACTGGGTATTGAAGATTCAATAGAAAAAAAAAAGATGTAAAACAGCTCATTAATTTTTTTATTATTACACTTTAAGTTCTTGGATACACGTGCAGAATATGCAGGTTTTTTACATAGGTACACATGTGCCATGGTGGTTTGCTGCACCCATCAACCCGTCATCCACATTAGATATTTCTCCTAATGCTATCCCTCCCCTAGCCCCCCACCCCCCAACAGGCCCCAGTGTGTGATGTTCCCCTCCTTGTGTCCATGTGTTCTCATTGTTCAACTCCCACTTATGAGTGAGAACATGTGGTGTTTGGTTTTCTGTTCCTGTGTTAGTTTGCTGAGAATGACGGTTTCCAGCTGCATCCATGTCCCTACAAAGACAAAGAACTCATCCTTTTTAATGGCTGCATAATATTCCATGGAGTATATGTGCCACATTTTCTTTATCCAGTCTATCATTGATGGGCATTTGGGTTGGTTCCAAGTCTTTGGTATTGTGAATAGTGCTGCAATAAACATACATGTGCATGTGTCTTTATAGTAGAATGATTTATAATCCTTTGGGTATATACCCAGTAATAGGATTGCTGACTCAGATGGTATTTCTGGTTCTAGATCCTTGAGGAATTGCCACACCTTCTTCCACAATGCTTGAACTAATTTACACTACCACCAACAGTGTAAAAATGTTCCTATTTCTCCACATCCTCTCCAGCATCTGTTGTTCCCTGACTTTTTAATGATCACCATTCTAACTGGCATGAAATGGTATCTCATTGTGGTTTTGATTTGCATTTCTCTAATGACCAGTGATGACGAGCTTTTTTTTTCATGTTTACTGGCCTTCTCTTGAAAACTGTCTGTTCATATCCTTTGCCTACTTTTGGATGAGGTTGCTTTTTTTTTTCTTATATATTTGTTTAATTTCTTTGTAGATTCTGGATATTAGCCCTTTGTCAGATGGATAGATTGCAAAAATTTTCTCCCATCCTGTAGGTTGCCTGTTCACTCTGATGATAGCTTCTTTCACAGTGCAGAAGCTCTTAGATCCCATTTGTCTGTTTTGGCTTTTTTTGCCATTGCTTTTGGTGTTTTAGTCATGAAGTCCTTGCCCATGCCTTGGCTTTTGTTGCCATTGCTTTTGGTGTTTTAGTCATGAAGTCCTTGCCCATGCCTATGTCCTGAATGGTATTGCCTAGGCTTTCTACTAGGGTTTTTATGGTTTTAGGACTTACATTTAATCCATCTTGAGTTAATTTTTGTATGAGGTGTAAGGAAAGGGTCCAGTTTCAGTTTTCTGCATATGGTTAGCCAGTTTTCCCAACACCATCAATTAAACAGTGAATCCTTTTCCCATTGCTTGTTTTTGTCAGGTTTGTCAAAGGTCAGATGGTTGTAGGTGTATGGCCTTATTTTGGAGACCTCTGTTCTGTTTCATTGATCTATGTATCTGTTTTGGTACCATTACCATGCTGTTTTGGTTACTGTAGCCTTGTAGTATAGTTTGACGTCAGGTACTGTGATGCCTCCAGCTTAGTTCTTTTTGCTTAGGATGGTCTTGGTTATATGGGCTCTTTTTTGGTTGCATATGAAATTTCAAGTAGTTTTTTCTAATTCTGTGAAGAAAGTCAATGGTAGCTTGATGGTTACCTTGGGCAGTATGGCCATTTTCACAAAATTTATTCTTCCTATCCATGAATATGGAATGTTTTTCCATTTATTTGTGTCCTCTCTTATTTCCTTGAGCAGTGTTTCGTAGTTCTCCTTGAAGAGGCATTTCACATCCTTTATAAGTTTCATTGCAAGGTATTTTATTCTCTTTGTAATAATTGTGGGAGTTCACTCATGATTTAGCTCTCTGTTTGTCTATTATTGGTGTATAGGAATGCTTGTGATTTTTGCACATTGATTTTGTATCCTGAGACTTTGCTGAAGTTGCTTATCAGCTTAAGGAGATTTTGGGCTGAGATGATGGGGTTTTCTAAATAGACAATCATGTCATCTGCAGAGACAATTTGACTTCCCCTCTTCCTATTTGAATACCCTTTATTTCTTTCTCTTGCCTGATTGCCCTGGCCAGCACTTCCAATACTATGTTGAACAGGAGTGACAAAAGAGGTCATCCTTGTCTTGTGAGGGTTTTCAAAAGGAAAACAGCTTTTGCTCATTCAGTATGACACTGGCTATGGATTTGTTATAAATAGCTCTTACTATTTTGGAATATGTGCAATCAATACCTGGGTTGTTGAGAACTTTTAGCATGAAGGGATGTTGAATTTTAGCAAAGACCTTTTCTGCATCTATTGAGATAAACATGTGGTTTTTGTCATTGGTTCTGTTTATGTGATGGATTACATTTACTGATTTGCATATATTGAACCAGCCTGGCATCCCAGGGATGAAGCCAACTTGATCATGGTGCATGAGATTTTTGATGTGCTGCTGGATTCAGTTTGCCAGTATTTTATTGAGGATTTTCGCATCAATGTTCATCAGGGATATTGGCCTGAAATTTTCTTTTCTTGTTGTGTCTCTGCTAAGTTTTGGTATCAGGATGATGCTGGCCTCATAAAATGAGGTAGGGAGAAGTCCCTCTTTTTCTATTGTTTGGAATAGTTTCAGAAGGAATGGTACCAGCTCCTTTTTGCACCTCTGGAAGAATTTGGCCATGAATCCATCTGGTCCTGGGCATTTTTTGGCCGGTAGACCACTAATTATTGCCTCAATTTCAGAACTTGTTATTAGTCAATTCAGGGATTCAACTTTCTCCTCGTTAGTCTTGGGAGGGTGTATGTGTCCAGGGATTTACGCATTTCTTCTAGATTTCCTAGTTTATTTGCATAGAGGTGTTTATAGTATTCTCTGATGGTAGTTTGTATTTCTGTGGAATCAGTGGTGATATCCCCTTTATCATTTTTTATTGTGCCTATTTGATTCTTCTCTCTTTTCTTCTTTATTAGTCTGGCTAGTGATCTATCTTTTTTGTTAATCTTTTCAGAAAAAAAACAACTAGATTCACTGATTTTTGAATGGTTTTTGTGTCTCTCTCTCCTTCAATTACTCATTTCTTGTCTTAGTTATTTCTGATCTTAGTAATTTCTGATCTTAGTTATTTCTTGTCTTCTGCTAGCTTTTGAATTTGTTTGCTCTTGCTTCTCTAGTTCTTTTAATTGTGATGTTAGGGTGTCAATTTCAGATCTTTCCTGCTTCTCCTGTGGGCATTTAGTGCTGTAAATTTCCCTCTAAACACTGCTTTAGCTGTGTCCCAGAGATTCTGGTACGTTAAGTCTTTGTTCTCATTGGTTTCCAATAGCATTTATTTCTGTCTTAATTTTGTTATTTACCCAGTAGTCATTCAGGAGCAGGTTGTTCAATTTCCATGTAGTTGTGTGGTTTTGGCTGAGTTTCTTAATCCTGAGTTCTAATTTGATTGCACTGTGGTCTGAGATGGTTATGACTTCCATTCTTTAGCATTTGCTGAGGAGTGTTTTACTTCCTACTATATGGTCAATTTTGGAATAAGTGTGATGTGGTGCTGAGAAAAATGTATATTCTGTTGATTTGGGGTAGAGAGTTCTGTAGATGTCTAGTAATTCTGCTTGCTTCAGAGCTGAGTTCAAATCCTGAATATCCTTGTTAATATTCTGTCTCATTGATCTGGTATTGACAGTGGGGTGTTAAAGTCTCCCACTATTACTGTTTGGGAGTCTAAATATCTTTGTAGATCTCTAAGAACTTGCTTTATGAATCTGGGTGCTCCTGTATTGGGTGCATATATTTTTAGGATAGTTAGCCCTTCTTGTTGCATTGATCCCTTTACCATTATGTAATGCCCTTCTTTGTCTCATTTGATCTTTGTTGATTTAAAGTCTGTTTTATCAGAGATTAGGATTGCAACCCTGCTTTTCTTTACTTTCCATTTGCTTGGTAAATATTTCTCCATCCCTTTATTTTGAGTCTATGTGTGTCTTTGCACATGAGATGGGTCTCCTGAATACAGCACACCAATGGATCTTGGCTCTTTATCCAGTTTGCCAGTCTGTGTCTTTTAATTGGGGCATTTAGTCCATTTACATTTAAGGTTAATATTGTTATGTGTGAATTTGATCCTGTCATTATGATGCTAGCAGTTATTTTGCCTGTTAGTTGAGGCAGTTTCTTCATAGTGTCGATGGTCTTTACAATTTGGTATGTTTTTGCAGTGGCTGGTACCAGTTGTTCTTTTCCATATTTAGTGCTTTCTTCAGGAGACCCTGTAGGGCAAGCCTGGTGGTAACAAAATCTCTCAGCATTTGCTTGTCTGTATAGGATTTTATTTCTCCTTCACTTATGAAACTTAGTTTGGCTGGACATGAAATTCTGGGTTGAAAATTCTTTTAAGAATGTTAAATATTGGCCCCCACTCTCTTCTGGCTTGTAGAGTTTCTGCAGAGAGATCTGCTGTTAGTCTGACAGACTTCCCTTTGCAGGTAACCAGACCTTTCTCTCTGTCTGCCCTTAACATATTTTCCTTCATTTCACCCTTTGTGAATCTGATGATTATGTGTCTTGGGGTTGTTTTTCTCCAGGAGTATCTTTGTGGTGTTCTCTCTATTTCCTGAATTTGAATGTTGGCCAGTCTTGCTAGGTTGGAGAAGTTCTCCTGGATAATATCCTGAAGAATGTTTTCCAACATTAATTTTTATATTGATTACATGTTGAAATTATAACATTTGGAATAAATAGAAAGTTTAAATAAAATATTTTATTCAATTAAATATTTTTGAACATAAGTGAGTAAAATATTAGAATTACTTAAACCTATTTCTTTTTAACATTGTCATGTGGCTACTAGAAAACATGGAATTACAGATGTTGCTCACACTATATTTCTATTGGACAGTGGTCATGTGGATATGGTATTATAAATGTTTAGAGATTTTAGCGATTAACTTCAGCATTGAGGAGGTAGGAACAGGGGATCAAAAGGCTTAATGGAAAAGACTGCATTTGAACTGAGGGGCTTTCTAAAGTTTGGACATGTGAGGAGTGCGAGTAGAGAATGCAGGAGGAACAAACCTGAGTTTGACTGCATCCACAACCACTTCAGGCAACGTGGTAGAGATCTAGCTTTGACATATGTAAGGGGCTCCAGGTGGCTTACAACAAACTTCTTTCCCATCTTCCATTTACTTAGATGCTTTCCAATCATCAAAGCACTTTAAGCCACATTTTCACTTTTTTTTTTCACTAGACTCTATGACATAGAACATTCCCTCCATTTTAAGGATAATAAAGTAAAATTTAGGAGATTATCAGTAAAGCCCTCAGGTGGAAAGGCCAGTAAGTGGTGTAACTACTGCACTTAGAACACAACACTTCTGAGTAGTTTTCCTTAGGATCTCCCTGGTATATCACACGGCTTCCCTTTCACAGGATTGCTCTTTTCAAAGCAGTCTTGTAACCAATCCAATATCCTAGAAGTCCTTCAGGTGAAGGTCACCTTAGGCCCAGGCATCTGCTGTAAGCTCCTGGGATACTGCCAGGTCCTACAGTGGCACCAACTGCCCTGAGACAAACCTAAGCTTCAGAGGCCCGAGGCAGGTGCACCTGAGAAACAAAAGGAGACGTGAACATCTTGCCTTAATAGTTGTTAAAAAAAAAAAAAAGAAGAAGAAGAGGAAGAAAAACTGTTGTTGCTGAGTGCCTACTACAGGTCAAGCAGTGTATTTGTCATGTTGTGTACCCTTTGTCATCTATATCTCACAGCAACCTTGGGAATAATTATTATTAAACTGCTTCAGGATTGAAGATTCTCCACAATACGTTCCTGGGCTCCTGGACCCTTCCTGGCAAGTAATCCTCAGAATCCCCTGGAGATTAACACCTATGATAGCCCCATGGTCTAAAATGGTAACTGTCACATGTATTTTGAATGCATAACAATAACATCACCTTACATTTATCGACAGCTGACTATGAAGTATTCAATATGCCAAAGATTTATATGATCCACATAACCATATCATGAGGAAGAACCCATTAATTTTTCCCATTTTTATAAATGAACAGACAGTTTGAAAAAGGTGAACTGACTTGCATAAGGTCATACCATGGTAAATTGCAGAAGTGGGATCCAATCCCTTGACCATCTGTCTCCAAAGTCCAAGTTCTTTACTATTGCATTACACTGATCCCTGTTATTCCTCACTGCCCCAAGCAGCCTGAGAGCCATTGAAAGAGGCCATAGGATCTGTACCAACCAGATGAACCTGCAGGAATGCCACACTATGGTATAAAGAAAGTTGAGTAGCTAGTTTATCATTATTCTCCCACAACATTTTGGTAGGCAAGGTGAGGCTGGATCACATTTTCCCTCTACTGGAATGATTTGTTAATTTGATCCTTATAATCAGAAGACTTTGAAATAAGCCTTTCTAGTTTGCCTTAATATGTATTCTAAAGACTGTTTGCAACCATATTGATAGGCCTCTAAGTGTATGTTCATCTACATACAAAGGAACCATGTGACTAGTTGCAGATTAAACCACAGGTCAGTGACAAAAGAACAATTCAAATTTTTAGCCACAAATTAGTGGCCTGCTGCCCAGCCTACAGTATGCTATTGCTTCTCCAGAGATAAGGGGTAATACCTCTGTGTCTGATGCACCATACACTAGACAATCCTGACAATTTACTGTGGTTTCATGCCCCAACTATTATATTACCATCAGCCCTGATGATTGCATAGGCAATGAGTTTTGTGATAATGATATATTCCAGACCTAGGATAAGATAAGTAATTCACACCAACCCCTATGTGTGGGCTCTGACTTCATGGACTAGCAGGGGAGTATTCAGACTTTATATGATTCTACACACGTTTCTGCTGACTCAAAAATGGATGTAAAATATAGAACGGCATGCTGGGACATAGCAGTTTTTAAAACTCCTTTGGGGAGGCTTTGCTCCTAAATCAATAACTGGATGTTACATGTTTGCATGCAAGTATATGCCTGTATGTGTACAAAATGCTTTGGTTTGGGTGATAGAAAAAGTCATTTGGAAATCACGCTAGGATAATCCCATGTAATTGCTAATGTGATATTAAAATAGTGCTGATTGCATAAAGCTCTTTATTTGACTTAGCTTTCACATATCATTATACTTTTAAGAAATAAAGCCCCAGTGAAATTTATGGCCACATCTGGCTTTTTTCCCTGTATCTGAGATGCACATAACATGGCAATTTACATTTACTTGATCTTCCATAAAACGGAATATTTACCAGTATTTCAGCAGACTGGACCACTTCCTTAGAGTAAACAGATGATGGAGATTACTTAAGACTTTCTTATAGTATAATAATAATTGTTTTAATTGTAATAAGGTTCACAGGTTTATTGAGTGCTTACCAGGTACCAAGCACTGTGAGAGGCACTTTACAGACTCCACAAAATAACTTTATGCTATAGATATAATTAATAGCCACGTATTACAAATGAGAAAATAGAGATCTTGTAAGTAGGAATACCAACTCACAAAATCAATTTCTCTAACTACAGAGAACACTCTTCAAATCACTATGCAAAATGTTCAAGAAGGTCAGATAATGATATTTAGTCTCTTAGAGATAGATATAAGAGAAGCTGGACTTCTGGAATTAAAATGTTTTAAAATTTAATCAAAGACATAATTCCTACTTGTGCATGAGGTGTGCTGTATTTTGAAGATTTATATTTGGAAGTACAGTCTGATGTACACTCAGTTGCATGCCTCCAAGACAGGACCTACTGAAAACTACCACTCAGACTTCTCAGTTGAAGGCTCAGTTCTGATATCCCATGCTAAAAAGGCCACTACTGTCCTATAAATGATACCTGAACAAATTTATAAACTATATGTGTCCCAGAACTACATTAAATACAATCTGATTTGCTTACATAAGGTAGTAAAATGTAATAAACTAAAGCATACATACCAAAACAATGGGGTTACCAAATTAAAGTACACACTGTCCTGAGAGCTTCTGAATTTCTCATTCTAGCTACAACTAGTTTACAAATAACTTGTGAATTAAAGTCATTTGTTGGAGGGAAAAACAAAAATGCAAATGACAACCCACAACCCACAAACTCTAGCTTGTGTTAGAACTGTGACACCATTTATGAGAAGGCGCATGCTTGTGCTTAAACACATATGCATGCATTTACTTAGATCATATTTATAACTGTAATAACTCATGACCATGTTTTCCCAGATCTAGGGCTAGGCAATGCAACCACTCAACTAACAGCCAAATCTGCAGTGCAGATGTGACCGAAGAATGGCCAGAATAGTGTTAATTCTGCATCCTCTTAACACGCAAGATTGTTCCTTTTCTAAAAAACAAATTTGAGTCCGAGTCCATAGTTTGTAGTCCTTGCCAAGGTTCTCTCAGTACAAAAAGCTCCCAAGCTAAATTATACCAAATTTTGAATATCCCTGTTTACCTCCAATAAATGTCCTCCCAGGAGTCCTTTGGAAACATGCACAGGAGCAATGTTCTCCTTTTCCTTTTCCTTTTCCAAATGGTTTCATATACCTGAGTCCTATTTAGTTGCTTCTGTAACAGTAAGGAAATTGCTAATGCATATCTTACCAGCTTATAAAATAAACTAAGTTTTCTGCAGACTGTTATGAACAGTCAGTGAGCTACTGTTCATTCCTAAGGCTAACTATATCTATATTGGACAAATTGTTGTTCTCTAAGGTTATGCCAAAGCACTCCACTGAGACTCTGTGCAACAGAGAAGGGGAGATAGCAGAGACTCTTCTGCCTTAATTTCCTGATCCTATAGAGGCCTCCAATCTAGAGAGGCTTATATGAATAGGCCTGGATTTTCAAAGGATTGTCACCATTGTCAAGTTCCCCATTCGTTTTCATGTATTTTTATGTCACTGGTTGGCCTCATGCATTAAATATTTCAAACACTTAAAATGAAATACTCTTCACCATCAGTTTCTACTGGATCTCTTATTTTTTTAAACAGCAGACATTCTCAAAAAGCAGATACTAAATGATTTCTCCATGTGTTTTGATCACATGGGAATATTTCTTCTAGAGGTCACAGGTTTATTTTTCAAAATGGTCTCACTGTTGTAATTTTCATATTGGCTTCCCAAACGTAGACTAACAATGTATATTATGAAATCATGCTGATATTGCAAAAATCAAAACTCTTTGAGCAAGACTGACCGTCGCACATCCTTGATCAATTTCAGGGTTCAGAAAAGAGCACCAAAATAATTGCCTAGTGTCTTATTCATTCATTCATTCATTCAACAAATGTTTCTTAGATTAGTATATCCCATGCCTCATGTAATGTTCCAGAAACATGATAACAAATTATAGACTTTTATCTTCTAGAAACATATAGAATAAAATGTGATATGTACATAAACAAATACAGTGAAATGTTATAGTTGTTATGATTGAACCTCAGAAAGCAATGGGATCCCAAAGGAGATAATCATCAGTCCTATCTTTAAGGAAGGAGAAATGCATCATACAAATGTGTCTTTAAGGAAGGAGAAATGTATCATACAAATGTATCTGAAAGTAAAAAACAAGCAAATACCTAGTTACCTCCTCTGATAAGAAGCAGAATAAAAACTTGATGTGACCCAATATAAGAGAATAGTATAATTTCAAAATTTTTGATATTTCTTTATGTAAGCAAAAGAAGAAGTTATCTATTCAAACTATTAATCAATTAATCTATTATCTATTAATACAATTTCTTGTGCATGGGTTAGACACAAGATGGAATGAATCCAAAACATCAGAGACGGGAAGTTGAATGTGCTCTGCAGAATTATGTAAAGTGCTGCACACAGGCAGATAACATTAACTTGAGGAAAATATTTTTCTGCTTTCACAGATAATTAGACTGCACTGCCTCTGAGAATTATAGTTTGATCAAGGAAACATTTAAGTGTGTGTGTGATTGTGTGTGTGTGATTGTGTGTGTGTGTGTTTCATCTGGAGTTGCCAATAGAAAATTAGATGTATATAAGAAGAATGGAGGCAGGAGGACATATCTTTATCATAAAACAGTGTAGAGACCCTGAAGTATCCATGGGGAAATGGTATAATCACATATGGTAATGTAAGCTGTGTAATGCAAAACTCCAGGGCTTGCTTTTCATGATATGACATTTTTAAAGTGATGAAAGAAAACAACTGCCAACCTTGAATTGTATGTCCAAAGAAAATATTTTTCAAAACTGAAGGCAAAATAAAGATCGTTGAGACAAACAAAAGCTGGGATAATACATCAACAACAAACCTGTACTACAGGAAGTTATTCAGGCTGAAGGAAGATGATACCAGATAGAAATCTACACTTACACAAAGGAATAAAGAACACTAGGGATAGTAAACATGTTAGAAAATATATGAAAATTTTAAGAATTTTTGGAAGATAAATAATTGCTTAAAAGAAAAATAATAACAATATATTGTGAGTCTTACAATATGTATAAAATACCACAAAAGATAGAAGGTGAAAATTGACAAATACATTGTAAAGTTCTTACACTAAATATGAAATGCTAAAATATTTTTTGAAGATAAACTTTTATAAGTGAAAGATATGTATTGTAAATCTTACTGCAACCACCAGAAATACAAAACAAAGAGTTATTACCAATAAAATAATAGTAGAAGTTATGCAATCATACAAAATACTAAATTCAGAAGAAGGCAAGAAAGGAGGAAAGGAGAAAGAAAGGTGTTATAGGATAAACAGAAAACAAATAGCAAGATGATAAATTTAAACAAAACCACAACAACAATCACATTAAATATAAATGGTGTAAACATTCAAATTAAATTGTAGAGATCATCAGATTGGTTAAGAATCAAAATCCAACTATATGCTATTTTCAAGAAACTCACTTCAAATATAAAGGCTCAAGTTAAAAGTAAAAGGATGGAGACTGGGCACAGGGGCTCACACCTGTAATCCCAGCACTTTGGGAGGCCAAGGTGGGCAGATCTCTTAAGCTCAGGAGCTTGAGACCAGCTTGGGCAACACGTCAAAACCCTGTCTCTATCATAAGTACAAAAAATTAGCTGGGTGTGGTGATGTGAGCCTGGAGTCCCAGCTACTCAGAAGGCTGAGTTGGGAAGTCTGCTTGAGTCCTGGGAGGCAGAGGTTGCAGTGAGTTGAGATCACACCATCGTACCCCAGCCTAGGTGGCAGGGTGAGACTCCATCTCAAAAAAAAAAAAAAAAAAAGTAAAAGGATGTGAAAATTTATACTATGCAAACACTATGTGTAAGAAAGCTGAAGTAGTCATATTAACACCAAAGAAAGTAAACTTCCAAACAAAACATATTATCAGGATAAAGAGAGACATTTAATAACTATAAAGAAGCTTAAAAGACATACTAATCATAAGTGTGTAGGCACGTAAACCAGTGCTTGAAAATACGTGAAGTAAAAACCAACAGATTAAAAGGAGAAACAGATAAATCCACAATTATAGTCAGAAATTTCAATACACCCTCTCTCAACAATTGATAAAACAAGTAGACAAACAACCATTATGGATAAAAATGAAGGGAAATAAAATACATTCAAGAGTGTGGGCTTGTCTCATAAAATAATTGGGGAAAACAGATCATTTGAATGGAACAGTAGTAGATTTGGTTATGAGATGAAAGGCAATCCCTGGAGTTTGGCATTAGAGAGTCTACATCACCATATGTGACAACCCCATTTCCTAGTTCAGGCATACATTAGGGCTTCTCTGCTAGTAAGTGATAAAGATATGTCCACCTTTCCCAATTTTTCTTGAATCCCTCTAGTTTCCTATTAGTAACTCTGGACACACACACACACACACACACACACACACACAAGTTTCCCTTTTCCTTGGGCAAACAATCATAGTACAGTTCCCAACCAGGAAAAGTCATTAGTCATATTACACAGCAATTCACAGTAGTGCATTTCCCAAAGGTGTATATGATATTGGACTTCCAATCACCTCTTGATGTAAGGGCAAAAGGCCTAGACAGGGCTCTGCTTGAGATCAACTGTGTCCTCTGTTGTTCCTAAGAGCACTCTCCAATAAACTTACCACAAGCAAATCTCCATTTAATTTTCTGTTTCTTGGGGAACTGAACCTAAGATACAGAAAAACGGGAAAGATACACAAGAATATAGTCAAAACTAGAGAGATCAAACATATCAATATTTAAAGAATTGGTAGGGAAAAGGGGACAGAAGATCTACTGAGAGCGAAAGGCCATAAAGGTAAAGAAGGCCATAAAGGTAAAGAAGAAAAGGAGAATTATAAGACTGATCACCAACTATTCAGTAGGCATTTGAATATGAGGGTTGGGAGAGATTAAGAATGGATTTGGAAATTCTAGCATAGAGATGTGGCAAAATGTCATGGCAACTTAAAATCAGGATGCACTGAACTCTAGTCTATGTTAAGAATCCTGAGGTGCTTGGAAGTATACTGAAGTCTGCAAGTTACTTGAAATTGCAATTTTTAAAAAAATGGATTGATAGATAAAGAAAATAAAGTAAAATATTAATTGTCAGATATAGGTATTACATATATAGGTATTCACTGAGCAGTGCTTTCAGTTTTTCTGTATAATTAAAAATTTTATAATAAAATTTTGGGAAGTGGGGAGGATCCATTTGCTTTGACATTGGGTGGTCACTGATGAACTTTCAGGGCTGGTTTAGTGCAGTTGGGAGATGTGTGTAAGAGATAGACTGCAGTAGGTTAAAGAAGGAGTAGAATGCCAAAAATTGAAAATCGTTGACTTTTTTTCCCAAGGAACTTTCCTGCTAAGGGAAAGAAGTAGATAGGACTAGAGCTGAGGAGGGATGCAGAGTTGAGAGAAGGTGCGTTTGGTTTGTTTATGTTCTTGTTTTCTTTGCTTTATTTCATTGTGTTTTGTTTTAGATGAGGGACAAACTTATTTATGGTTTGTGGGGAAGGAGTCAGTAAAAAGGCAAACTATGTATTTTTGAATTTAATTTTCTCAGATTTCCCTAATTCTTAAATTAGAACCTTTTCTATGGATAATACACTGCCAGTGTAGGGGTAAAAAGGTAATACCTTTTCTCCACCCCTCACAAGGGTCGTGGCTGAGACTCCAATAATCAAAAAAGGTTAGCAACAGAAAATCGTAACATTTATTCTATTAAATTTTGTATTATATAAGAGCCTCCAAAAGTGAAGACCCAGGGAAAACTTGTATTTCTATGCTTAGATTTGATAAAGAATGGACAGCTGAGTAGAAACATGATTGGACCAAAAGGACATAATGTAATGGTAATAGGCTGAGGTAGAAACCTAGCGGGGCCTATTTCTGAAGGAGCTTCCAGTCCTCTCTTTGTGTAGCATTCCTTCCCTCTGTGCGGCATCCTTCTCTATCATTTCTTCCCTGTACCTGTACAGGGCAGGACACCTGTTACATGAGAGTTTTTAGGGAAGAAGGGAGAAGTCAAAGAGTAGTATTTCTAGTTTTATGGCTGGCTTTGAGGGAGAGCAGTTGTAGTTTCTATGATCTGCCTTGGGAAAGAGGAATTCTAGCTTTTATGATCTGCTTTGGGAGAGAAATGGGGAAAGGAGAGAGGAGGGCAGGAGAAGGTCTTGCTTCTGAGGCCCTTTCAATCTCTTTCAGTTCAAAGTACTCAGCATACCAAAGCACTGTACTTTAGGGTATCATGTTCTGAGCCCCAAGATTGGTGACATTTATTGTTAGGGAAAGGAAGAAAGTTAAATAGAGAATAGCAGATCTGGGTTTAGCTCTAACAACTCTGCAGCTTTGGGCAAATATCCCTAAGTAAGGTCTGACTATGAAATCAGGACCAATAATGCCCACCTTCTAATTAATAGGAATGTTAGAACTTTATGCAAAGTCTGGTAGGCTTAATTTTGAGTCTTTTAGTCACATAAGCTTAATTTCAAGCACCAATTCCATATTATTTAGTCATGTGCTTTGGGCCAAGATATTCTCTAAGCCCCAGTTTTCTCAACTGCTAAGTGGGAAAAATAATAATATCTTCTTAAATAGCAACAGGCAGGTACATAACTTAATCAGCTCTGGCACATATGAAGTTCTTAGCAAACAGAGACAATTATAAAGGAGTTTTTAAAACTCAGTGTTCCCATTGTCTAACATGAAACCAGAAAGGGACTTTGTGAAGATACATATGAATGGCTTGATAGAATACTTGGCACTGGAACATGAAGTCCCAAATTGAAAATTGCAGGTGCCCAGACATTATTCTTCTTCTCAGACATAATTAACTTGGGCTGGGTTGTAGCTTCTGCCAAGAAAAATGACTACAAGTTTCTCCCTGTCTGCTCATCCTGAAGGTGTCAACGAAAGCACTGCCTGCCCAGACTAGTACCCAGTGGCTGAGATGGGACACCCTGAAGGCAAAAGTATCCTTCTAACCTCCTTCAGCCTCATGATTCTGATGTGAATCTTTGTTTCGAAGAAGAACCGCATTCTCTGAACCATCCTCCTCCTCCTTCAGGAATGTTACAGCTGACCAGATTCTTGCAAAGTGGCATCTACTTCACAGGCAGTTTATATGAAGCCTCCAAATCAGACATGATTTTACAGTCATGAAGTATCAAGAAAAGACTTTTATTCCCTAAGACTCTCAGAATATGAACTCCAGATAATATCAAAGGTAGCTCATTGGGTGAGAATTGGAAATATTAGACTGGCATCTTCAGTATTATGTTGTTAATACTCTAGGAGCAATAAAAATCCACATGTAAAAAGAGACACTCTTGTTAAATAAAAGACCCTAAACTGTGGTTCTCTCTGTTAGCTCCCAATGACTCTCTCCCTTCACTCCACCCTTAAACTTTGCAAAAGTCTTAGAGAAAACGGGATTAGACATATCCATTTTAATTTGACCCATCAGAGGGCAAAAAATTGTCATAAAGTATTATTGATTGTGCATTGATTGATCTGCTAATTCAGATAACAGAAATTGCATGCCTCACCTCCTGCAAAAATAAATAAATAAATAAAAAATAGTGGCTTCACAAAAGCCAGGATTTGGATTTTTTTCCCTTTACGGTATGAAAAGGGAGAAGAGACTAAGCCAGGGTGGGAGATAAGTGAAATATAATCTATACATCTTGGCTTACAACAAGAAAGGGCCCACTGGCTTGAAAAATACTGGTCTTTCCCAGCTCCTGGGGAGATTTTACATATATTTCTTCTGATTTAGGGCAAGGTATTAGAAGGACCTTCTGAAGGAGCGGAACTGATTAACTCAAGCTCTTAACCCAGACTGATCCAGAACAAAGGAAAAAGATACAAAAGAACAAGTTATGATGTTGAGTATGGAGAGAATTAGAAGTTCATGGTTTCGTGGTAGTAATAAGCTTAGGACTTTTATTTTCAGCTAAATCCTTGAATTTCTAGGCTAGAAGTTTACCAGCTTACTGGTCCTCACCAAAGGGAAGGTGATAAGACATGTTACTGGTTAACATTTCCTCCCCAATTCTGCAAAATCAGACAGCTGTTTATCTCTCTCTTCTATTTTTTATTAACTTTGTATTTTAATCAAACTTACAGAGAAGTTGCAAAGTTGTTTTAACTGTTACTATCTCTATGTGCATAGTTTTTAAATAGACTGTCTAAAGAGTTAATAGCATACATTATACCCCTTTCCTGCTAAATACTTCTGTGTATTTTTTAACAAAAGCATTCTCTTACATAATCATAATTATTCAAATCAGGAAATTTAACACTGATATAATTTTATTTTTGAATTCAAAGTCCATAATCCAATTGTCCTGTTTGTCCCAGTGACATTCATTACACAATTTTTTTCAGTCCAAATGTTTTTCGGTGCATGCAAGATCATGCACTATATTTACTTTTCATCGCATCTCTTTAGTCATATCAGAATTGTGTTTAATGAAGGTATCAACATTTTCCCTGTTTTCAACTGAGAAGCTGATATACTCCAGCATATTAAAAAAAAAGTCTTCCAAATGAGATCTCATTTTGCCAAGTCTGGGTCTCTGTGAGTAGAGTTTGTGCTCAGTGGCTGGAGAGTCCCACAGCTCTCCAAGCCCAAAATGATTACCCTATATACTCACTCACTGAACGAACCTCTCTTTCCTTCAAGTCATCCAATAACCATTTGTCTTAATCAGTCACGGTCTGCTATAGCCACAAAAGTGCTGACCCATAAAAAACAATCTGTTCAAAAATCAGATTGTTTTCCTTTCAGATGCCATCAACACCCTTGCTATGTAAAACAACATGTCTGCCTATCTGGCCAAAAAGGAGAGATGAAGGGAACAAAGTCATGATTACAATTCCAACACCAAAATATTGAGAAATAAAGTACGTGTTCTTGAATAAAATTAAAGTTACTCCCAGCTTCCCATAATCCATGTATTACTCATTTCTTTGTGTGTGTTTAATAGCTTGCTAGACAAGTACAATACTTAATTCTTCGTGAAATACTTGGAACCACACACCTTTCCCCTTAAATAAAAATTTATATTAATATGTAATGTTATATTTCCTGAGCTCTTTCCAGTAGCGAATGAATTTGTACCATAGCATTCTAGAAAATATTAACAAGAAATTATTAGTAGAATAATGTGTATATTATTCTACATTCCTATATTTCCTATAATTCTATAGGAAAACCTTTAGTTTGGGTTTTTTGGTTGTTTGTTTTCTTTTCTTCCCAGAAACCAAATGGTATACAGTTAGATCATAGAATTTCACACCTGGTAGAATCCATAACACCTGAAATGCCCAATCTCCTCATTTACAAATAATGACCATGAAATCCAGAGAGATTAGATGAGTTGCCCAAGGATACACATTAGCCAATGGGAGAGCCAAGAAAAAAACATAAATGTTTTGACAGGCTACTCAGGACCCTTGCCACTGTAAGATGCTGCAGAAGACAGGTAGGGTTGATTAACACTATGTGAAAAACAAATTTTTAAAACTTAAATTGCATTTTGGATGCACTAGAAAACACTTAAAATGAAAACCAGGACTTACTCTTTTATTCAGAGAAGATAGGCTTCCCTGATTGACTTGGTTTTTATAAATTTCTATTTTCAGATCATATGTTTCTTCAAAGGTGGAACCTTAAATGTTTATAGTAATTTATATTAAGTTCCAGGTCCCTTAATAGTTCAGAAAACCTTAAAAGGAATCCCTGGGAATTTAAAGTTAACCATTGTAAATTAACCACTGCATTAGACTGCTATTTCAACTCCACTGAGTCAGACCTGGAAATTATTTTCTGAAGGTTCGAGAGAAAGAGAACAACCCTCTGATCTACACCCAACCAGTAAATATAGTTTGGAAGACGTGGGTAAGGCATCCTTAAGACAACAGACACACCTACAGAGGAATGAAAACATTGTACTTGCTGAATAGGTCTGAAGAAAAATTTCAGTCCTAGAAAAAGCTATTACATAAACACAAGTTACATTATTAATCCTGATCTACACCCAACTGGGCATTTACCTGAATGTTCACTTTCAGAGAGTGAACTCTGCATCAAACCTCTGAGTCTTGTATGACTGAATATTGCTGCTTTGAGTTTTCCTTGAAATCCTTAGATCTCTCACTGTGGTTGAAACTTTGGCACCAGGGCTGTAAATAGGACCCGCACCACAAGTTTATCTGGGGGATAAAGTGAGAGCAAGCAAGAGGATAGATGCTGAAAAGAACAAAATTTTCTAAGTCCATGCACTTGGTTGTGAAGCCCAGCCAAAAAACAGTCTTTCGATTTTCACCTATTTTCCCATTACCCTGTTAGGAGATGCGCTGTGGGGAATTCTGAAACTAGGCAGACAGGAGTCAAGTTCCAGCACTAGTACTAACTGGGCAATCCTGGAAAATTATTTAACCTTTCTCAGGCATAGTTTTTGTGGTCAAATGGTCACGAAATATCTGTCTATCCTATAGATTTGTGATAAGAAATAAATTTCAAGCTCCTGGAAAATATATAACAAATGTAGTTTCCCTGGATTCTATAATGAGCTTTTTCTAGGCTTATGAGAGATCAGAGGGAGGAGCAAAATAGCTTGTACGATATCACATAATGAGTTAAAAATGATAGATGGGATTGTTACTTGGGTATTACTCTTTGTTACATACAGTCTTTGACTTTCCCTGTGTACCAAAAATGTGACTTTTCTCTCCTTTCTAGAAAAATTCTTTTCAGTGATTACATCATTAGATTTCTGTTTCTGGAGGGAAAATCACAAACCCTGAAAAAATGAATTCTCACTCCATTAGCCATAGCCTCAATAGGGGATGAATGAGTTCAATCAAAATACCGAATAAGATTTATACCTGAGGAAAGGATGGGGTTGGGGGAGAAAGAAATACACATCTCCTTAGTTCTCTTTACTATGTAAAACATTTGCCACCCCTGGGTTCAAAGATCCTGGAAGTAATTTGCATACACTGAGTTTCCATAAGCATCCTGTGCTGCCCACAGGGCCCATTGACTTGAAGCCAACTGGGAAAATCTCAAGTTACTACAAAGATTGGCGAGTACTGGGAACCTGTTAGATAGCTGAATACCTGTGATTCAGGCTTGTATTCTCAGAATATGCAAAAGTCAAACCGCAAACACAGATAGATTTAATGTAACATTATCTGATGCTAGGTAGTATCGGTTACTAACCAGCAGTATAGAAATACATGCCTTGTCGGGAAAAGCTTTAGTGCTTGATAATTGTCTATGGAAATTTATTTTGACTAAGAAGTGTTCTTTCACATATGTGTTCCCAGAAGCAATGGGATGAATAACCTCAGGAATTTTTCTCCTAGAATCTAGTTCTCAATAGAGGAAAAGAAATACTTCTCAGAGGAAAAACTTTCAATTAGCCTTGCCTAGACAACACAGTGATCTGTCAAATCACATCCCAGCCAAAGTCACTGACTAGACCTTTGAGGATGTTGAGTATTCTCTCTGCAGGATGTGGTCTGGTGACTGGAGTTTAGGTCAAAGTTCGGTTCAATCTATGGCTATGTCAACCAGTCAGTGACCTCAGGGAAATCTTTTAAGCATGCCAGTCTTCAATTTCACTTTCTACCAATGCCTTTTCAGACGGTTGGGTCAGATCTTTCCTGTCCTCACAGCTGAGATTCAGGTCAGTCTGTCACTAACCTCTAGCATCTACCCCATCCCCTTTGCCAAGACACTCCTCCCTTGGCCTGTCCCCCAACTTCAGCTAAAGTAACACCTAGTTATAAACTAAGTGTCAAACTATTGCCTGTCTGAAAGGAAGATGCCTTTGCTTGTTGGGACACACCTTTTTCAGGCACCCTGAGGCCCAGCAGCCAGGTGGAAGGATCATTGCTACTAAATTCTTGGTGGTCCAATCAACTAGATTCATGTGTAAGGCATTCTTAAAACAACATACACACCTACAGACAGATGAAAAGATTGTTCTTGTTAAATAATGTTTGAAGAAGGATTTGAGTCCTAGAGAAAGATACTATATAAATGCAAGCTATAATATGATGAATACTGATCTACAATCAGTTCTGTAGACACTGATTTGCTACCTAAAGATCCTCCTACCAAGCACCAAAGACATTGAGCAATATCCTGCCAGATCATTAATTTTCTATTCAGACTAATTCTATTGATCTGGATGACATGAGGTATTAAGACATGGTGAGTAGAAAGGAAGCGTGTTTATACCATGTGGAAAAAAAACATCCAGAGACAAAAAGCACACACAGCAATGAAGTTAAAAATATAGCAAGAAATGAATCCCTCCAGAAAGGGTATTTGTGGAGATGCTTACTATTCTGTTTAACAAACATTTATTGAGCACCTCTTATGTGCCCAACACTATAGTAAGCACTAAACACCAAGATAAACAAGACATGGTTCCTGCCCAGGAAGAGTTCATACTCTTGTACCACATTATTTACACTTTGTGAAGTATGAGAATCACCTGACTACTTGATAAAACCGGAGATTCCCATCACTACCCAACCACATGCCCATTGGATTAACAGTCCAGCAATGAGGCTTGGGAATATTTATGGTTAGCTTGTGTCTCTAATGATTAGATGATTAGCCAGGTGCAGGGAAACACTGGTCTAGTGAGACAGTGAAGCATCTAGTGAATATAAGAGCAATTTTCTTTTTGATTATAAATAATAATAATTTATGCAATTTCTCAGCAAAGTGAAGATCACTCATCCAATCTCCCATATAAAATGAATGAATGAATGGCTGAAAGTCCATCTTAGTCATATATTCTCCATGGTCACCAGTACTTAAGACTACACAAAGAACAGAATCAATAAATACTTGTTAAATAAACACCGAGAGAGAGAGAAATGTCCTTCAAATTATTCCATTAAAAATAGTTCCTATGGAGAATGGCGTAAACCCGGGAGGCGGAGCTTGCAGTGAGCTGAGATCCGGCCACTGCACTCCAGCCTGGGCAACAGAGCCAGACTCCATCTCAAAAAAAAAAAAAAAAAAAAAAAAATAGTTCCTATGTAGTTCAGAATCACAATTTTTAAGTAACATACTTTGATTTTTTTCCATAACAAATCTTTTCAATATTTCAAGCATATTCTTTTCTTGGGTTTAAATCTTTTTGGAAAAAAATGTGGGACATAAATCAATCAATCAATAAACAAAAACTCTTGATACTTTTTACCATCACCACTTTCTATGAGAAGTTTTACTTAACAATTTTTTTAAAGATGGGGGGGGTTGTGTTTGCCTTGTACAGGTAGTAAACAAGGCTTCTCAACCTAGAAGGCCAAGTAAGAAATGTAGTTATTTCTATTCATTTTTGTCCCTTAAGCTCTGAGCTTTGATTCCTTCCAGAATTAAGCAGATATTATTGCCAGTAATTTTTAAAAAATATTTTTTGGTGACTTCTTATTTCCTTCAAATGTCACAATTATATTACAAGGAAATTGTAAGGAAGGCATCCAAACTTTGTTCAGGAGAAAAATTGATAATCTGGCACTGTTAATGGTACAATTCAAGAAACATACTTCATTTGCATGGAACATGGGGGAAGGGAAGAGGGGTTAAAAGTGCACAAGAGGTCTTTAGTGACTTTACATTTGAAATCATTGCAAAATTCAAAAAGTAAGTCATTTCTTGAGCCCTGGTTAGTTGAATTCCTTATAAACATATAAGGCAAAAATAAAACTCTGTAACTGTTCTTAGTATCTATTCTTGAATTTATTGCGGAAGTGACCCATCAATGATTCCTGGGAAATAGGGTCAGTACCATCATTTCGTCTTTCTTGAGGCAATTAAGGAGCAGCCTTTTCAGGAGCCAAGAGAGATAGCTATCTCATGAGTTTCATTTTTTTCAAGTCCCTTGTTGCTATAATTTTAGAAAAAAATGTGTTTAAGGTCCCTTATGTTCACGGCAAAACAAGAGCATGTGTGGAGGCAGTGAGTGAGCTGCCCCGCTGTGAGCAACTGTCCCACCAGCTCAGCTTCTGCACTTGGTGATGCTCTTCATCCGCGATCCCACGGAAATGAAATTTAACTGAATCTGAGTCAAATGAGAAATAGAACTCTTGGATCCCTTTAAGCATTTTGCTTGGAGCACCCACCAACTAAAGCATTTTGCTCACTTGGATCAGCAAGGTTGCTTGCTTACTGATTTCACAATGTTCCTCCTCAGAAATTAAATTTGTTTTTGGATATCATCCAGAACCATGTCTCAGGAGACCAGCTAGCTGCCAATGAAGAACCAAAAGCTTATATATATTGTAAAAACAAGAAATCAGTATATTTCCATATTATCTGTTTGTTTGTGTGGGTTTTTTGTACAAGAATTAGAGAAACTGAAGAATGACCTGAAGCCTAGAGAGAGCTTTGGAGACTCCTGAAGTTTGGCAGTAAGGCATCTTATTATCAAATGATGTCCATTTTAGTGGCACACCCAAGTTTAACCCCATTCCTTGCCTGTACAAACTGACTGAATAAATCAGCCTTAACTAATAGGCTTCCTACTGCCATTAACTCCAACATAGAAAGAGAATATAAATTTTAGGGATCCACGACCCTTTGGATTCATGGAGACCCTTTCCCTTTGGAAAAAGGATTGTCTAAAAAAAGAAAATACGTTAAAATGTACTAAAGTCAGAATGTGGGAATTTGAAAATAATAGCATATTCCTCATCTGAACTTTTCCCTGAATATTTTGTTATCTCTGTTATGGATCTACTTGATATTTTGTAAATATAGGAATGTTGCTGTTTGAGGTTTTCTATGAAAGGTCTTTTAAAAGTGTTATCATTTGTCCGCTCCACAGCACTCCTTAGTTATGTTTAATCCTTACTGATGGCACTATTAATGATAAATATTACCAATCAAAATCAAACATCTCTTTGTGAACATACCCTATTTCATGTTTCAATGCCAAACTCTGGTGACATACCTGTTTAGAACAGAGACTCTTATTGGTGTCACATCCTAGTCAATGCTAAGCATTAACTCCCAACAGTCCTCTATTTCTGTTCCCCAGATGCTTTCCTCATGTCTATTGTTATTGTGCACGCTTGCCTTTGGAGACTTCATCTGCACTCACTTCACCTTAGTATGTGTGATAATTTATAAGTCTATTCTCTGTCCAGACCATTATTCCATAATATCAGTTGCCCACTACTAGGCTGTCTCTGCTGAATAAGCTACAAGCTCCCAATTCCTCTACCCGCTATATTTCCAAGCCTTGTTATATGGCCATGAGTCTCTAACTTAGATGTCATTCTCTCACTTCTCACTATAACCACCTTACAAGCTCACCACAATCTGTATCCCATCAGAATCAAGGTCTCATAAACTCCTTACCTTAAATACCTTTCAAATTTTACCTCTGTCCTTTTTTCTTTGCTGCCACTATTCTCTTCTAGACATTCCTCACTCTTTCCCAGATGACTGCAATATCGTCCTATTATTCCTTATCTCCACTTTGGTCTTAATCAGTTCTCCCATCCTCACTGCATTGCTACCAGAGTTTTCCTCCCGAAAGAAAAATCTGATCATGTTACTCTCTTCATTAAAACCCACTATTCAATCTCCTACAGCCTTTTCAGAATTGTCTCCTACTACTTACTGCCTTAAATCATATGTTCCAGTCATGTGAAACTGCTTGCCATCTCAGCATGTACAATGCTGTTTCATGTCCATCTCAGCATATACAATGCTGTGTCATGTCTTTGCCTTCAAACAAGCTTAAATGCCCTTTCCTCTTGATTGTGAACTCCTCTTCTATGTCAGATCACACTCCTGCTCTGAGGTTAAAGACATAGAATCACATCCTCTCTCTGAACACTTCCCTCTAGTCAGATAACATTGAACATTCATTCCTTAGTATTCCACTATACTAATCACAATCAGAATAGATTCCCAAATTATTCAATAAATTCAGTCAACAAAATTTGTTTACTATGTACCAGGCACTGACTGAGTGCTGGAGCAAAAATAGCAAGCAAAGTAGACAGTATATCTGCCCTCGAGAAACTTAGATTCCAGTGGGGAAATAGATAACTAAACACGTTACAATGTGATGATGCTGCCTTGCATTTATTTGCCTTTCTGTCTGAATTAACATGTATTTTTCTTATTAGATTGAAAGTATTTTGAAGGCAGGGCTATGACTCATACACTTTTGTATTCCTAGAAGCTCACACTAGGGCAGCGGTATAGTAAGCACTCAAAGATTTAGTAAGTAAATGAGTAAATTAAGCCTGCATCTATGTCAAATTTTTATGAATTTTTACATGCTCTTGTAAAAAAAAAGACACATTCCCCAACTCCTTTCACATTCCTATGCTTGAATACAGCTTTTGCTATAATTTCAGAGATGGAGAGCTCTCAAATTTGTTTGCTTAATCTTTGGACTATTCGATTTATCAGACATTTCTTGCTGATACTGAATCAAAATCTTTTTCCTTATGTCTTCAATGTTGGTTCTAATTCTATCCATTGAAAACATACGGGATGAGTCTAATCTCTCATTCAGATGACAACTTTCAAATATATGAAGACAATTATATTCATTCTCTTTTCTTCTGTAGTCATAATATTCCTAGTGCATTCGACCATTTCTTGCTCCAGGATTTGAAGTTTGTTTTCAGATACGGACACTTAACTTCCTTGGCATGTACTCCGTTTTGGTTGTGATCTTTTGCCTTTCCTTTAAAGAACACAACATGGTTTGAAGGGTCTGTTAATGTTTTTCTAAAGAGTGTTAGGCATTCGGGGATCACCCAGCAACTGGGCTTGGCAGTTTGGAGTAGGGTGCACTATTATTGCAAGAAAAAGTATTGTTTGAAGACCAGATACGAAATAAATTGCTGTAAATTTGTCCTGAGACACTCCAATGGTTTGAGAAGTAGTCTTCAAGTATTGGGAGACATTTTTTGCTAAAGGAATATCTACCAAATATGACTGTAATGTTCTTGAGGGTAGTATCTGCATGTGAGTTTAGTCCTGTCTAAGGTAATTCCACGTGACCAGAAAATTTGGCAATGATTTGCAATTAAAGGATAGAAATGAAGCAACACGCATAAACCTGAAGTTTTTTCAAAATGACCTTCTAGATTTAAGGGAAAATTGAAGGCATTGCTTTTAGAAGATGAGCTAAAGTGGCAGGTGAACCATAAAGCACCTCAAATGATTATAGGTGATCTAGAGTAGATTTTGAGGATTTTTAAGAGAGCAATTTGTTCAAAGTGCCAATGGTGACAAAGATGAACTTGTCCTAAAATTGCAGGTCTAATGATCAGCCTATAGATACCTACACAGTAGAGCAACTGTAGCATCTTCGTTTATGGGTTCTACCAAGATGCAACCCAACAAATTGCATATGGAACAACAGAAGTCCCTCTGAAGATTGTTTAATACCTGAATATATCATCACAGTATAATAAATATGCCAATTTCTTTCATGGTTTTATACAGTTTGAATATGCTATTGCCTTGGTTTGGAATGCTCTTTGATTTTGTCTCATATGGGTTGAGTTAATTGTTCAAAATAAAGTCCACATACTGCCACCGAGTGCTGACACTGGGGAAGATTAGATGGCAACACAGAGAGTTCAGTGTCCAGAAAGCCAAAAGCCAGTACCAGATGTGCCCTTGAGGCTGCCCTGGGTTAACACCTAGAAAGCCAATGTCACCACCAGCTTCTCCTATTTCTGGCCATGAGCAAGAACATGGCCAGAAATAGGAGAAAAGGCCAAGAACATTAGAGCAAGAAGAATGTAGTGAGCAGTGAGAAAACAGAATGAAAGCAAAGGGAAAAGAAACAAGGAGTGTCCAAGATGGCTACCACCAAAGAGGTTGAAAGCCTCATGGCTATTTTTGCTGGGTATGAGCTTCATTGTTGGCCTTGTGTACAGGCACAGTATTAAGACAAATTCTGTCTATTTATATCTTTACCTGTCTATTCCCCCCATAGGGTCCACATAATACACAATATGAAGGAGCCCTTTTTTTTCTGTATTATCAAGGAAAGAAAAACAACTTCCTTGAGTCCAGTCTTGCCAAATCACACTGATTGTGAATGAGTGAGTATCATGGAGTCATAACCTAAATGGGCTCTTAAAAGTCATCTATTCTTGCTCTTACATAATGGAGATAGCATGATTGATCTTCTGCCACCTTTGACCTTAGGCAACTATCTTTCCTGCCCATCTGGAAATCTGCAACAGTTTTGTGTAAACTTTCAGTTTGCTATTTAATTCTTTATATATCTATGTCTTAATTCCCAAATCCAGCTGTAATCTTCTTGTGGGTAGTGTCTGCATGCAAGTTTAGCTTGATCTAAAGTGACCGGAAAATCTGGCACTGGTTTGCATGAAACTTTTGTTCAAGATATATTTTGAAGAGAGAAATAGAAGTTAAACATGAAAGATTTTTGTAATGGTATGAATTCAACTTAGGAAAGCCTCAAAAAAAAAAAAAAACCTATGAATTCCATTTATTTCTTCTGGAATTAGTTGTTTTTATGAATGGGAAAAATGTAAAAGGTGATTGTTATTACAGTTGAATGTAGAGCAACATGCTCAAGGAGATTTCCATGCACATTTTCCAAAAGCTGAAACCTTAATTATTGGGAAAATGATTGTTGAAAATATGTCTGTAATTATATGCTATTGCTGATAGAAAAATGTGTGTATGCTTATAAGTTCCCTACCTTGTTATTATTCTATTAGATCATTCTTACTGTTTAATTTCATCAGTGTCACAAATTAATTTTATGTGAAATCTAATCACTCAGTATCCAATATCTTGTTTTTGCTCTACAACAAACAGTGAGACAAAGTCATTGCGACTTTATCCAAAGTAAATATAACTTAGTAATTACTGGAAAAAGAAGATGTTTTCTTGTTTGAAGAAACAGCATTTTAACAAGAAACAAAGCCACCAGTGGTACATTTATGTTTCTGCCTTGGGCAGATAAATGAACTAAATGACCTCTTTCTATCATTTTCAGCCCTATGATTCTATCAGCAAAAGGCTTTCAGAGTCATGTGATAGCATAAGCCAAGACTTCTGGTAATTTCAAAGTCTTTCAACTATTTTCCCAGGAGTTTATCCTCTATGAGTTGTAAGCTTCATTTCAGAAATATGGGAGGTGACTATGACAAAGCAAAGAGGCATCCCCTTTGGATCAACTTGGAAGGCTGTGTGGGCATGTGTAGGCAGACAGCAGAAGTCACATCCTATAGGTTCCATTTAGCACTCACCTCGTGACTCAGTCCAGGTACTCACTTATTAACAAAGTTCAGGTTCAGGAAACAGTCAAATGTCAACCAATGTAGATTTTCTACCTTTAACAGTACCTGACAAATTTGGCCTACTGTGTTTTTGTTTGTTTCTTTGTTTCTTTGTTTACAAAACATCAAACAGGTAACTTTTTCACTGGATTCTAGTTTCATCAAGGAATCTGCTTTTGTTTACACAGACAACATGGGATGCAAACAAATAAAAAAGACAGACTACATTTTGGCTAAAAAGAACTTTGACCTCATTGGCATAAGCCAAACACATTCAAACATAATGTACTTATAACCTTCTCACCCCTATTCTTGGCTTTAATTCTTTTTTGGTTCTATAGACAACTACAAAAAAAAAAAAATGAAAGAAAAACTTCTGGGAGCAAATAATATTATGGAGTTAGAGTTATACTTTTAGTAGTCCAAAGAAATGGTTCACAGATGTACTACATAGCCTCTTCTGACAGAAGCTCCAGGCTAATATTGATGGAAGAATATATTCCTTCTTTTCTAAGATGGCCCAGGGAATGCACAGCACCATGATATTCTGAGAGGGCTTTCAACAACTTTTAGCCATTTTGTTTGGCTCTATGACAGTCAAAAAATTTTTGACACCAGAAAATTTCCTTCAGTATAATCGTGCAAGAAGTTCAAAGCGAAATAGTTGTGCTTTCTCTAACCTATCTAGTCTTTCCAACGATTTGCTAACAAGATGACACACAATTCATTTGCTCTGAAAATGTTTCCACTTCTGCCGTAGCAAACAGTCTAAAGAGGCATACATTCTACAACTCTTTCTGTTCGCTAAAAAAGGTAAGGAATGACATTGTTCATTTATTAATGAATAATTGTTTTAAAAGCCATCAACCAACACGTATGGTACAATTTCGTTTTGGCAAAATATAATATACCTGTGTGCATACACAGAAAAATAGACTGTTAGGCTATAAACCAATGCTGCTTATCACTTAATGCTGATTATCACTGGTTGGTAAAATTATAAATAATTTATGTTTCCTTCCTTATATGTCACTGTCTTTTTTGAAATATTTGCAATAGCATGTATAACTGGGTTCTTTTCCTGATGATAATGATTTTTTAAAAGTTAAACATTTACTTAGTAACTGTAAAGAAGCAATAAAGCTATTTTCATTTTTCAAACAATAAATAAAAACATATTGTCAAAATAAGTCTGCACTAATGGGGTATTTTGTTCCTTTCTCTCAATATAAATTTCAGTTGGAATTCAGAGTTCAATCTTAAATTATAGAGTTATACTAAAAACCCATAAGATTTATTCATTAAAATGCTCCTATAGAGTTCTGTAGCATCCTGTAGGTGTGGCAAATGAACGAATAAAACTCATATCCAAATTCAGTATCTCTCACCTCTGAGCATTTGCTTTACTTATCACCACCGGGAAGTACACCACTGGCCAAACCTTAAGCTATAACTCTATCCCAAAAAGGGAGATGAGTCACACGTCATTTTTAAGAAATACAATAGCATTTTTTTCTTGTAATGAATGCTGAAAGGGAAATGTTTTGCTTGTCCTGACAACTCTAGCAAGCCATAGCCCAAAAATATGAGTAGGATATTGAGCCAAAAGCTTTTTAAAGGCTAGACAAATACCAACAGCATTAATAAAGGACCAGAAAGACTTCTATTGCAGCACTCTTGGGTTTACAATGTGATTATTGTTTTATGAGCAGAGAAAGTATCTTGAGTACCATGACAATTTTATGTTTCCTAGGTGCTGGAAAAACTAGAAAGTGAGAGGGGGTGGTATCTGGTGAGGTAAAAGTACAGTGGCTGAATGCCTTGTCAATGAGGCTTTTACAAAAAGTTTTAATCTCTTGAGTCAGGATTTTGTTTCTCTGGTGATGAAGATGTAGGCATTGGGAAGCTGGGGATGAATTTCTGTGGTGCTGGCTTGCTGGGGATAGCCTGGTGACAATCTGCTCTGCTCATGATGAGAAGACTTTAGTCCAAGTTTAGTCTTTTAAAACGCCAACAGTAATGTGCCCACATCTCTCCCTGCCTTATGAAACATGTTTCCTCCATTCTGAGTTTATTTAATGCCAATTCATGCTGTGCTTAACTATACGAAACCAGTCAGCCTCAGGTCCAAAACGAGTGGTACTCTGTTCTTTTAACAAGAGTATAACTAGAGGTTAAATAACATTCTCCAGCAGCTCCCTCCCCAACCCTATCCCAAGCTTGAGTAGGAGCAGTCTCTTGTATTTGAGGCTAGGGCTTTGGGTTTTCTTCAATGCCCTTGTAAGTCTGAACTCTTCATCTGACTCTACTATCCTAGGAAATATGGAAAGAAATAGAGCCCAGCTCTCACCACAACCTTGGGCACTCTGTCCAAAGACCAAACCATCTGATCCTTTCTTTCAAACCAGAAATATAAAGTCCTTGATTGGTTGGAGAGAAAAACCTTATTTCTTGCTGATTTCTCCCTTCACCCAGGATTATACCAATGAGAAAGAACAATTAGCAGGCTACTCGCAGAACAGTGCCCTGGCAATGCATGGTACACATGCTTTGTGTGTTTAAAAGGAGTTGCTGATAGTAGTGAAGAAATCCAGAAAGCATCTGGGAAAATCCCTGACAAGGCACACCTTTCTTTCAGCCTATACGCCAGGTGTCACACACAGGACCAAGCATCGTCTTTCACGGCCCAGTACAAACTTGTACCATGGGACCTAAGCCAAGCATGATTCCTTTGAGCTTGCCCAGTTTAAACTTGTAAGGTGTGCTGCCACCACCCTCCAACCTCAACCCAACTCTACCCCCAACTAACATACCCACACACATGCACAAATTCACATGTTACCTCAGCCCATCCCATGTATAACTCATCAGTCATAAGGCAAGCATTTTTAATTTTTTCACTGTAAAACTACATTACGTCCTGCAGGTTGTTTTGTAACTTTTGGATTACGGCACCTAACCATAGTATCATATAGTTGACAGGTTTGACTCATTTCCTATTGTGATAGAGCCACAAGGTTAACATTTTTTAGAAAGAAGTATGCTAGCTTCCACATTTCTTCAGCTGTGAAGACTGTGCATGGAACAGGCTTTGAGACTGAACCCATGGAACAAAAAAAAGAGGGTGAATTTTTTAAAGAAAAAGAGTACTAGTTGTGTTGTACTAAATAAAATTGATTTTGCCTGACTCTAATGCAATAACAGTAGTTAAACCACTGAAGTTTTTGTGTGGTGTATGTAATGGCAGCATTTTTTCTTTTCTGTTCTACATTGTCTGAATTTTTTAAAAACTGTAAGATTGAAAGGCAATCTTTTAGTTCTTGTGGTGTCTATTGATGCCTTCCTGTTTCTGCCTGTTTTGTGGACCTTGTTCAGTGGATGCTGTACAGCCCTGACCCCTGCGGGACAGAGGCCCTTCCTCCCCTGCTCCTATGAGTATTAACTGTCACTGCCTCCAACTAAGTTCTTCTCCAGGAATTATCCTCAGCTGAAGGAGAATATCTCACCAAAGGTTATGATCTGATCTCTGGGAGCAGCCTGTGAGCCATGACAATGCAAGGGTAGAAAGGCACAGGTCCCTTGACTCAGTTGGAAAAACTTTGAAGACCATCCCAGCTCTAGAGTTCCATATAAGATCATTCAAAAGTCCTGTCCCATATTACAATGCAACTTCCCCTTCTGACCTCATGCTTCCCTTGGCTTTCATAGACAACTGCAAGATCATACCCACGTGCACCTATGAGCACATTTCCTTCTTAGAGCTTTCCCCCTGGGTAACCAAATCTCAGATAGTTTTCATTTGTTTTCCTGGGACCTAGAGTCTAAAATGAGATTACGAAGCTGGATCTCTCACCAATGGGCCAGCAACAAAGACCAGTGGTAGGTGGTATACTGATTGCCATTAGCATACAATGCAATTGTGAAAAACTTCGCCCAAGAAAAACCCCTTGTACCTTCTGCTATATAAAGACACAGGGAGAAGCCACCATCTATGGATCAGAAACTGGGCCCTCACCAAACACTTAATCTGATAGCACCTTGATCTTAGACATCCCAGACTCCAGAACTGTGAGAAATAAATTTCTGTTAGTTATAAGCCACACAGTCTATGGCATTTTGCTACAGCAGCCCAATGGACTAGAACACAGTGAAATTACACAACTCATATTTCCTTTTTTTCTTTCAACTTTTTTTATTTTAGATTTGGGGGTACAAGAGCAGGTGGTTACAAGGACTTATTGCATGGTGTTGAGGTTTAGGCTTCTATTGATCCTATGCAGTGACTCAGATAGTGAACATAGTACCAACAGGAAAGTTTTCAGCCCCTGCTCCCTCCCTCCTTTTGGAATCCCCTGTCTATTGTTCCCATCTTTACATCCATGGAAATTCAAGATTTAGCTCCCATTTGTAAGACAGAATATTCAATATTTGGTGTTCTGAATTAGTTTACTTAGGATAAGGGCCTCCAGCTGCATCTATATTGGTGCAAAGGACATGCTCTTGTTCTTTTTTATGGCTGCATATTTCCTAGCTTATGCATGAACATGCATTTCATTCTTAGCAGAATAATGGAAACACTGTACAAAGCTAACTCAACTGTTTTCATTTGACTTCTTAATGCACATACTTCTACAACACTATCTTTCTTTGGCTTAGTGATGAGTAAGGAAGGACTAGAAAGAAAAGTCTATGTCCTATCATTCTCTTCTGTTATCATTTTCAGTAAGTCGTTGGCTAATACAAGGAAATAACACAAGTACAAAATTATATATAGTAGCATTCATTAGTCTTTCGGGTTTTTGTCATTACCTTCTTCCTGCATTTGAAGCAATTTGGGTTCAAATGGAAATTATGGCCTGTCAGTTGCAAACTTAAATGTTTATCTTTTACTTGCTTTGCAATTCCTTGAACTCCCATGTATGCTGGGAGAATTCTCATTTATGAACATCACAAACTCTTTATGCTCATGAAATGGCAAGGAATGATGGGCATGCATATTCAAATATCTCATCACATCGTTCATGCATATCTCCATTGTCCCAGCAGACTTTACTTACAAAACACAGTTCAAAGATAAAAGTATTAAAAATTTCAACATGGTAACTGCACAACATTAAACTAAGCATGGGCCCTCTGCAGCTCCAGGTAAATCCTGGAAACCAGCCTTGAGTGGTGAACTGGATTGGGATATTGAGAGAAGGAAATGCAATGGCAGACAAAATGTCTCAAATATTTGAGATGTTCATGAAAAAGAATAATTATAAAGACTATGAAATTGGATGGCTGTTCCTGAGGGCCATCAATCCATCGATATACCAATGATCTGTGCATTGGAGAAAGACAATGAAAGGCTGAAGGTGATTAGTTACCAATGTAAAAATGTGAAAGACAGAGTTTTGGCATATAAAGAGATTCTCATCTCCTGTAGCCATAGGGCAGAAAAAGCTGAGGATTAAGCCAAGTACCTAATGACTGAGAAAGCTTCCCAGAGAAAGCTGAATTCTCAGCCTCAGAGGTCTACTGGGCGAAGGTCAAAGTTCTGATCAGGAAAGAGTGGAACTCTGAAAATTGAGAAGGGGATATATGAGTTAATTCAGTCCAAAATCTTGAAATCCCAGGTTTCTGTCAGCCAGGGCCAGCCAACTTACTTTGTAAAAGGCCAGATGGTAAATATTTTAGGCTTTGGGAGCCCTAGGATTGCTATCACAACTGCTTACCTCTGCTGTTGGAGTGTCAAAGCTGCCATAGACAATAATTACTTGAATTATTATTACAAAGGATGTGGCCATCTTACAATAAAACTTCATTTACAGAAATAACCCAGATTTGGCCTGCAAGCCATTGTTCTTTCAGACAAACCAAATGAAAAGCATACGACAGAAGTGGAACACTAGAGATCAGGCACAATCAGGACCAGAAAGTACAAGCAAGCTGCATGAGCAAACAGCCAGACTCCATGTGTCCGCAGCTGCTGCCCCCATGCCTCTTCCTCAGCTCACACCTTGGCCCCATTGCAGGTGGGAACCTCTTTTACCAGATCTTGGAGGAGAAAAAAAAGGCACTTTATTTACCGATGAGTCATCTTGGTATGTGGTACAAGCCAAAACTGGCTGATTACTATGTTATAACACAACTCAAGGTAAGGGGTTATCCTTCCAAAGGACAGAATTACAGGCAGTGCTGATTATCCACTTTGTGTAGGAAAAAAACTGACCCAAGGTAAGCGTATACGTGGAATCTTGGGGTGAGATGTGCAGGTGAGAGAAGGGGATTCAGTTTGGTCAAGGGTTTAGGAGGAAAAAGAATGCAAGACTGGATTCCAGGAAGTCTGGGGAAGAGGCAGGTAGATGGACCCCAGATTCTCAGAGCCCATTCATTTCCTAGGGATCATGATCTACCATACCTTACTGTGTCCTTATTTATTCAATTGACTTTTTTAGTTCTCACAAGATTTCCAGACATGGGGGTAAGTAATGATATTACAAAAACAAATTAAACTCGGACTCCATCCTTGAGGTGTTGACTCTCTAAGGAAAACAGGCGTGTAAACAACTAACTGGAGTACAATGGGATCCATGGTACTATTTAAAGTAAAGGAAAACGTGCTACAGGAATACAGACTAAACAGTGAGGATAAAGAAAAACTTCATGGAAGATGGAACATTCTAACTTATATAACACATCAAGTATAACATTTTTAAGGGGAAATAAAAGTATGTTCCTTCCTTCTTTTTAGCATTAATCATATCTGTTTTTGGTTTTCCATCCAATCACTATTCTCTACTTTTTCCTTACTAAGAAATATCAAAACTGAGAGTGACTATAACACTACTTTAAAATACCTACCCCAGCTTCCTTGCAGGTAAGCATATATGGTCATGTGACCAACTTATGATCAATGAGGCATAAAAGCAACCCTATCAGGTAAGATTTTAGAAAGCTTTCAAATTATTATTATTATTACTAAAAATAGAGTAATCTAATATGTGCCTTTTGTTTATTGCTTTTTGTCCTTCACCTGAAATTTGGACTTGATGCCTAAAAGTAGAGCTTAAACCCATAAGAATGAAAGCCATATATTAAAGATGGCAGAACAAGATAAAAAAAGGGTCCTGCTTCTTTGATGATGTTATTGAATAGTGACACTGGATCCTTACCTTCATACTCCCGGCTAAGGCTGAAAATTCAACCTGTTTGGTTAGCCACTGTAGTTCAAGTGTAAATGACATGCAGTCAAACAAAATCTTGACCAATAAGCTATGCAAAGAGTAAACCAAGAGATCTTCCAAGCTGATTCTTTTTGGTTTGTTTATCTTCCAAGAACAACACCATAAATTTCACTGACTATTCTTAAAGTGACATCAGTTGTGTATATTTTTATGCCACTTCTTTCTATGCATGAGGAACCCTAAGATTTCAAGTTCAGAAAACATTTCACAACAGAAGCCTGAATACTCTGAATTACAAGCAAGGCGATGAGAAACATGATCTCTGTCTTTCAGGTTCACAGATACTTTACAGGTAATTCATGACTTTTCATAAACATCCTCAAACTAGATAGATAATTTTGTTCCTTGTGGTAAAAAGCTTGTAGCGTGAGCCAGAACCCTTACTCTCTAACACTCTCTCACCTCTCAATAAACCTCTGACCCAGAAGAGAGTATTGTTTTCATCTCTGAGTCTAAATGATTATATTGGAATCAAATTTGTGGTATCAGAAATCAGCTCTTTAATATCACCCACACAAAGAAATATTCTATTGTAGGATCTACTTTCATCTCTTTTCTTACTATGATTAACCCAAAAACTAACCACAAAAATGAGGAAAGGCAAGAAACAGTTGCTATTGAAAGTAACTATGGAGAAAAAAGGAACATTAGGAGCCCAGGAAGAGGTATCCAATTTGATAGCTGAAAGCCCCACTAAAGTTTCTAATTTCTTTGTGAGAGCTTCTCCCTTGTCCAAAGCTGTGTAAAATTGAGATTACATCATGCCTTAGAGATCCATACTTGAAGTTTTAAGGATTAAAAACTTAATCAACATTAAAGTACATTGAATTTCAAAAGAATCAAGTGCAAGTGTACATACACATGTGGACACACTTAAGAGTGTCACTGGTCTTTACATAGAAGACAAAGGTTCAAGGCAGAGTACATTTGGTTTTATTTCTTTGTAAAGTATTGAGAGAAGTTGCATAAAATGGCTGTGAGAAGAGAAAGATTTTTTAATGTGCTTTGGATCAGCTGCAAAACATTCCATGAATTTCAAGGGAAGCTATGGTTCTGGAAGCAGCACAGTGCATTGGTGGAAAGTACACTAAAGAAATCCTTTCTCAGCCTCGGAGTCTGAAAAAAAATCTTGACTTTCAGATACACCTGGGTCTTCTGGGGCAACAAATGGGAAATCACAGCTCTATCAACAAGCACCAACTTGATGATTTGAGGTTTGCTTTCTTTTTTTTTCTTCCTACAACTCAGACAGGTTTTTTTAAGCCTTAGCAGAATGGCTAGACTAGGTAATCCACATAAGCAGCTGCTGCAATGTGATCTTTTTCTAACATTTTAATGTAGAGCTATGAACTTTTCTGGCTTTGGGTTGTGTTGGGAACTTTTAGAGTAAACTTTCTCAATTTAAAGGTTATTACTTTTAGGGCTCCGTCTGATCTGTCTCAGATGGAGTGTCAGCATTGAAAACAGTTCCCCATGATAGCAAATTCTGCTGGAAATGCACAGTGGCTGATATCTAAATGATCTTTAAATACTAATGCTACACACTTTAACAAAAACCTTCAGTTCATGTCCTTATTTTTAATTTCCTTAAGTTTAATAACATTCTATTTTCTAGATCTCAGGATATTTACTCATGTACTGTTTTTTAGCACTGTGCAGAATAGGGTTTGGTGGGTGGTCATCAGTGTACTGTAGAAGGTAAGTTCTACCTGGCTTCCAGCCACAGCTCTGCCACTTACCAGCTGCACATATTTGGGCAAACCACCTCATCTCTACATTTCAATATCATCATGTGTGAAATTGGGGTATCACTGTATCAACTGATAGAGCTAATGCCTGTAATAAAAGAAAAAGAATACATGGAAAGTAGCTAATATAGCAGTCATTCATTATGTGCTTATATCTCAGGTCCTAAAATCAAAATCACCATTAACACCAATCTTAGAAGCCTATTGTGTTATATGCTTCATTTACTGATTACTATTGTGACAGTTGGAAGAGAGGGAAATAATTTGAGCTGAGGCTTTTCACATACAGCTTATAAGATGATGCAATAAAATTTTGATCGTCTTGCAAATGTGGTTTAAGATTACGTAAAGGGTCAAGGCTTTTCACTTTAATAAGACATTGGATCCACCAAGAAGCAGTGATACATTTTCTCTAATTATAGGGAGGACAATGTTGAATATCCCTACTCTATTTGACTAAGATCTATGGACATGTGCCTCTACATGAAAGCTATGGATGTGGAAACAACTCTCAGTGCAGCACACTTATTGTAGAGTTCTTGCTTTTCCTTTTGACTGGAGATGGGTAGGGTGCCTGGAAACTGGGGCTGGAGCAGAATCTCTACCTGACACAGTAAGAGACTCTAGTTACTGACAGACAGGTAAAATACTCAAGAACTTGCACACAAAAAATATTGTGAGCATTTTTTACAACAGTTGCACAAGAATTTTCATGGCTTAAGACAGGCTGGGCTAAGAGTAGTTATGAAGCCCTAATTAGGTTTTCTAGTGGATGCTATGATGGACCAACCAGATCTCCACCTCAAGAACAACTCATTCGTCTAACTATAGGGAATGTTGGCTGTGAATGGCTCAGAGCTGTGCCCTTCTTTCAGAATTGTCCTCAGCCAAAGAAAGTTGCCTCACTCAAGTTTACACCACCTTCTCAGACAGCCTGTACCTGATGCTTGCTCAAAGCAGAGTCTCCTTTCTTGAAGGGCACTCCCAGCTGCACAGTACTGTTTGGATTGACTGAGGCCTTTTTTGCTACTGTACTGCAATTCATCTCCTCCCTCTTCCCAATCCTGCTTCCTCTATTCCTTTACAGATAATGTTCCTGAGAACACTCCTAATAAATCTCCTGTCCACATATCATCTCTATCACAGAATCCATTTGCAGGTATCTCAATCTTACATAGATTCCTGTTAATCTTTGCCACCCAAGCCTCCACCCAAAGCCCCTGAGTCAAGTTCTTTGCAGCTTGGCATACTTCCCTACTATCCAAGGACTGTTTCACCTGAAGATAAAGCCGATTGAACCTATTTGACTCCCAAAACATACCCCTACTTTCCAGTAATGTGCCATTCTGCAAGATGTAGAGCGTCTTCCCTACCCCAACAACAGAGAGAATAATGATTTTCCAACATTTGATATCAGCTCCGAAAGAAAGCTTGTTGATTTTCTGTTTAGAGCATCCTGTACACACTTGGCAAATCTACATCTGCCTTGCCTCTAGCTTTCTACACCAGGCAGACACACTCACACATCCAGGACCCAGTGGCAGACAGAGGCAGGTTGCAGATGCCCTGAGGTTGTTTGCAGCCATCTTTCTGGAACCTTATCCACACTAGTTCCCAAACACCCCTCTCTGGCCCCAATCATACATACTACTCTTACCATCAACTAAAGCCAGCCTCTGGCCCCTGAGTTTGCATAGGGATAAAGATTTTCCCCAATGGGCTGGGCTTGGTTTGGCTTCTTGTTCCAAAAATTCCAAATTTCCTTTCAGGAGAATTCTGTCCTCCACCAGCCTTTGGGGAACCAACCCCAACCCATCCACTTGACAGACATGTTAGAAAGGCCAGCACGGGCACATCTTAGGGCAGACATTATCTTACTTAATTTTGCATATAATCCTTGTCACGACCTTGCTCAGTGATACGGTTTGGCTCTGTGTCCCCACCCAAATCTCATCTTGAATTGTACTCCCATAATTCCCACGTGTTGTGGGAGGGACCAGTGAGAGATAATTTGAATCATAGGGGCAGTTCCCCCATACTGTTCTCCTGATAGTGAATAAGTCTCATGAGGTCTGATGGTTTTATCAGGGATTTCTGCTTTAGCATCTTCCTCATTTTCTCTTGTCACCGCCAGGTAAGAAGTGCCTTTCCCCTCCCACCATGATACCGAGGCCTCCCCAGCCATGTGAAACTTTAGGTCCAATTAAACCTCTTTTTCTTCCAAGTCTTGAGTATGTCTTTATCAGCAGCATGAAAATGGACTGATACACTAGGTCAGCATAACTTCACTTGACAGCCATGGGAAATCAGCACAGAAGAGGAAAGAGACTTGTCTTAAATCATACAGTAATTGACAGAAGGACCCGTCTGCAGATGCAATGCCTATGTTATTTTCACTGGGCCACCTTGTTTTCCCACATATCAGGCTGCCTCTCGATATTGTAGTCCAGAGATGAGGAAAGTATGAAAGCCCAGTCACTGGCTATTGTCCAAGAAACTGCCTGAAGGAGTAACTCATCAAGGAGCTTCTGGCATTGGAATACATACCATAAGGTGTGCACTTCAACTGAGAATCATGCCAGGAGAGCAGAGACAAGCCAGCAACCAGCTAATAGAGTGAAGTTCTGGGACTGAGGCATCTGACTCACTGGGACACTTAGCTGAACGACCCAGTAGGGAGTAGGTTTATGAGACAAAACAGAGGAGAAGAATCCGGTGGCCATTTAACCACTGTCTGTAGTTTGGCCACCTCAATCAAACATCAGATTCTGACAGGAATATTTTCTAATTTCCAGAGATGCTATATTTTTACAGCCCCATCTCTTGGACCACAAAAGAAACTCTCCTTCCCTGTACCCACTAAATTCATCTCATTGTTGCTCCTTAAGATTTTCAGGAGTATCAGACAGCTTTCCTCCTGTCTCCTTCCCTACTATCACCCACTTCACCAAGTCATTAGAGTGTGCTGTCAGTGTTCTTGATTCTACATGTCTCTGAGGATCCGTTCTGAGACCTGTCTTCCTGTGGACATCTGTCTGGGACTTTCCAGGGCTTCCATTGTCCATCTTAGCAGATAACACAGACTTGGGTGGAGCCTCCAGGTAATTTCAGATAGACCAGGCCCCAGTTTGCCCAATGTTGCAGGCCTCAGGAACAAGCTTCATATCTATAGCTTACTACTGAAAATACCAAAGGAGCCCATTTCGGGATGGATTGGTAGAAATCACTGCAAACCATCACACCGTGTCTGTCCTGCCCAGAGCTCTCAATCCAGGACTTCCACAATTAGGTGAACAGAGACACAGATCAGCAATTCTTCCCTGGCATTTGGGCGTTGGCCTTTTTGACAGATTATTACTTGGGCAGCTTGCTCTAGTGTCTCCTACTGCTTCAGGAAGGGATTCTTTCCAGTCCTTGTCTTAAGGTACCCTACTCAACCCCAGCCAGCCTTCAGCCAAAGGAAAAAGTGAAAAGAATATTTACTAAGTGTGATGGTTAATATTGAGTGTCAACTTGATTGGATTGAAGGATGAAAAGTATTGTTCCTGGGTGTCTCTGTGAAAGTGTTGCCAAAGGAGATTAACATTTGAGTCAGTGGACTGGGAAAGGCAGACCCACCCTCAGCCTAGGTGGGCACAATCTAATCAGCTGCCAGTGTGGCCAGAATGAAAGCAAACAAAAGAATGTGAAAAGACTAGACTGGCTTGGCCTTCCAGCCTACATCTTTCTCCCGTGCTGGATGCTTCCTGCCCTCGAACATCAGACTCCAAGTTCTTTAGCTTTGGGACCCAGACTGACTTCTTTGCTCCTCACTTTTCAGATTGCCTATTGTGGGACCTCACCTTGTGATCATGTGAGTCAACACTCCTTAATAAACTGCCCTTTATATATACATCTATCTCATTAGTTCTGTCCCTCTAGAGAATCCTGACTAATACACTGAGTGTGCTATACCAAGCTATGTTTCCATACCTATGACTCTCACTTGAGAGCACACGTCCATAAGATGCCAGTCAAACTTAGGATGGATATTCAACCTTGCCATACCTATAACTAGGTAGAACTTATTACTACACCTTGGGAGAGGCAAACTCATGTTAAAGTGAAGAGTGTTGGATCTCAGCAACTCCTCTAGTTCATCTACCAGAAATTTGGCTCCCATATTTACATATGCCCTGGAAAATGGGTAGACAAATTCAGTATCTGTATGACTCCGTCCCACACTCATTATGCACTAGGACAAGTAGGTAACATTTAGATTATTATTTTCCAAACAATATTCTTTCTATCTCTTGACACCGTAAGTTTCTCTTTCCAGGATAGATAATAATAAATAATATCTTGTTGTAAAATCCTTCTAAATAAGGAAAGAGGACAAATAATTTTTAAAGATTAATTCTAACATAAAAATAGCAGCTAGAAAATATCACAGTGAAATTACAATAATTAAATCTTCCTTGGCTGAACTGAACCTGAATGGCCTGTTTCATTTCTCTCACAATAATGTTTTCTGAAGTTCACTGAGAAGTTGCCATGTATCTGCCACTGTTCTAAATGCCCATACCTTATTTGATCCTCATAACAAGAAATAAAGTAGGTGCTATCATTATCCCTATTTTATAATAATCTGAGAAAACTGAGGCACAGATAATTTAAGCAACTTTTTCAAGATCACTTTCTCCGAACATATATCTAAATTTTTGGTTAAGTGAAAAATATTTGGCTAGGCACAGTGACTCATGCCTGTAATCCCAACACTTTGCGAGGCCAAGGTAGGAGGATCACTTGAGGCCAGAATTTCAAGACCAGCACTAGCAACATAGCAAGATAGCAAGACCTCATCTCTACAAATCATCATCATCATCATCATTAAGTAAGTGTCATGGCATGCCCCTATAGTCACACTACTTGGGAAGCTGAGGTGGGAGGATTGCTTGAGTCCAGGAGTTCAAGGTTACAGTGAGCTATGATCACCCACTGCACTCAGCCTGGGGAAAAAAACTGCACATACATTTATGTATTACAAATATTTATTTCCAGGCTACAAAATCTTATACAGACAACTTGCCAGAGAAAGGAAAAATAAAAAAGGGACAGACATCAAGAACACAGGGCATGGAAGAAGGGGCTTTCTAGGGACTTCATTTAGTAAGTGCTCATTTTTTTAAAAGCTGACTAGAATTGTTTTTTGGAAGTTAGAGGTCAGACATCTATCTTCTACTAATTAATAGCATGCCTCAGTTAACTTATTTAAGTCTCACAGTCTCGGTTTACTTATTATTTTTAAATCATCCGAAAAAGTTGAGTACTACTTTATTCTCTACTATAACAATAGCCACTATGTCAATGAAGATGTTTTAGGCTGCAGGTGAAATGCTCCACCATCAGTAACAAAATAATGAAAACATTTTACTCTCTCATATAGTAAGAATCCTAGGAGTGGCATTTCCAGACGATTAGTTCAGTGGCTCAGCCAGGATCTTCTTCCAATCCCACATTTCCACTCTTCTCCATGAATTGGCCTTTGGCCTTTAAGCTTGTCACCTCTTAATCAAGAGATGACTGTCTGAGCTCTAGATACCATGTCGTTACATAGTAGGATCTAAACTAGGAAACAAAGAAAGAGGGTCAAAGGAAAGAGGCATCTTCTTTTAAACCTTTCATCGAAACCCCAAACAAACTTCATGTTACATGTAATTAGCAAGAAGTGGGTCACATAGGCACTGTAGATAATTGACTGGAAAAGAGAAATGGGATTGAGCACTTTGGGAGGCCAAGGTGGGTGGATCATGAGGTCAGGAGTTCAAGACCAGCCTGGTCAACATGGTGATACCCTGTCTCTACTAAAAATAGAAAAATTAGCAGGAAATGGTGGCGCATGCCTGCAGTCTGAGCTACTGGGGAGGCTGAGGCAGGAGAATTGCTTGAACCCGGGAAGCAGAGGTTGCAGTGAGCCAAGATCATGCCACTGCACTCCAGCCTGGGCAACAGAGTGAGAGAGTGAGACTCTGTCTAAAAAAAAAAGAAAGAAAGAAAGAAAGAAAGAAAAAAAAAAGAAATGGGATTGTCAAAACAGCCTTATATGATGTATGTTTCATGAGTCCCATTGCAGACATGATCATGTAAGGCTCAGCGGGAAGAAGTAATCAGCAAATATGAGAGTCAAACTTTGACCCATATGACTCCAAAGTTGCACTAGTAGTTATTGTTTGCTCAGAAGTTAGAGAGGTTCCCACTGGAAATCTTTTTCAAGTATAAGAAAATGCTAAAATAAATTTATGGCTAAGACATCAAAGACAATAAATATTGCATTTTAAAGGAGTAAAGAACTTACAAAAAAGTCATCCACAATTGTGTTACCTAACTCCTAAACACCTCACCCACAATGATGGTGTGAAAGGATGGGGACATTAGAAATTAGGAGGATGTTTGCAGAGTATTGCTTTGGAATGAGCAGTTCTGTGTGCCCTTCTACCCTTCATCTTGCCTGCCCTCAAGTTCAGTGTGAGGGAGTTTACTCCATAGACTCACTCAGAGAGCTCCATATATGTCTTCTGTGGTTACAGGGACCATTGAACTAGTGTTCGGCATATATCTGGAAAACTAAAAAGCTGGTGTGGTGGATTACAAAATATGACCACAAATTCCTTTCTTCATATATTCAAGCTCTTTTGCATTGTGCTTTTGTTACTTCCTCCATCAAGACAAGAAGTCTACTCTCTTAGCCCTTGAATCTGGCCTGGTTTTTAGACTTGTCCTGACCAAAAATTTGCTAACAGTGATGTAATGTGACTTAAAAGCGTGGGCCTTAAGAAACCTTGCAGTTTCCACTGCCAGCTCTTGAGCAGTGCATCAAGACCACCATTTAGGAAATAAATCTCACCTGCCAGAGGATGAAAAACACAGGGTGGGGTGGGGGTAGGGGGCAAGGAGAGGCACCCCAGTCAACGGCCAGCACTAACTTTAGATGTATAAACTAAGAGGGTTCAGCCCAGCCAACCCTCCAGCTGAATGTGGCTCATGAGTAAGCCCAGGCAAAACTGGTAGAAAACCCACCCAGCCAACCCAAAGAACTCTAAGATATGATAAGTCACTGTTACTTGAAGCCACTGTGTGAGTTGTTGGTTACACAGCAATGGGTAACTGAAACAGCTGGCTGGCTAGCCCAAGGTAAAGGAGAGGCTGCAGCTATACTGGGATCTGCCTACATCCTCAGAATTTGTTACGGTAAAAGAGGCATGCACGTTGACACAAATAGAAGAAAAAACTGATTTTTAAGCCATATAAAATACTTCTCAAGAGGACAGTCTCATGGTAAGCCAGTCTGGGTGGAGTGATCCAATAAGGAAAAAAGATTCTAAAACGAAAGAGAGGAAGAAAGGAGGAAAAGGGGAGTTCAAAAAAGAAGGAGAGAGGGGAGAAAATCATGGACTAAGGAGGGAACAGACAACTTGAGAAAAATGCATCACCCATATCACAAGGCATGCAGTCAAAAGTGCCCAGTGGTAGTTTCTGAAGAACTACATGAAGTATTCCAGGTTCAGAATGCCCAGCCATCTCAGAACCATACCAGTCAAGTAAGAATCTTCCTAACCCTCTTAATTCTCCAGTATCCCCTTGGCCCAAGCCTGGCAGGATAAGAAATAGTCGTTATCATGCTAGGAAAGAAAGAGAAATGCCAGATGAGAAAAAAGAAGAGAAAGGCCACTCCAAGCAAATAGCCTAAAGCAAGGCCTAGCTGGGTAGAAAGGAAGATTTAGTTTTAAATCAACCTCTAAGTTTTGATTATTACATGAAACTAGACACAATAAATGACTCCATTGAGACTGCATTTTTTTTTTTTTTTTCACTTAAAGTACCAAATAAGTCATGGAACTGTGCAAGTTTTCCTCTGGCGGAGGAAAAGAATTTTCCCTAATTCAAAACTTTTAAAGAGACAGTGGGAGTTAAAAGCTTGCTGTTGTAGTGTTTCCTCACCCTTATCCAGGTTCTTGCTTCCAAGAACTTTACACAAAGTGACTTAAGAAGAGCCACTTGGAGAGTAGGTAAATTCAGTTGTGAGTTCTGCTAGTGACGTGATGGTTGCTGGAAAGTTTCTCTGGCCCCCAAAACTCCGTTGTCACAGTGGCTTAAAGTCCACCATTACAGAGGCAGTCATTACAGAGGCGGTCATTTAGGCTATCCTCAGCAGTCCTGTTTTTTAAAATACACAAATCAGGATGGGCAGCAAATCAAGTTATTGATGCATTACAGAATTGCACATTGAAGGATGGAAATAACAAGCAGAGGTGCAGAAGGCAATGGAGGAAAACACAGAAGTGGCCAAACCTCACTGAAGACAAAGCCTACTGCACAATTTTGCCTGGGGTCCACTCTGCACTTCGGCCAGTAACTCCCAACTTTTCACATTCATAAGAACTACCATGGGAGCTGGGGAAAATGCAGATTTCAAGGCTCAAGCCCTCTAATTCTATTTCATTGGTTTGTTTTGGAGTCCAGGGATCTGAATTTTAAGAAGTCCAAGGAACGGAATTTTAAGAAGCATTCAAGATGATTCCAAGGCAGTGGATTCATAAACCTTATTTTAGAAATACTACTTCAATATAAATAGCTAAGAGTTGAAAACCAAAGCTGGTTACAAAATTCTGATATATATTTCTCTACAAAATATATTCTTTCAATAAATGAGATAAGGTGGGAACAATTTCTGAGCTCTTAGAAACATGTTATCTCCCATGCTTCCTCGGGGCTAAGTTGATTGTTATACATACCATCCAATCTGGAGGAAAATTGGGGGAAAAACCTGGAAAGTTAACTCATTAGAAGTACACATCTATTATAAGATGGATTCAGGTCTAGAATTATGAAAATGTAGAAACTTACAAGTAAGAAAAATATTTGTTAGAATGAACTTTTAGTTCAAAAATTTCTTATGGTCCCAAAGTTCTAAGGTGAAAATGTCATTTTCTGGGGCATAACCCCTGAACTTCATTTTCATACTGTTTTATCCCTTCATATATTCCAGCAGCAGTGAGTGAGTATTTATCATGGACAACACACTCTTTTCCTAGAAATGCGAAGGGTTACTAGAAGTTGTCTAGGCCTCTTCCATGAAGGCAAGCATCAGTTAAACAATTCCAGGAAGACAGCTAGCCAAGCTGTTCTTCAAAGCTTTCAAGTTTTTAAAAGCTTTCCATAACTTCCCACGGAATAAGCACTCACCAGGAAGACTCTGGATGTTATTGTTAGAGGATCGAATACACAGGGACGTGGATAATAAAATTAAATGCCAGGAAGAAGTAAAAATCATCAGAGAGGGCCACATGCTATTTTCCAGAATTCCATCAACCTGCCACAAAGAGCCAACTCAGTCAACTCCTAAAAAGCACCTCTAATATCCATATGCAGAGAGAGCCACAGTTTAGCAGGAGTTACGGGAATTTTCTAAAACTTAAACACATTTTGCCATACATCTTGGGGAATGTTTTCTGAAAACTGAAAACTGAGGCTTTTCTAACAGATTGCTTCACATCTCAGAAAGCGGAATAGAAAGGAAGTCATTTTGTAAACTAGTATGAGAAAAAAAAACAGCATGTAAATCTCTCTAGGCAGAGAAATTGTTGGTCCTATGAATTTAAATTCATAGACTAAAAATCTGTCAGCCTTTTCCAGATTCTCTCACAACATCATGCCTCCTCCAACGCTCAAGCACTAATTGATTCATTTTCTGTTTTATTGGATTTAAAGTCATTTTAGTCACTATTTTTAACTGTTTTCTCATTTACGGCCCTCCTCCCTCCCTTTGCTTCAAGGCCCCACATTAAATTATACATTCTCTCACATGGCTCATTATCTTACATTTTTTCTGTCATTCTGCAGCTGCTCTCCTGCATTCCTGCCTCAGCTTTGTTTAGTGCCAAAGAGCTGTTTTTTCTAACACTTCAAAAACACATGGCATTTTTTATGGGCACAAGTATCTTCACTTCTGTCAAATAAAAAATTGATTCATAAGGAAAACATTTTAAGTATGTAGGTGTTTTGCAAGAAAATTAAGTAGCTCATTAAAAAAATAAGTATGTCTGAGGAGGGATAAAACCATTACCTGAAAATTGAACACAAATGTCTTTGCTTTTAAGAATATTTGGATATTTGTGGATTTCCTTCATTTTTTTGTTAGTTTGTTTTTACCCTTCGTGTGATGTACCTTTTACAATATTCTCATTTATAAGATTCTGGACACCATACAGAAAGAGCAGGTAGATATTTTCCTAATGCTATGTCTGCTTTATAAGTAATGTGAAAAATATTAAACGTACAGACCTAAGAGGGAATGTGAGTTACATATAGTAGCAGATACTGTTGGTGCCCTTTCTTATCTCCTGAAGCTTTGCAAGCAGTCAGACGTGAGGATAAGAAGTGGTTTGTTCTGACAATGGTATTTAGCCTCAAGTGGTTTCTTTCTAAGCCTTGTTTACCATCTTTCTCTCCATGTATATTTAATGTTGACAGTAAGTCATGTCATGAGTCTTCTCACAGTGTATAGTAGCATAGAGTAAAATAGTGCTCCACCCAGATCTCCTCAAATCATTCTCCATTTTTGTGTGCCATTTCCCCTTGGGTATACTTCACTTCCAATAACCAGCACCTACTCTTTTTAGAAGAACTGCTCAGGCTACTAGAGTCTCTTCGCATGCATGCTTGGGAGAAACTCAAAGTTCAAGTGATTGAGAGAGAGAGAGAGCAGAGGAGACAGCCTTTAAGGAGTGCAGGGGTAGGAAAACCAGCTCCCTTGGCTGTTTCATGACAACTCTGTGGCACAACTTGCACTCCAGGGCCCCCCTGTGGATAAGGTCGATGAAATGTTCAGCAGAACCTTGAGATGGATCTTTGTTTGGCTTCCTACTTCCTGTCCTGCTTCCCATTCATTCCCTGGACTTCTCTGTGACACTGCCTTTAAAAATCACTCGCCTTTAAAAAATTAGCTCCTTTTAAAATTTTGGTCTTGTAATGTGCAACTGTGGAACCCAACCTAAGACCACTGGCAAGATCACTGAAGTACAGGATTATGAATGGCAAAGATTTACATCATTAATTCTAGAATTATAGGATGTCTAAACGTAGAGGGTTTCAGATACCAGGTATCAGAGAGATGAGTAAGCTCACCTGTATTAGTCCATTTACATACTGCTATAAAGATACTACCAGAGACTGGATAATTCATAAATGAAAGAAGTTTAATTGACTCGGCTCTGCATGGCTGGGGAGGCCTTAGGAAATTTACAATCATGGAGGAAGAAGAAACCGGCACTTCTTACATGGTGGCAGGCAAAGGAAGAACAAGCAATAAAGGAACTACTAAACACTTATAAAACCATCAGGTCTCATGAGAACTCGCTCACTATCATGAGAACAGCATGCGGGGAACTGCCCCCATGATCCAATCACTTCCCACCAGGTCTCTCCCTCAACACCTGGGGATTACAATTCAAGATGAGATTTGGATGGAGACACAGAGCCAAACCATGTTAATGCCCAAGTGCTCAAAGCTAGGATACAGCAGGGTGAATCCAAAAACCCAGACCTCTGATGCAAAGATCACTGTTCTTCCTACCATTTGTGCTTTATTCTGAGTTTTCCAACATGACTATTGGAATACATATACAGTTAGAGTCAAAATCAATTAATTCAAGATTGAAATTTTTATTTATGGTGTGCCTTATAGAAAGGCACAGATGCAAACCCAGTTGCAAATTAAATAAATTCAGAGTTTAAAAAAAATCCTTTTTCTTTTGTTTTTCTTTTTCTCTCTCTCTTCCTCCATCCATACACATATACTACAAGAGACAATACTATAAGAAAGAATTTTGACATTGATTCAGAACATACACACTCACAGAGAAGCGTATTTGCTTGCTGCATCAGCACAAATGTCAATCAAAATGAGCAAGCAGTCTTTTTTCCTTCAAACTACCCACTTTCCTGAGAAGTCCCAGGGGATACAAGCCAAAACTTTCCTAGGTCCTCTCCCTGATAACCAAAGGGCGAAATGAGTACATACACATGAACGAGCCTGACTAGAATTACTTGTAAATAATGAAGGAACATGCAACATTGTCTCCCTTGTCACATCCTCCCAGAGCATAAGCCAAAAAGGCATCTGCTTTTTTATCATGAGGTCAAGGGCACTCAAAAGTCAGCCTGACCAAATTAGTGCCCTTCTTCAGAGATATGCCAACTGTCGGAAATTCCCCATAGTGTAGTCCTTCCTTTGGGCAAAGCACACTCTTCAGGGAGCCTCTGTTAAATACACAAATGAATTTCCTTGGAATAGTTAGAGATTAACTCATTCTCAGCTTTCAACCCATTAGCAAAAATTTATTACTCACAGTAGGCTCTGAATTACATAAAACATACAAGTTTCAAAGGGTAGGAGATTAGAAAATCCCTTAATCGTTGTTCTTTTTGGCTGCTATAACAGAATACCATGGATTAAGTGTTATAAACAACAGAAGTTTATTTCTCACAGTTCTGGGGCCTGGGGCCTCCAAGATCAAAGTACCACCAGATTCAGCATCTGTCGAGGGCCCACTTCCTGGTTCAGAAACGGCAGTCTTCTCTCTGTGTATTGACATAGAAGGGGTAAGTAGAGCTCTCTAGAGTTTCCTTTATAAGGTCACTAATCCTATGTATGAGGGCTTCACTCTTATGACCTAATCACGTCCCAAAGGCCTCTCCTCCAAATATCATCACACTGGGAGTCAGCATTTCAACATATGAACTTGGGGGAAGGGGACCCAAATATTCAGTAGATAGAACCCATCCAGGTATGCTAGAGGACTCCTGAAGCTTCAGAGCCAGAGGAAGCACTATAGTGGGGTCTGGGTTGTAGGCACCAAGAGGATGCTGTAAGGACACTGGGCACCCAGCAAGAGGGTATGAGGAAAGACGACCTGGGTTCAAATCTGCCACATGCATACTGTGTGATCTTGGGCAAAGAAACTTCACTTCTTTAAGCCTCCTCATCTCATCTGTCAAATAGAAGGAATAATGGCACCTACTTTATAGGGTTGTCATGAGAATTCAGTAATGTTATATAAACAGCATCCTTAGGCTCATACTATGGCTTCAGAATAAGGCTTCAAAATGTGTGAGTTATATTTATTGTTATTGATATTGTTATTATTTTCAGGAAATGAAACAATGAAAGGGAGGTTTCTAAAGATGATTTTAGGACAAATTTCAATGACCATAATTTTGCTTATATCTGCCCAGTTCTATTGATCATAAAATGTCAAAACGAAACAATTTAAAAGAACACTCAGCACATTGGCATACTGTAACATTCAATCATATCATCAGAATAAAGTGTTGTAATCTTGTTTCTTCTCTCTCTTCACCCTATGCTTCTCCTGGATTTTTCCTGTTTCTCTGTATTTTCTTTTCTTTCTTTCTTTTTTTTTCCTTTTTGGAGACAGAGTTTCACTCTTGTCTCCCAGGTTGGAGTGCAATGGTGCAATCTCAGCTCACTGCAACCTCCGCCTTCAGGGTTTAAGCTATTCTCCTGCCTCAGCCTCTCAAGTAGCTGGGATTGTAGATGCATGCCACCACACCCGGCTAATTTTTGTTTTTTTTTTAGTAGAGACGAGGTTTCACCATGTTGGCCACGCTAGTCTCGAACTCCTGACCTCAGGTGATCCACCCACCTCGGCGTCCCAAAGTGCTGGGATTACAGGCATGAGCCACTGCGCCAGGCCTTTATTTTTGTTTGTTCAACAAATGTTCCTTTGTTTTGCTTTGAAATGTAGGTAATATGTGTATAAGTTAGAAATTTGAGACTATCTATTAAATTATTGGTTTTTCTACCTGCTTTCAACATTTGCATTTATTCATTCATGGATTTGAGAAATAATGGGTGAGTTCTCCTGTGTGCCAGGCACTATGTCAGGAGGTGAGAGAGAGTGCTAAATAGGGCAGATGAATATCCACAGATGCAAAAGGTATGTTCCAGATTACAACTCCTAAGCAGTGCCCCACTAAACCTCCCTCTTCTCTTCCCAAAGAACAGTTGGTAGATTTTACAAGAGGTAAAATCCCCTCTTGAACTACAGGTTCTAAAGTTTAACCTGGAGCATGTAGAGTGATAGGCATACTTACTCCTGGGTGGAGTTCCTAAGCTAGACCTGGCTCCTGGGTGGCTTGTTAAAGATTCGGGAATTCCAAGTTTCATTCTTCTTCAATTATGCCTCTAAATTTAAGAGGCATTAACAGAGTAGCTTTTGGAAATCAAACAAGAGAATTCTGAAATATAGAAAGAAGTCAGGCCACAGAGGAGGACACGAGAATACTAAACTCTGAAGCCTGTAAAAGAAGCCTGTTAAATTTTCATCATTTTCACTAGAGTGTTTGTAATTGTTGATCTTGTATGGAATCTAATAGTTCTAATGAAAAATGTGTTAGGCCTTGGGTCCAAGGATATCATCATTATAAGTGCATAAGTGCCTAGGACAATATAAGTCTCTCTACAGTGCTGCTATTGTGGCCTTTGATCCATGATGTATTAGTTACTTATTTATTGATTTATAAAAATGAACTGTTAAGCTTTTCTTAAGAAGTCCAAGGGCACGTGAACAAAATGTAAGAAATATATAGCCACAAAAAATAAATCATGAAGTATAAACTAGAACCCCTAATGACCAGGGCACTCTGCCTAGGTGAGTAGGATTCATCAAAAATACACTTTCTAGACACACCCTGAATGTCAACAAACAAGAACTCTGTAAAACCCAAAGAAGGAAGTTATATAATAAGGGCTTATATGAGACATAATATACATTGGCAAAACCTTGATCTAAACATGATGAATTTATTTACATTTGGCCTTTCTTCAGAGACGGGCCTGAGACTCTCACCAGAAAGTATGATGAGTATGATATCTTAAACACCAGCAGGGCCAGAGGTCGCGTACTTGGCTTTCAGTATTTATTATTATTTTAAGTCAATTAAAATAATTTGGTTTCATAGTGGAAAGATTCCATTAAATAATAGCTTTGTTCACTCTGAGTGCAAATTGTGTGGTTCTTCACTAAGTAGGATAGAACTAGAGAAACAGAGAGGGCAGAGATTGGAGGATTGTCTGAAATCACCTCTGCCCAACAAATAGAGCAGAAATCTGCTGAATTGGGTCTGTATCATCAACTATTTCAATAGGCATAGGTCAAAAGATAAACATTTATTGTTAATAATTTTTCTCTATGACCTAAAATTTTAAAACATGTAACTCCTATTTTTAACAGCATCTGATTTTCTCTCAGTATTTAACTGCTTAGTGCCAAAAACAAGTTACAGATACATTGTCCTTCACTTTTCCTTTTTAATCCCAGCTAAAACACAAGGGATTTTGTGATTTCCCAGGATATGACTCAATTTCATTCTGCTAATGATCATCCCTTGTCTAGAAGCCCACAGTCTTCTGTTAACTTTGGTCTGCTATAGACAGTCAACTAAAATTGGCCAAATAAGCCAAAAAAAAAAAAAAAAAAACCAACCAGAGACCAAAATCATCCCTTTTGGCTGTTGCCACACAATAATTTATGGGATAATCTTAAACTTCCCACTTAATTCTGGCTGTATAGTTCAGTGTTTTTGACCAAAAACATACCATAGGCTACACACAGTGATTGAATATCCCAAATTTCCTACAATAAGATGGGCTTTACAACTACAGAGATATGTTAGAGTTGTAACTCAGTGAATTAAGGCAATACTTTGGTCACCTGTGTATTGGTTGAACTAAACTTTGAATATGGCACCATTGCCATATCACTAAGGAAGCTCCCTTAGAAAATGAGTATACATTAGGATTATCTAGCTTCTTACTGGTCCCATAGTAAAGACTCACAGCTCTGCAGGAAATCCCAAAATCTTTTGTCATTACTCTTCAACAGGTGCATGCCCATGGCCACTTCTTCCTGCTCAGCTTAATAAGCATGGAACCACTCAAGTCTACAGGACTGCCAGAAATGGCTCTGTTATTCTCTCAATACGCTATCCAGCTAAAACACTCCTACCTATTTACTGTTCTAGGTGTTGGTAGAGCTTTGCCCATTGCTCTTTTTTCTGCCTCAGCAAAGAGGAGAGCCAATACCAAAGTTTCATAGTTTTAAATTTAATTATTAAGTTGACTCCAGTATGGTAGATACTTATTACCCCCAAAGAAGGAGAACAGTTCAAGTCCTCTCTGGGTGGACTAGCTGATGGAGATCCATTCATACATGCTCCACCTTCTGCTCTAACTCTTCCTATGCCTACTCTACTGCCTGTTACTATGCTTGTTCCAAAAAGAACTAACTTAGCAGAAGAGTAAAAGACTCTCTAAATGTATCCATCATAATGTTCATATCATAATATCCCCTCAAAGAGAAATCCTAGGTCTCCATATTCTTCGAGCAATCTTCTCCTCACAGTGCCTGAGTTTCCCATCTCTCTGAGGTCTATGTACACATAACTCTGAGACATATACTGTGACCTCCACATCACTGTCCCCCAAAGGGCAGTCACATTCATAAAGACCTATTACTTTGAATTACATGTGCTTTTTGTCTCTTTCTTGATGCCCACGTCTTAATCAGAAATCCAGCAAGAAACATATGGTACAATCAAAGGGCTAGTGAAAAAAAGTTCAAAGATAATACATGTTATAAAAGTGTGGACCTGATTAAGACTACCAATGAGGGTTGGTGAAACCTGCAAGGACTAGGTATAGTAGAAAGTCTTTACCTCCCCTAGACTCAAGACAAAACGAGGATCGTGTTACCCACTGAAAGCCGGAATCATAAGAGAAGGACCACCTAACTAAAATAGCTGTGAATATAGGTAAAGTAAGATGGCCACTGCCCAAACTGAGAAGAAACAGGGAGAATAAAAATACCCCACCTACTCTCACTTTCTGTCTGCTAATCTCTAGCTTTGCTGAACTCAAATAGAAACCAGAAGCCAAGGGAGCTTGATTAGTACCATCCATAAAGAGGCCAGACTTTGGCCAATATGACAAAACCCCATCTCTACTGAAAATATAAAAATTAACCAGGCATGGTGGCACATGCCTGTAGTCTCAGCTACTCAGGAGACTGTGGCAGAAGAATCACTTGGACCCAGGAGGTGGAGGCTGCAGTGAGCCCAGATCGTGCCATGCATTCCAGCCTGGGCGACAGAGCAAGATTCCGTCTAAGAAAAAAAACAGGCCAGGTTTTTGGAGAACGGAGCTGGAAAGAGAAGGGTAAACAATGAATTTGGAGAGGAAAATGAAGAATAATCCACATTGTATTTCAGAAGGCCCTTACTGGAGGATGAAGATGCTCTGTGCCACAAAAGTTAACATTATCATCAAGTTGTAGAGTCTTTGGAGCTAAAGACAGGGCAAGAGGAAATTCCACACATGTGATTGAGATTAAAAATAGGCAGACAAATGAGTTTCAGCCATTAAGGATGCCAGAGCTGGGGAAAGCCAGATTAGCAGGTAAGTCCAAGAATAGCAGATGAGTCAAAACTGGAAGATAAGTCAAGACTCGAAGGCCAGACTGAAATAGGATAAAGTCAGAAGCAAAATGACTTTGGCAATTTCTGCCTAAAGGGCTGACATGTCTATGGCATATGTGATATCAAAAGACACCAATGGAATAAAAGCAGTGGAATACCCAGCACAGAGAAGGAAAGTGCTATTAACCGATGAAGACTCAAAGATTAAGATGCCACAAATCATATAACATGCTTCATTCAGCTATGTCAGGTGACACAAAAATAAAGAAGGCACAGTTATGGAATGGATGCCAATACAGCATTGATGTAGTGAGAGCTGACTTTATCTCTTTACAATGGATGATACCAGAACTTTAAAAGTCAGCGCACTAAAAAAATATCATGCAACCTGCAGGAATCTTCTAATCTATCAAGAAACCATTCTGAGAATTCATGGAATACAAAAGCATTCTTTAATGCTATTCACCTTCCCTTCCAACAGAGACCAGTTTGCATTTATAAAAACATTATTGGTGACAGTCTCTGAAAAGAGAACAAATATTGTACATAGAAGACAAAGCCATAGAATAATTCCCTTGGTGGCAGATACCCGGGCATCAAGATGACCTATATTCTTCCATAATTTTTACTGTTAATTGTCATAAAAACTGAAGTCTGTTCTTGCAAAGTCTTAGTTGTTTTGAGTGGATGCAGAGCAGAAGGAAGCCAGGAAGTATAAGCAGAAAGCAATTACCAGAGTTAGAGGTCAGGGTCGAAGATGAAAGAACAGTCATTCCTACATGCCAGAGAGGAGGAAAACCAGGAGCTTTCAGTTTAGTGGCAGAATCACTGAAGGAATATGGTATGAGGCAATGGTTCAGGTAGTGAAAAAAAATGGATATGTGGCAACTCGGCAAGAATGATCCAAATGGCAGTAAGTTGACCCAGGTTGGGTTTTAGCTGCTAAGCCCAGCCTCTCTCAGTTTTACTAGCTTCATTCTACTGTTGTCAAGAATAGTCACCTGTATTTGCCACTGTTTTGCCATATTGCCAGCTAGGAGGCTATGGCTGAGTTCTGAAATGTAGCTAAAAGTTGACATAGGCTGGTGGCTATGAGAATGCAATAAATAAATAAATAAATAAATAAATAAAGTAGTATGTCAAAACATAATCAGACACAAATCCAAGCAAGCAAGCAAGGAAGCAAGCAAGAGTAACATCTGTTCAATGCATTCTGGTCCAAAACAAATCAGGGCAGCAGAAAACCAGGTGTCATCCCTTAACCAAATTTAATAACTTCTGTTTCTCTTTTCAGTTTTTTCTTTGTCTTATTTAACAAAATTGTGTATGCCAAGCTGATATTAGGATATTGGCTGCTAGCAAATGTTTTATTCCTTCATTTGATAATAAGAATGAAGTAACTTTACAAGAAAAGAAAACGGCATTTGTGATCATGATAAGTGGAACCTGAGTACTCATAAATTTTGTCATAAATTCACAAAATTGATACATTCTTTCGTGTTACAGAAAATGTGTGTAAGATAATGAGTTGAATGATACCTTGAAAAGATTAATCATGAAAAGCAACTAAATTTATAATATTAAAAAGTCATGCTTTGATGTTTGTCTTCATTGCCTGGAATTGAGTACTTAAATCCAAAGAGGAAGGGCAACTGAAATTTTTACACAAGCCATGTGTCAAAGCAAAACAAAACAAACACTATGCTAACAAAAATACGATATCGCCCTTCAGGGAGAAAAAGTGATTAAATGCCTCTGCCGTATTTCTTTACCCAACATGTGGTTCAAAAACAAATGATAAGTGCTCTGAGAATAAACTAATGTGAAACTATAGAAGAAAAATTCCAAATATTTTCCATTTTTTCCTTTGGGAATGATTAGGAGCCACTGTGGTAAAGAGAGGTTGGATTTATCCCAGCACTGTATTGTGAAGAGCAGTGCAAAATCAGAGCAAAAATGGGGCAACAGGTGACCCCTCAGAGGTCAACAGCTTTTGTTTATCCAGGTATCTATGTAGCAGAGATGATAAAACCGACAATGAATCTCTTTGTCCTGGAAATTAAACCGGAAATCTCAAAACTGTGTTTTCAATGTTTCTTGGCTTTCATTCTGTTAGAAATCCTGCCACATTTCACTATTTTTATTCTTGACCTGAATGAAATCAGAAAGCAGAGAGGCACTTGAGAATTCTGTTTTTAAATAAAAGTAAACATTTCCAAGTGAGTTTAGGTCTCTATTTAGTATTTTTGCGACCCAATTACTGAAATTAAATGTTCCACAGATGTCATATGTCTTCATGGCATGAGTTTATTGAACCAAGATCAGGTTAATTTTAATAGGAATGTTAATATGTGTCTGCAAGGTGTTTAATAAGCATTTCATAGTATACTTTTAAAAGCTTGGTCAAGAATTGTGCAAACAGTAGTCTTTGGGTTTTACTTTTTATTTTTCACGGTGACTGCTGAGAACTTGGGTGTACTAACTTATATATTTAGGCACCTGGGTGAAAGATTACTCTAGCTTATTTCTCTTCATTTGGATGCAAGCTATGTAGATGGCAACCCCAGATACTTCTGAACTGACTTTATCATTCAGCAAATGAATTATTCCATGGGAAGCTAAACCTTTTCTAAAATGTAGTTCGAATCAAAAAGACCTGACTAAGAGACTAATTTTGGAATAGGGGATAATCTCTCTTGAATTTATTTTCCTATGGATATCTTACTGGGTTACATATTTGTGGCTGGATCTGACTTCTAATAGTAACATCACCACTGAAGGATTATGAGTCACTTTGTCCCCTGGATCCACACTGCAGAGGAGTTGCTTAGCTGTTCCAACTGATGACTGAGGGAGGGTCTCTATCTGTCAAAGGGTAAAGGGAGGATGATTAAACACTGACACAGTCATCTACATGACCTTAGGCACATGTTAAATTTTTATCTGTTCTTGCCTTTTTCTCTTCTGTGTTTCCTTAATGGTTAGAGCTTGCAGACTAATTTACTTACCAGAGCAGAATTTGTCATTTAAAACTGTGATCACCGTTGTATCTTTGTTTCATGGTGGGACAAGTAAGAATTAATACTTCCATTATTATAATGTGACCTTCAGTGGCTAGAGAGGAACTACCTGACCATGGTGTCATTATTATTATACCACTTTTTCTTTTTCCTTAATCTCTTTCACTGAAAATGGCAGAAATTTCTTAATTTCAAAACCAATCATCTGTACTCAGGAAAAGGCACAGAAGTGCTATTTGCCTGTGACTTTGGTAATGCTGCCACCAGTAAACTGTCTCTCAGAGACAGCCATTGTATGGATTCACCACTGTATGGAATCTAGTTTAACACTTTAAGATTACCCAAAAGTTACCGACAAGCAAAAATAATCTTTGGATACTGTCTATTCCCTGCCCACAATTCTACTTGCTCGTATGCTGGTGTCAAAATAAGAATATCTCCATGTAATATTATGTCAACTTGGTGCTGAAAGAGTGAATTAAGCCGAAACAGAAAGAAATAATCAAATCCAAACTTGGAAAGAGAATGGCTTTGATTATCTCACACATTTTGGGCTCCTTATTCTAATCTATGGAAGTTTCAGGTGTAGTACACACACATTCCATCTGTTTTAGGCAAAGTACTAACTCTTCCCTAATAAAAACTGTGAACTCCCTCTAAGTCCACACACAAGCTACACAATGTGTTCTGTTTAATCATGTCTAAGGCACTGGGGAAGTAAACCACAGTTACCCCAGCTGAAATCTAATAAATGTTTTATAGGCCAGGCACGGTGGCTCATGCCTGTCTGTAATCCCAGCACTTTGGAAGGCGGAGGCAGGAGGATCACCTGAGGTCAGGAATTTGAGACCAGCCTGACCAACATAGTGAAATCTCATCTCTACTAAAAATACAAAAAATTAGCCAGGCATAGCAGTGGACACCTGTAAACCCAGCTACTCGTGAGCCTGAGTAAGGCAGGAGAATTATTTGAACTCAGGAGACAGATGTTGCAGTGAGCTGAGATTGCACCACTGCACTCTAGCCTGGGTGACAGAGCGAGACTCCATCTCAGAAAATAAAAAAATAAAAAATAAATAAAGATAAAATAAAGAATGCTGTGCTTGGTGGTTCAAGTAGACTTGGTGGTGCGTGGCCCAAGAGGGAGTTCACAATTCCCGTTAGGGAAGAGAAATACCACATGACAGGAAGATTGCCTTAAAATGGAGTTTCCTTTTACTAAAAGTTAGTGATATCAGAGAGACAAAGAGAATTTGGTTCAATTTTGACTTTGAAAATATTGTTACAAAAAGAAGTACAGCACTCTCTCCAAAATGCTTAATATCGTATTAGTTGGTCACAAGGCTGGCAGGCTTCCTGGCCAAACTCAACAAAGGAACACTAAAGGAAAGTAATTAAATGACAGACCATGTATAATAGTTTCAGAACGCAAAAAGAACAAGCATGAGCTATGACTAAACATTGTAGACTTAGGCAGAAATGTTTAGTTTCATTGTAGTAAAAGATTTCCGGGTGTTAATTCAACCAATGTATCCGCTGAAACTGATTAGAGAGGATGGTAGTTGTAGTTGCAGAATCTGGAATTCCACAGCACTGACTGTACAATGTCAATTCCATTTCTGCGAAACCAAACTGCTATTATCTAATTTCTTTCCTATTACTTTTGACTCTTGATGACAAATATGCAAGGAATGGTGCCAAAATCCAGTTGGCACTTCATTATCTAAACTTGTTCCATGATGCCTAAGTTTTAAAATATTTGATTTTGTCATAGCAAAAAATAAAAATTGTGAGTAAAACTCATGGGAATGTTAGGATAACATGGAAATTGGTAAACTGAGAGCTAAAAATATTACTAACGGTCTTATTTTCTGCCAATGCTACTAATGCAATGAATGTTAGGAAAGTTGTTCAATCTTTCTTAAAAATTTTTCTGTGGTTAAGCAAAAGTAATGTTTACCTGATAGTTTGCTTACAGAACAGCTAAAAAATTTGATAACTAAAGACATTTCCAAGTCTATTATACAGTTGTACATAACTAATAAAAGGGATTAAAACTGAGTAATTTAATGTATAAATATAAAAAGTGAATACATTATTAAGCTTTTACATATATTTTCAATTTTTCACTTAATCAACGACCCATCTACACATATGAGCAAATGCACAGCTACACAAAAAAACACTGAAATAGACACAATCACACACTCCAATCACCAACTCTATGCCTAGTCTTGTTCCTCTCTCTACTCGTTCCTGTGGTTTCTAGAACCAAGACCTGACTGGACAGCAGAGAGAAAGAAATCATAAATTGTCAATAGAGCATTTTAAGACTTTTTTTCTGCTTTTTACTACACAACATTTTAAATGTATAAAATGGTAGGCAGAACTGATAATGAACTAGTCCCGGAAAGTAGTTTCAACAATTATCAACTAAGGGTTAATCTTATTTGATCCATATTCCCACCTACTTTTTCTTTCCATATTATTTCAAAGCATATCTCGGATATCATATTATTGTATCCACAAATGTTTCACAACATTCTCCATAAAATAATTACTCTTTTAAAAAATAACCAAAAACTCATAATATCAACTAAAGCAATTAACAATAATTCTATAATAACAAATAGCCCACCCATGTCCAAAATGTCTGTCTCTTTTTTTAACAGTTAGTGTCAACTCTTTTTGAAAAATCTTTAGGGAATATTTAGCCATCTTCCTTTCCATAGCTTGTGTACTCATACAAAAATCAACACGGATAGAATATGACTTGGATCACAGAAGAAAGCTGAGTTGAATATGTGGTCACTCGCCATTTTAAATGATGTAATTCTTGGTCGAAGGCTCACAACTATTAATTGCTTACTTGCTTATGGAAAAAAGAAATCAAATAGTGCACATTCGTTTCTAAAAGAAGTCAGGAAAAATCCAACAAGTTTTGTAGAAAAGAGAATCTTCGAGCCAAAGAGTAATAGATGTTTGAGAATGCAGAGCTTCACTGAAGCTATCTTTCCCCAAAGGAGTGCAAAGAACACAAAGGAACCTTGCAGTTAAGAAGGAAGGGCTGCTAGTTAAGGGCACATCCTCTTCCCACAGCTCACACATCAGCCAGCTTTCTTCTGCAAATGTCGTATCTCCCTCCAACAGCAAACCAAAGTTTCCAAAGTGAATTTCAAAGTATTAGAATTTACAATTGATTTTAAGCACATCAATTTGGAAGCAGATTTTAAATCCCAAATCGTAGATGTGTCTTGGACCTTGGCTTGCCTCCCTCTGTTGGTAGGGATATATAAACTACTTTCTTGAGCTATTAGTTATTAGGCATGAAAATATATATTATTAATAAATATTTATAAGCATTAATATCCTGAATATAATAAAAACCAGTCACTTTCTTTTCATTACCCAGAATTTGAGACCATGTACTCCTTGAAAAAATCTGTACAGAAGGAACGATGAAGGGCTGCTGCCCTGGGAACAGTGTAGCATCCCATTCCAACATGTGGGGACTTTCCTGTCTGCTTTGGATGGTGGGGGACTTCATACAAACTGTGAAAGGTTCATCACTACAGCTGCAAGAGAAGGAAATATCCTCTATTCATTTTCAACAGGAGTGGGGATAACTTAAAATAAATGACATATTGATAATAAAACCATTAACAGAAGAACAAAGTAACGTAATTGTAAAGGAGATAGATGTACTATCACAGAACATAAGAGATGGAAAGTGTCTGCAACCAAGCATAGCATATAGGTCTGTTTCCCTAAAATCAGGAAAAGGAGATTTATTTTTCTTATTAATACTTATAAAAATGTAGAAGTCTTTGGAATACCTCCAAATAGTTATTAGCTTTGAATAATTAGAAAAGCTTGGCGTAATTGATGAATGTATGTTTATCTCTTCTAAACCTGAATTCCAAGTTAATCAGTCAAATTTTATTCTTTTTCTTCAAGAACACCAGGAATTTCTTGGTTTTACTAATATCCCTATACATCTGCCCTTTGTTATTATAATAGGATATATATTCTTATGACTTGCATGCAAAGTGTTCCCAACTGTTCCTAGGTCATGTTGTCATTTACAAGAATCACTAATTATACAGATCTGGATGTGGATTTAGAACTACTTATGATCCTTGGGAGATGCTTCAGAACACTCTTTTAGGTCATTTACACCAAAACAAATCAATAATGTTGACCAGCCAAATGAAGCAAATAATTGATCCACTTCATTCCTTCTCTTGGCTATAGTAGTCCAGGACATTTTCATTTTCAGGTAATAAGACTAACAAACTCATCATCATTTTTTAATCTATTCAGAAATATTTTTTAAATGTAAACATATGACAGTGGATCAAAATACAGTCAGTAGGGGGAAGTATCCTCATGAGTTCATGAATTATGTGCTAATTATTTTCCCTTGTGTTGTTCTAAAAACCTGAGTACATTGATAATATGTAAGTAAAATTTCTTAGGGCTGCATAAAACAAAAACCTAATTAAACTCACTAAAAATAAATAAATAAGTAAATAATAAATAAATAAATAAATAAGGAGGGTGCAAGGGAGGAAATCAGGACATTTTGTTAGGAAACGTCCTAGAAATGTTCAGCTGGGTTAGATGGGACTGGCTCTCCTGATTTCAGAGAATGAACCAGCACCTCTCTCCCTTCCCTTCCTTATTGGTCTTCAGGTTTCTTGTTTCTACTTCTTTTCAGCACCTGTTCCATTCTCTTGTCGGCTGAATGGCTTAATCTATAAGATTCTTGAATGCTTCTCCTCCATTATCTGAGTTTACGGGTAGGTTTGGCCTGCTATGTCACATACTTAGGGCCCAGTTCTCTTTGACTCCCAGCTCCCTACCGTTGACTGGATTACACAGGGTTCTAGGACTTGTTGGGTGTCATCATTCCTACATTTATTTACTAAAGGAGTAAATGTTTTGGGAGAACTACCATAGGCCAATATGCAAAAGAGGCTGGAGATTTAGAAAGTATCAAGATGGTTCTCCTGGAGGAGAAAATGGGCCAGTGATTAAGATCCAAATGATATGTGTGTGGTAGTTTTAGTAAGTGTGGGAACACTGAGTCAGGGGCTTTGAAAGCCTGGAGATATCAAAAAATACTTTCCGTTTCTCTCCTATGCCCTACTGTTGCCTGTACATAGATCTGGAAATTGCTCATTTATTCGTTTACATATCTATTGCTCATTGACTAAAAGCTCCTCCAGAGTACGGTGCATGTTTTACTCATCTTTATCCCTGGTAACAGTAATCTTTGATGACTAAATAATATATGAAATGATGCTTGAACTGAAATATCAAATGCAAGCAGAAAATGGGTTAAAAGAAAAAAAAAAAGAAGGAGGTAGCATCTTGCTACTGCAGGTAACCAGGTTTCAGAGACATGACAGGCTGCAGTACATTCAAGGAATTGCAAGCAATTCAGAGAGCCTGGGGCTTCCAGGCTCATGGAGAATGGAGGAAAATGGGGCTGGGATGTTGACCAGGTTTGAAAGCTTCATGAACAAGTTTTGACCAAAGGCAATGGGGAGCCGTTAAAAATTTTAAGCAATACTCATCAGATTGGAAGTACGTCTTCTAAAGTACATTCTAATAGTCATGTGCGGATGGATTGTAGTGACACAGCTCCATCTCAGGGAGAGACTTCAGGGACTCTTGGGAATACAAGTAAAAATGGACCAATCAAGTCACTTCTGACCCAGACCACAGTCCCATTCTTGGGCACAACTTAGTACAGCTCCAATGGTGAAAAGCCCTTCAGAGTGACATAGGCCACTTGCTGGTCAAATTCCTATTTCTTAAGAACCAGCATCTACATCACAACAGCACAATTTTATTTTCTCACAAGCTTCTTGATCTGTCCTCACAAAAACATTTAGATTTTTTTCTTTTCTTTTTTTTTTTTTTTTGAGATGTAATTTCACTCTTGTTGTCCAGGTTGGAGTGCAATGGCATGATCTCAGCTCACTGCAACCTCTGCCTCCCAGGTTCAAGCAATTCTTTTGCCTCAGCCTCCCAAGTAGCTGGGATTACAGGCATGCACCACCATGCCCGGCTAATTTTGTAGTTTTAGTAGAGACAGGGTTTCTCCATGGTGGTCAGATTGGTCTCGAACTCCCAAATTCAGGTGATCCACCCACCTTGGCCTCCCAAAGCGCTGGGATTACAGGAGTGAGGCACTGCACCCAGCCAACATTTAGATTTTAATTAATTAAATTTTCCTTCCAACATAGTATTTTCCTAAGAGCCTACTCCATGGAGGTCTTGGAAGACCAAGCCATTCAGCCTCCACTCCTGGAAAGGCCTTGCTGTTTCTATTCCCACTTTCCTCGAGACACAAAAGCAAACACATAAGGACAAGGAGAGCAAAACTAGTAATGTTCACTGGAGTGTGTGAAACTGTTAAGGTAGTCATCACTGCATGAAATATGACCTTTCCCATCCAAGTTTCCACTCCAATAGAGAAATGAGGTTGGACTGTATTTTATATTGTCCTTCACTTGGTGCAATTGTCTCCATTCTGACATTTTTATAAATTTAAAACAAAGAATCTTTGGGCTTTCCTGATACTGACACCAAATTCTGCCTGTAATTATGTCCACATTCACCAACTAAGCCACTGTTCTCTATTTTAGTAAGTCACCAGCTATGACTATATTGAGGAAAGAGCCCCCCATCTAGCATCATACCCAGCCCTACCCAGGCCTATGTAAGCTTGAATGCTTCCTAATGTAGCCATCAGCCTCAGTTTTCTCATTTGTAAAAAGAAAAAGGAAGATAGATGTTAATTCTAAATGATGGCCTTTAGCAACCCTTCTGACTCTTTGATGCTTTGATAAATGCCCAAATGAAACCTGAGATACAAAATGGCACATGCCATTAAATGTGAGCAAAAGAGAGTTCAACATTCATCAAAGTATCCTCCTCCCCACCCACAAGGTTTACTTTATGTTCAGAAAGCCTGCAGACTCATCAGAAGGCAAACCACAATAACAAAAAGAAAGTTCTCCTAAAAACTGGTATGCCAATGTTTCCCTTTTAGTTAAAGTAAGTGGGCAGAAATATTTTTCTCTTTTCATTGTCTTTGTTTGCATTTGCTTTTTTCTACATTTTCTATTTTTAAATAGATAATACATGTATCTTGTACAAACTCCAAAAGGGTGTTCAGTGAAATTAATGTAAATCACCCTTCCTTCTTTCTCCCTCCCTTTACCCTAGCCACCCAGTTTATCTCCCCTGAGGCAACCACTGTTCCCTGTCACAATTACTTCTGCTAATAGATATCATCAGAAGTATTTTTTATTAATGCAAAAATAATTCCTAGTTGCATTAACATTGCCTTCATTTGAGCAGGTGATTACAGTAAACATATAAGGCATGTGGGCCTATTTGTTTGCTCTGGTTCCTGCTTAACTATTTCCTTTGGCTTGAGTGCCTTGAGGTAAATCCAAGGTCAACGTCTAGCTGAGTCAATGTACAATGGTGACACAGCAACACATTTAAGACATCTGGTAAGCAGGGAAGCCAGGCAGGAAGAGTTAAGAATGGAAATTTCTTCACTCTACCCACAGTTCTTTACAATGAGAGGCACCTGCTTTAAATATACAAACTTAAATAAGAGCCACTGACTCAGAAAGCTCTACCTCCCTAAAGAACGTGGGGGACCCAAGTGTAAGTCTGTAGAAATCACTTGGAACCTTCCAATGAGGAAATTGGCTTTAAGGGAAGCTCAGTTAGTTTTTACTGGTTTGCAAGAAACCACAATTTAATGTTAAACATGGCACAAAAAAGGACTGTTCTGCTTAGCAGAGACCAATCAAGAGCCAAAGCCTATGGAGAACCAATCAACAGCAGGGGAGGTGCAGGAATTCCAGCAGAAAGGACAATAAAACTGCTAACATAATTTAAAGAGAGTCTGTTGCATCCCTTAGCACCTACTCACTGACAGTGTTACCGACATCCCTTCAGGGAAAGAATTTTCTACCTAAGAAGAAACGTACAAATTGAACTTTACAAATGAAGCCAAAGATGACACAATATAATGCAAGGAAACAAGCCTTCAAAAGCTTGCATTGTTAATATTTTGGCATTGTTTTTCTGATGGGCCAAAACACATTATGAATAAAACAAGTCTAGATGATGCAAGAGAATGCAACTGATCAAATACAAATTTCAGGTCTTGTTTGTTTCCATTACATCCACAGTGCCAGTTTTAGAGGTTACTTTTCAGTCTTTATTAGGGCAACCTGAAGACATTAGACTTTCTGTTGCAGTGGTTTATAACAAAACCTCTTCTAATGGATATTAGTATTAGATATTAAAGAGAAGATAATAAGAAAACATGAGATTTAATTATGAGATCCAAAATATGTTTGCATAAGTTAAGTTTTATTGACTTCAAGTGTTGAACTGAATAACAAATTTATATGATCCAAATACAAACAACCTAACCAGTGCATTGCAGATCATCAACATCAAGTTCTCTTGTTCTTTAAGGAGTTCTCCAAGTTCTCTAAGGAGCTGATATATTTTTCCTATTCTCTTTTCCCTAATTATGTTTCCCCAGGGTTGTTCTAATGTGCAAGAATCATGCGGAAAGAATCTTCCTAGCTTTCCCTCCCACAAGAATTATGTCCACTTGACTTGGCGCAGAAGAGACCTGAAGTAAAACCCTGACATGGCCCTAACACCTTTGAAATTTAGAAGCTTTAAGATACACTAACCTGAGTTACTAGAGATCCTAAAGAAATTTAGCTCATTTGAGCCCTATTGATAGATTCAATAATTGTTGGCTCTTCTAAACATTGAGCCATTATTTCTAGAAAGTTATTTCAAACTTTGCCATTTTTTTGGTTAAATGATTTATAGAGGTCAACTTAACCTCTAGACTGGTTTCATTGATGTACACAATCTTTAGTCCAGGAGAATTTAAATGTGAATACCATTATAGATAAGTGGCTTAAAATTTTTTCTACCATGTTACTATTACAAAAACAGAGACATAGACCAATAGAACAGAATAGAGATATCAGAAATAAGACCTCACATCTACAACCATCTGATCTTCAACAAACCTGACAAAAACAAGCAACGGGGAAAGGATTCCCTGTTTACTAAATGGTGCTGGGAAAACTGGCTAGCCACACGCAGAAGATCAAAACTGGACCCCTTCCTTATACCTTATACAAAAATTAACTCAAGATGAATTAAAGACTTAAATATAAAATCCAAAACTATAAAAATCCTAGAAGAAAATCTAGACAATACCATTCAGGACATAGGCACGGGAAAAGATTTCATGAGGAAAAAAAAACAAAAACAAAAACAATTACAACAAACGCCAAATTTGGCAAATGGGATCTAATTTAACTAAAGAGCTTCTGCACAGCAAAAGAAACTATCACCAGAGTGAACAGACAATCTACAGAATGGGAGAACATTTTTGCAATCTATTCATCTGACTTAGATTTAATATCCGGAATCTACAATGAACTTAAACAAATTTGCAAGAAAAAAAACAAGCAACCCCATTAAAAAGCAGACAAAGTACATGAACAGACACTTCTCAAAAGAAGACATTATGTGTCCAACAAACATATGAATAAAAGTTCAACATCACTGATCATTAGAAGAATGCATATCAAAACCACAATGAGATACAGTCTCACACCAATCAGAATGGCGATTGTTAAAAAGTCAACAAACAACAGATGCTGACAAGGGGAATGCTTCTACATTTTTGGTGGGAATGTAAATTAGTTCAACCATTATGTAAGACAGTGTGGTGATTCCTCAAAGACGTAGAATCAGAAATACCGCTTGAGTCAGCAATTCCATTACTGGGTATATACTCAAAGGAATACAAATCATTCTATTATAAAAATACATGCATGTGTATGATCATTGCAGCACCATTCACAATAGCAAAGACATGGAATCAACTTTATTACCCATCAATGATAGACTGGATAAACAAAATGTGGTACATATACATCATGGAATACTATATAGTAATAAAAACCAATGAAATCATGTCCTTTGCAGAAACATGGATGGAGCTGAAAGCCATTATCCTCAGCAAACTTACACAGGAACAGAACACCAAGCACCACATGTTCTCACTTCTAAGTGGGATCTGAACAATGAGAACCCATGGACACAGGGAGGGGAACAATGAACACTGAAGCCTGTCAGTGGGGCGGGGCGAGGGAGAGCATCAAGAAAAATCGCTAATGCATGTGGGGCTTAATATTTAGGTGATGGGTTGTGACAAACCTGCACATCCTGTATGTATATCCCAGGACTTAAAATTAAATTAAATTTTTTAAAAATTCTACCATGACCAAGAATAAGAAATATAATTTATACAATCACCCAGACACATAGACGTATATGTATACATATATATATATATGCTCACATACTTATATATCTAAAACAAAATTTCACAACATTGGACTTTTCTTTGCAAAGAGAAATGTATATTTTCTCATATAGATAGATAGACAGATAGGCAGTCAACTCTCATTATTCATGGTAGTTATTTTCTATAAAATCACCATGAACCCTGAATTAGCTAAATCATTGCTCAAACAGGAAATGCAGGGTTAGATTCCTCTGAATTTCAGGTACAATATTTTCCTCAACTGATCAATACATATTCTTATTTTGTGTGTGTTTCTGCTTCAAGACATCTAATTTAACATATGTTGTTGATTCATTAACATTGAACTCACAGCTAAGAGCACTATGGCTCATGCCTGAACAAAGTTTATCAAATACGTTTTCTCCATAAGGTACATCACAGCCTTCTTGCACTTAGGAATGTTAGAAACACTTCAACACTACATTTTAAACAGTGAAATTACCAACAAAATGTGCAAAAATGCAGGAAAACATAGCACTAAATGGATTGTAAAAGGACACTTATTTACAGCATGAGAGCTGAAATAAGAAAGTAGAGCATCACCTTGTTTGTCCTCAGCTGGAAACATGTGAGTTGGGCAACTCAAATTTTTCTGTGCTCTGTGTATACCTGCAAATGACTGTAAAAGCAGCATTAATGTTGACTTTGGAGTTACAAATACATTTTTGTAAGCAGACAAATTTGCAAGTTTTGAATCCACAAATGAGGACTAACTACAAACATGTGTATGTGCGTATATATATATGTGTGTGTGTGTGTATGGCACACACACACACATACCCTACTAATATGATTTTACCACAAACAAATGGGTTTAGATTAGCAGCTTGAAAAACCCTACAATAAGGTAAGCAATGTCAGAATTTTGACTTGACCACGAATTTATCTTCATATTTGAATAAATGAAAAAAGTATTAATACTGAGGATCTCATTAAACAAAACTACATCAGAATGATGCAGAAATCATGAAATCAGCAACGCATTATCAACATTGTGCACATGTTTGCAATCCCACCAATGAGGAAATATTTTGGTATGCTAATTACAAATAAGAATTTACATAATGTGTAATTAAACATAGGGTATGGTAGTGAGAGAAGGAGGGGTGGGGGAGGGCAGAACTATATGTCTACAAATGAGTAACTCATCAGAAGAACTTATAGCAGTGTTTGTATTAATTAAAAATTAGAAACAATTGCAACCATCAACAAGAGAATGAATGAATAAATTGTACTATTTTCATAGAATTTAAGTATAGCAATGAAAATGAGTAAACTAATGCAGCATGGAAAAAGTATCAAAAATATATAGTTCACTAGAAAAAAGACTACAATGTACATGTTATGTGACTACAATGTACATGTTATGTGACCATTTACATAGAGTTAAAATATACAAAACAGTACTACATATTGTTTAAGATTGCATGCAAAATTAGCAAAATATAAAATCATGCACACATCTAACCAAAGAGGTAAAAATTTCCTATGAGGGAAACTAAAAAACACTGATTAAAGAAATTGTAGATAACACAAACAAACGGAAAAGCACCTCATGCACATGGATTGGAAGGAACATTATCAATAAAATGAACATCCTGCCCAAGGAAATCTACAGATTCAATGCAATTCCTATCAAACTATCAATGTCATTTTTCATAGAATTAGAAAAAGCAATCCTAAAATTCATATAGAACCAAAAAAGAGACCAAATAGCCCAAGCAGTCCTAAGCCAAAAGAACAAAGCTGGAATCATCATGTTACCTGACTTTAAATTATACTACAAGACTATAGTAATCAAAACAGCATGGTACTAGTATAAAAATAGACACATAGATCAATGGATCAGAATGAAGAACTCAGAAATAAAACCGCATACCTATAACCAGTTGATCTTCAACAAAGTCAACAAAAACATAAACTGGAGAAAGGCCGTCCTGTTCAATGGGGCTGGAAAAATTGGATAGCCATATGCAGAAGAATAAAACCAGACCTTTCCTGCTATTGAAGTTTCTTAAAAAAAAGAAAAGAAGAGAAAAAAGAACCTGGATCTTAATCTCTCACCATATAAAAAAGAAGTTAACTCCAAATGGATTAAAGACTTAGATGTATAACCTGAAACTTATAAAGTACAAATTCTAAGTAAAATAAATAAATAAATATTCTAGTAAAAAACTTAGGAAAAACTCTTCTAGACATTGGCCTAAGCAAAGAATTCATGACTAAAACCTCAAAAGCAAATGCAACAAAAATACAAAGTAGACAAATGGGACTTAATTAAACTAAAAAATTTCTACACAGCAAGAGAAATAATCAACAGAGTGAACAGACAACCTACAGGATTGAGAAATTATTTGCAAACTGCATCTGACAAAGGCTTAATATCCACCAGAATCTACAAGGAACTCAAACAACTCAACAAGAAAAAAGCAAATAACCTCATTAAAAAGTGGGTAAATTATATGAAGATATATTTCAAAAGAAGACACACAAATAGCCAACAAGCACGTGATAGAATGTTCAACATCCGTACTCATCACAGAAATGCAAATTGAAACCACAAAGAGATACCATCTTACACCAGTCAGAATGGCTAGTATTAGAAAGTCTAAAGATAACAGATGTTGGCAAGAATGCATAGAAGCAGGAACACTTATACACTGTTTTTGGGAATGTAAATTAGTACAATCTCTATGGAATACAGTATGGAGATTTCCTGAAGAACTAAAAATAGAACTATCATTCCACCCAGCAATCCCACTACTGTGTATCCACCCAAATGAAATCAAATCATTATATGAAAAAGACATCGGCACTCAGATATTTATCACAACACTATTCACAATAGCAAAGTCACAGAGTCAATCTACATGCCCATCAGTGGATGGTTAAACAAAGGAAATGTGGTATAGAAATACTGTAGAATACTACTTAGTTATAAAAAAAGAATGAAATCATGTTTTTTGCAGCAACAGCAACACAAATGAAACTGGAGGCCATTATCTTAAGTGAAATAACTCAGAAACAGAAATTCAAATACCTCATGTTCTCACTTATAAGTGGGGGCTAACTAACGTGTACACATGGATATAGAAAGTGGAATAACAGACAATGGAGACTCAGAAAGGCTGGAGGGTGGGAGGAGTGTAAGGGATGACAAATTACTTAATGGCTACAATGCACACTACTCAGGTGATGGTTACACTGAAAGCCCAGACTTCACCACTACACAATATAACTGTGTAACCAAACTGCACTTGTACCCCTTAAATCTATAAAAGTAAATAAATAAATAAATAAAAACATGCATGAAAACTCAAGACTATGTTTGTCTTTGTCAAAGGAAGAAGGAAATAGTAACTAAAAAGTCTTATTTCTTAACCTAGAGATGTATAGACATTTGTCTATTTCATGTCTTTCTGTGCTAATTTTTTCAACCTAAAGTGTTTTATTAAATTATTTTAAAGTACTTATTTGCATATATGCAAAATCACACTGCCTCATCATCACAGAAAAGACAACAGCTCCTTGATGATTTCAGTTTAATTTAGTATAGATGTAAACTAATGAGAGGGAACTTATCAAGGTAAACATGTTGCATCAATCAAAATAGCATTCATTGCTGTCAAAGACATGTGGCATATACCTGCTTTCCTCCATAGATGCTGAGGGTTTTTCGGTTTGTTTTTTTTTTCTAAAAGATTCCAAATATGTATTGAAATCAAATCATTCAACAATAAATATTACATTAACTAGGATATCTCAATACTACCTCACCAGAGTCCTCCTGGGTCCGCTTCTAAAATAAAATGTCAAATGAGTTCTCCAACACTCAGCATCCAGAACTTGGAACGAAGTACTTATTTCTGAAATTTCACTGTCTTCTCCATCTATCCCCTCTCCACAAAAAAAGTTTGAACTTCTTGACCTCTGAGTAAAACTGATTATCTAAAATCTGAAGTCGCAAATAAACCTACTTGTAAAGATCCTCTGAGAGAAAAGTATCATGGGTATGACCAGATGCAAATTTCTTCTTTCTTTTTTCCATTTTCAGTAAGGTATAATGTGTGGCCCAGTTTAAGCAGAGAAATAACTCTTAAGAGTTGGAGTTAGATATGAGAATTAGAACCTAGTCTTAAGAACCAATGATCAGAAATCACAGGTTCAAAAAGGAGGCAGATATATATCAACAGGAAAAAAGTAAACCTCATCAAGATTACAAGCCTCAGACAAAGATATCACTAGACCTAAATCCATTGTGTCTTGAAATAAGGAAGTAAGATCATTTCATCATCAAGACATTAGTCTCTGTACATTTGCAATTAGAGGATAATCAAAAGGCTTAATTTGTCCATATTGAGCATGAAGGTCATGGCACAAGGAACAGCCTTATAATGAGACATCAAATATAGCCTAAAAGAACATTAACATAAACAAAATATAAACTTTCTTGGAAGTAAACTACTCATTCCTTTGAAAATAAACCAAAGGAAATCAGATCAACCCTGAACTGTTCACTTAAAATTCAGGTACAATTTATTTCTAAGAATATATCCATCGCAAAACTGACTCTTATTAGCAGCAATTATTTAAGGATATCTTCTATATCACTGTCATCACAAGGCATTAATTCACCAGTCTCCTGAAGTAATCTGCATGAGAAATATTTCAAGTAGCAATATCAGTTGTCAAGGAAGGGGGAGACCAGATACCCTACCAGGATCCTTGGCTCTTCCCCAAAGGAGGTAGAATGGGGACAGAGAGGAATAGGGATTAAGGAACATGTAAGCAAAAGAGGAAAAAAAAAAAGTCCGACTCGAAATTATAACTGACTTCTAAGAAGATGTATTTATTTTGGTTTCCTTTTTGCAGAATTGCTGGCTGGTTATTTCAGCGAATCATGTTTAAGTCCTCAGATCTCTCTTTAGGTGAAAAAATAGTTCCTTGGGTGAAAAAGAGAAGAAATGGGATAAACCTTTATCCCTTTATTTTAGTCATTTGTATATAGCTTTGTTTTACTTTAAAGCCATTTTATTTCATAATGAAGACACACAGAAAAAGAAGAAGAACGAAAGAAAGAAAAGAAAAACCCAGGGGATTGATTTTATTTTATTTTTTAGTCTGAAAGTAAGGTCTTTTTTCATCTTTAAGTCAACAGATTTCTTTCCTTTAAAAAAAAATAAATTACAAAGGTTCTAGTTCTGGCTCACAGCTATAATATGTTATTGTATATGTTATACTAAAAGGACGATTATAGTTTGGATTCTGCTAACTCTGGCAGTGAGGATTTGTTCCATCAGCATTCGGACAGGGATGAGACAAGGAAAAAGGAAGGGAGGGGAGGAGAGAAAAGAGGAGGGGAAGGTAAGGCCAGGGAAGGGAAGATTTCCAAGGAAGACAGCATGCACTGCAGATCCATTTTGTGACAAATATCTTCAAGAAAAGAGACTGCAAAGAGCATGATTGTCATAGATTAGTGTAATTTTTAAGGCCATTCAAAGAGGTGAAGTGAGAATAAAAGAACATTTACAAAGAAACTACAATGTGGGTTTGTTTCTTCCATTTTGGGCCATTTGTGTAGCTCAGGCACATGGGTAGGGCAGAGATGTCAAAAAGAGACCATTGGTGGTGAGTCTGTTTACAACACTTCTGCCCATTAGATCTTACAGCTGAAATGTTCATCTCCTTAAAAAGATGGGAGAATTAAGCTAAATATTGACTCTGGAAGATCTAGAATTTCATGTCCATATTATATCATCTGAAGTTTTTCACAGAAAAGCATTCTAAACATTTAATAAAATTGTTTTTAACCAGTGGATACATGCAGATTATCAACTGATTAAAAATAACAGAATATTATGAACTTTAATATATAAGTAAAAGCAGCAGTCTCTCTTCTCTGCGAGCTCCATTAATCTGGAATTTGTGATATTTGACTTGGGCTTCCTTTGCAGTATTTCTAGAGAGCAACTTAGGTTTGTGAAATCTCTGATGTAAACAAGGCTTTGGGGGAATGTTTGACCTACTTAAGAGAACAAACTGTTTGCTAGTACTATGTAATAGCATCATTTGTGTATAAACAATTAATGTGTTATTTCAAATGCCGTTTTATCTATTCACCTAAACACAGCAGGCCTTCTCTCGCCTTAGTAAGGATTTGTTTGCAGGTAATTCAAAGTATTCTGTGCCTTATGAAAATAATAATGCCTTTCTTTCAATATAACGTGAACTTTTCAACAATTCTGTCTTGCCCCCTCCCAGAGTCATTCCATTTTTATACAATATAATTTTTTTCATGTAAATGATGGCATTATAATTACAGGAAGTCAATCTAGGACTTTGATATTTTTTCAGCCCAAGATTTTTGGATAGGAAACAATATTTGTGGGGAGCTGAAAGACACTGAGATTCAAATCCCAGAGAGGTAGTTGAGTTGTACATGACTTTTTCCTAAATGCAGTTTGAAATTGTCTTCCAAAGGTTAATAGTTTCCATGACTTCACTAACTTTTACTTTCAAACATTCAAATGGTTTCCATCTTCTCTATTTTGTTAGAGCCTCCTCTGGAACTTTTTTGTCATTTACAGCCTTACCGTTTAGTAAGTATCCTGCTCCCAATAATGTCAAACTTAACAGTTGCATAAGATTCAACCCCACTCACTTTCTAAATAAATTCACTTAAGATACCCTGAGCATTTGCTTCAGAACAAAATGTTCCTGAAACCAATTGTTTATGTTGCTGAAAAATTAGTTCTCAAGTATGACAGTCTCACAATTTCTATCAGAAGAATTGAAGCCACTCGCAATTTAATCTATTGTTAGCTCTATTCTGGGTTCACTCTTACAAATCATCAAAGGCTTAATAGGTACGTTATAGACTCTGTAAATGACAAACACTATTCAAGCAAAAGAATGAAAAAATTAAAATATTCATTATACAACTAGGAAAACTGACATTTTGCAATGTTAAAGTGAGACATCAAAAAATATATGCACGTAAAACTATCTTTATAGCATACCTGCGCCACATTAACTTATAAAGGAATTGTTATCTAGCATTCCATTTTCCATATTGCCTTCCCTGCATTTTCATGTCACTGTAGATGAAAGTTCTATGTCTTCTAACGCATACAACACTTTTCTTTTCTCTTCTTGTACTAATCACATTCTACTTTAAATCATAGTTATTTACAGTATTATAGCTGAAAGACATTTTTATAACAACAGCATTATATACATCTTAATTTCTCCATTAGATTATATTTCTTTTGTCTTTGAGTCATGGGAACTTAGTACAGTGCTTATGCAAACTGGTGTGCTCAATATATGTTGGATTAATGATGAACCCTGAGAAAATTGCTCTCTCAATACCCTAGGCTATATTTCAGACTTATGGCTTTTCAAAAGGTCAGTAGATTTCAAATATTGGTCTAGCATTCATAAGATGACATTTCAACAAATTTAGTAAATCCTGTAGGCAAGATAGCTTATTTTTACTTAATCTTCATTAATTTTCACACACACACACACACAGGCTTTGAGGTATATATTATATTTGCACATCATGGAATGAAAACATAGTCAAAGAAGTTAGATTTGTCCTTAGATTGTATATCTTAAGGGCTAGAGGCCACATTTAGTGTTCTCGGTGTATCTACAAGCCTTATTTAAATCTGTTCCTTCATAGCAATTCAATCTCCCCATGCATCATATAGTTTCGTAAGCAAAAGCAATGAGTCATGAACACGTGTAGTCATTTTCTTGGACAACATTACTCTGTTCCTGGCCTCAATTTTACTTCATTGTTTACCCAATATACTACCATTTTTATTTTTTGAAGCTCAAATTTACTCTTTAAACTAAAAACACTCTACTTTTTAATTGTGGTACGCCTTGTCCTACCCTACAGGACATCAGCCCAGCCCTAGCTTGACTCACCAGCAACACAGTTCAACTTTATCCAGTCTTCTGTACTGAGGAATCAGACAGTGAAGGGAAGTAATAAAAGACCTTTCCAGCCTTGAGTATCACTAAGCTTCATGTCTCTGAATGCTATGCTAATACATTGGCTGCCATTTTTCGGTGTGTCCCAATAGAGATAAGACTTTTAAAGAATCACGGCAATTTTTGAGATATTGTTGGAGGACAGTACTTTTTTTATTCACTCCCAGTTTCAAAATCTTTAAGCCAAAATCTACACACTCCACAGTATTAATACATATTGAGCATTTGAGATATCCAAATTGCAAATACTTGGAATTTTCCTTCACTTTAACTCTTCATCTGTTCATTCACATGCTGTCATTTATTCAACAAAGATTTATTAAGTACCATTTCCATGTAGGTTTTAGGAGGGCAGCAACCTTGTATTGTTTCCTACTAAACTGCTAGTCTAAGAACAATAGGTAACACAGAACAGGTACAAAGAGAGAGTAGAACTAAACATTCACTTTGGGAGGCCAAGGCAGGCAGATCACTTGAGGTCAGGAGTTTGAGACTAGCCTGGCCAACATAGCAAAATCCTGTCTCTACTGAAAATACAAAAAGTTAGCCGGGTGTGGTAGCACATGCCTGTAATCCCAGTTGCTCAGGAGGCTGAGGCAGGAGGATTGCTTCAACCCGGGAGGCGGAGGTTGCAGTGAGCCAAGATCGCACCACTGCACTACAGCCTGGGAGACAGAGAGACTGTCTCAAAAAAAAAAAAGGTGGTGGAGGGGGAGAAATTCAAAAGAGAGAAACATTTAACATAGTTTTAAGTGTTATGAAGAAAAGTGTTGTGATAAAAATAAAGCAAGGGCAGAATCAGGGTAAGGGAAGTGATGGTGATATTTAAAATAAGACCAGAATTTAAAAAGAGCCAGCCATAATAAATAATCTAAGGAAAGAAAATCTACAGATGAAAAGGGAAAATAATGAAAGACCTTACACAGCTCTGTAAATTGAGAAAACAAAAAAGAAAAGCAACAAAAATGAAAGCACACACATCTAATCAAGAGATATGGTGATTTAGATCAAGACCTCAAAGATGCACTCACAGGGTCAATATAATTTCGGTCTTGGAGGTTTAAATGACAACTGTACAATTTCACTAAAAATTGTATTTGAATTAAAATTCTCTCCTCCCTAATCATCAAAACAAAAAAACTCATGAGGCCTGTTTGACAGTACAAAGTTACAAAGTTCTAACCTTAGGCCCATTTACCTAAAACAACTTCAGGGCTTCAACCTGTCCTTGTTGCTATAGTGTAACTTCCTTGCATCATTTTAAAACATCCACACTTGTGACAAAATGTAGGAAAATGAAATGGTTTTGTGGATCTCATGAACTGCATCAAAGAACAAATATACAGAGTATTTTCCTTATATTTGTTAATGTTAATTCTATGAGTACCCACAAAATGAATATCTCATTGTTTACTCCTGCTCTGATGTCTTTGATGACTATACCATGTTGGAAAAACTGAGTCTTACCATCTCTCTTCAGCTCTACCACCAGACACCATCACCCATTCAACACAATAACCATAATTTAGATCAATGACCTTTATAGTATGGTTTCCGGCCTACTGGGTAATCTTAATGAGTCAAGAGTTAATCATAAAAATGAAAACCCTGTATTAAGAGTGAAGAGATCAATTCTCCCTTCTTTTTTGTTTGTTTGGGGGCTTTCATTTGTTTTTTTAGACAAGATCTCACTCTGTTGCTCAGGCTGTAGTGCACTGGCATCATCATGGCTCACAGTAGTCTCAACCTCCTGAGTTCAAGCGATCCTCCCACTTCAGCATCCTAAGTAGCTGTGACAACAAGCACACACCACTACATCTGACTAATTTATACATGTTTTGTAGATACGGGGGTCTCACTATAATGCTCAAGCTGGTCTTAAATTCCTGGACTCAAGTGATCCTCCTGCCTTTGCCTCCCAAAGTGCTGGGATTACAGATGTGAGCCACTGTGCCCAACTTGAAGAGATAAATTCTTTTGGCTTTCATTTGTATATACCTTATTACCTTATAACTGTAAAATGACTAATTAAAAGCTACTGACATTTTATATTCATAAGTTAACATTAGCTCATTCTTAAGGTTTTCTGAGAATTTTCTTTGCTTTCAAGTCTGGCTATCATACAACTTTTTGAAGTTTTGCAAGGTTTGGACTGGATTGTGCATGGAAACGTGCAGAAAGTTAGGATTTTCGTAGTTTGGGCAATCAGCATATGTTGTTGACTACAGTAGGTTGTGGTTTCCCAATTGCTGCTTTTCTTGACATCTAAATGCAAATTAATGTTAGTTAATTTTATCATGCCGAATTTAATTTGCTCGTGGTTGTTTAACATGATAGATATTATCTCTAAATAATTGCTTTTATGGAATATGATTGTCAATATAAAATATAAGACATGAATATGTCCATACTTTTATACTTCATATATACATATATAATAGAAACTTTCCACACCATCTGTTTATTAGAAATTACTTAGAGGTGATATTCTGCCCATGAATTTTTACTGTTTTAATAATTTCTAACAATTTATTAAGGTGAGAGTGATAAAAATTTATGAAGCATTTTTAAGTTTGTAAAACATTATCTTTATAATGTAGATCCGAAATCCCTTATCCAAAACCCTAAGAACAAGATGCGCTGTTTTATTAAGAACTTTTTGGGCCAGTTGCTATGGCTCATGCCTGTAACTTCAGCCCTTTGGGAGGCTGAGGCAGGAGGATCGTTTGAGCCCAGAAGTGCAAGACCAGCCTGGGCAATATGGTGAAACCCTGTCTCTACAAAATATATAAAAATTAGCGAGGCATGGTGGTGCACACCTGCAGTCACAGATACTCAGAAGGCTGAAGTGGGAGGATCAAATGAGTCCAGAAGGTTGAGGCTGCAGTGAGCTATGTGATTGCACCACTGCACTCCAGCCTGGGTGGCAGAGAGAGAGAGACCCTGCCTCAAAAAAATTAATTAATTAATTAAAATGAGATTAAGAACTTTTCAAATTCTAGACAGGTAATGTATAATGCTATATATTACAAAACACCAAATCTGGAATGCTGAGCAGCACCCCATAATCAACCACATCAATATTTTTGCAGTGACATATATGAATGCCTACACTAAATTGATAATGAAAGGCAATGAAAAACCTCATATGAGTTGCAGTCAGGTTTTTCAGCTAAATGAATCTGTACCAAACTTGCAGAAGAACTTAAATTTTCAGAGCTTTTTGGATTTCAGAATTGCAAATAAGATCTTGCAAGCAGATATACATCATTTTTCTTTCCCTTGTAAAGTGAATGGAATGGCAACTTTTATAAAACAAACAACACAGGCAGTGGCTCACACCTGTAATCCCAGCACTGTTGGAGGCCAAGGCAAGGAGATAACTTGAGGTAAGGAGTTCAAGACCAGCCTGGCCAATATGGTGAAACCCCATCTCTACTAAAAATACAAACCATTGCACTCCAGCTTGGGTGACAGAGTGAAACTCCATCTCAAAGCAAGCAAACAAAACCACAAATCCTTGCTTAAAAGTTGGTCATTGGTCATAGTACTCCTCTCTGGGGGTATAACTGAGTTCAATTAGTCTAATACTTCATGGCCATTTTATTTGTGAAAAAGAAAAAGAGCTTTTTGAGAATTAACTGGGAATAAGACAAGATTATAACTAAACCTTCCTGCACATAAAATGAATTAATACTTTTAGAAGGTCAGTAAACTCCCTATGAAAAACCGGGAGGAAAAACTGAAAGAACTAGCAATATGGAGAAGACCTAGTAGAAGAGATGACTTACAAAAACCTCCTGGCATTGGGGGAGTTTGAGAAAAAGCCAAAGGACTCGTAAGAACAAATATGTGTATTTTAGTTCAGCTTTAAGCTTTTGGTTTTACTAAGATTAGATAATTTCCTCCTGTCCTATTCCCATTACCTGACAGGTAAGGGAAGGTCTCACTTAAATGGAGCAGACCAGAAAATTAGAGCCTCTACTTTATAGAACTGCTGCCAGAAAGGATGGTTTCAGGCTGGCTTTTGAACACGGAAAATCTAGGATTACAGATTGAATCTGTCTGTGAAAGAAGAGAAGATATGGAGAAAGAAAATTCACATTTCATTGTTGCCTCTGATAGCTAATTTTATGTGTCAACTTGATTGGACTAAGGGATGCCCAGATAGTTGCAAAATCATTATTTCTGGGTGTGTCTCTGAGGGTATTTCTAGGAGAGATTAGCATTTGAATCAGTTGATGAGTAAAGAAGATCTACACTCACCAACACGGGCAGGCGTCGTCCAATTCATTGAGGACCTGAATGGAACAAAAATGTAGAGACAGGATGAATTCTGTTTCTGTTTTCTTGAGCTAGGACATCCATCTTCTCCTGCCTTTGGACATTAGAGCTCTTGGTTCTGAGGACTTCAGACTCTAGGCCTTAGAGTCTGACACTAGCAAACTCCACCACCTACCTGCCTTCACCTCCCACCCTGATTATCAAGTCTCCAGCCTACAGGACTGGGAGTTATGTCATCAGTTTCCCTGGTTTTCAAGCATTTAGGCTCATACTGAATCATACCACTGCCTTTCATGGTTCTCCAGCTTGCAGAACCATGGTCTCCATAATCAAGTGAGCCAGTTACTATAATAAATCTCTTCTCATGTATCTCTATATATCTTATTCGTTCTGTTTCTCTGGAGAACCCTAATACATTGTTTATATGTTTTGATTCATTTGAAACTCCATTTTACTGGTGAGGCAATGGAATTTCAGAAAACTAAACATTCTCTTTGATGGTCATTCAGCTGTGGTACAGACTAGAGAATCTTGCCATGAATCCAGAGTCTGAAAGTGTTCTGTTTCCAGTATGGTAGAATAAATCCTTAACAGACGAAACAACCTGCAAATAACAAATATAAATCCTGGACAAAATACAGTGAGCAGCTACCTCAGGGCTCCAGAGAATGAAAAGACCAGGGAGATGTTAAGGGGATATCAACATTTGGAAGAAGGCAACAGTGCAGGATGAGTTTTCCATTTTTGTGATTTTATTCTGAAAGCAGTCTGTCTGTAGTCACGGCATGTTGCAGGGTGGCTTATACTTTTGTTTTGCTTTGTTTGAAAAAAAAAGTATAAATTGGGCACAGTGGCTCACACCTGCAATCCCAGCACCTCGGGAGGCCAAAGAGGATCATTTGAGTCTGGGAGTTTGAGACCAACCTGGGCAACATAGTGAGATCTCATCTCTACAAAAAATCAAAAAGATGTGCCAGGCATTGTGGCAACTCGGGAGCCTGAGGTAGAAGGATCACTTGAGACTGGGAGGTCAAGGCTGAAGTGAGCTATGACTGTGCCACTGCACTCCACCAGCCTAGACAACAGAGTGAGACCCTGTCAAAAAAACAAACAAACAACAACAAAAAAAAACCTTTCTCTTTCTTGTATAAAGAATCAGATGACAGAGCCAAAACAACTTCCAGTTGAAACTAAAAGAACAAAACTGATACCGAAGCAGCTACTACCTCAGGCAAAACAGAGTTTGCAATTTGCATCTCACTGGGTAAGTTACCTGTTAACACAGAAACATAAATACTTTTTGGAAAAATATAACAGAATTCAGGACCACACAACATAAAACTCACAGTATCCTGGATATAATTCAAAACTTCTTGATATGTGAAGAAGTGGGAAAATGTGACTCATTCTCAAGGGAGAAGATAAAAAAGCAAAAGCCAACCATAAGATGAATCTGCCATTGAAATTATCAAACAAATATTATAAAGCTGCTATTTCAACAAAGTTCAATAAGGTAAAGGAAAATACACTCCTAATGAATGAAAGGATAAAAATCTCAGAAGAAAAATAGAAACTATAAAAAAGAACAAAATACAAATTCTAAAATTGAAACATAAAATTTCTAAAATGAGGGTACACAGGATTGGTTTACCAACAAAATAAAGATGGCAGACAGAAGTGTTAGTGAACATGAAAGTAGATCAGGAGAAATTGTTTAATGTGAAGAAGAGAATTTCTGTGTGTGTGTGAGACAGGGTCTTACTCTATGGGTAATACCCAGGCTGCAGTGCAGTGGCAGGATCATAGCTCACTATAGCCTTGACTCACTGGGCTCAAGCAGATCCTCTTACCTCAGTTTCCCAAGTAGCTGGGACCACAAGTGCGAGCCATCATGCCTGGCTGATGTTTTTATATTTTGTAGATAAGGGGTCACCCTGTGATGCCCAGGAGGGTCTCAAACTACTAGGCACAGGCTATCCTCCCACTTCAGCCTCCAAAAGTGCTGGAATTACTCATGCCACCACACCTGGCTGAGAAAAAATATTTAATGAGAAAACCACAGGAACAAGTAGAACAATATCAAAAGTCAAATACATGTGTAAATGGAATTCAAGAAAGAAAAGAACTCCTAGTTTCCAGTTCAGCATATAAGAAGCTTGGAAGTCACCACTCTGTAACAACAAGAAGTAAAAAAACTGAAGAAATTGAAAAATCAACAGCTCACACCATCAGAGAAGTGAGATCACAAGGCAAATCACTGCCCCCGAAATTGAAGAAACAGACAGATGCAGAGAATCACAACTATCCAAAGAAAAACTCATAAGCAGAAGCTCTGCAGGAACCAGCAGTGGGCTAGGAAAACCTGAACTGTAATAGACAAATTGCTGGAGGCTCAGAATGGACAAGTCTAAGAGTTGAACACTCTAGGGGGACCTAGTCATTAGGCAGCCTCCACACTTTAGTTTTACCTCCAGGAACTCTATCAGTTTATCACAGTGAAGATCAGAGAAAAATCCCCTCGTGCTTCCACCAGGGAATGGGGAAAAAGAATCATTTGAAATATGCCAGAGCATTTTGTCCCTGCTAATAAGGCCTCCTGTCAAGAAAAGCAATTTTACCAGAACCTAACCTGCCAAGGTTTTATCAGACTAACTTACCTGGGGAAAAGGAAATATCCAACCCTCAGCCCCTTCTAACCATCCTGTCCCACCTAAGGGGAAGAAGGTATTAACTGTGGAGCAATGATGAGGTTCACAGCCCAGGGCACAGGCTCACCAAAGGACACAAACCTACTCATTGGACTATACAGAATGCTTTCCCTTCCCCCACACTTTACTACCACATCACATTACTAAAGGCCTGTTTACCCCAGCTCCTTTTACCTAGCATATTATGTCCAGCTTTAAACAAAAAAATTGCATACTGAGGGGCAAAAAACACAGTCTGAAGAAACACAGCAAGCATCAGAATCAGACCCAGATATGGGAAAGATGTTATAATTATCAGACCATGAATTTAAAACAACTATGATTTAATATGCCAAGGTGTGAAGGTGTGTAATGAAAAAACTAGGCAGCATGCAATAATGAATGGATAATGCACATTCTAAGAAAGAATAACTGAACATTCTGAAAAGGAATAAATAATGAAATGTTAGAGAAGAACAGAATATTAAGAACTGTGGGACAAGGACAAAAAGTGTAACATGCAGGTAATGTGACTACCAGGGGAAGAAAAAGAGAAAGAAACTGAAGGAATATTCAAAGTAATAATGACTAGTAATTTCCTCCAATTAATTAAATCAGACACTAAACTACAGATCCAGTAAGCTCAGAGAACACCAAGAAGGATAAATGGAAAAAAATCTACACCTAGGCATATAGTTATATCAATATAGATACTACAAACATGGTAATATTAATCTGTTCTCACATTGCTGACAAAGACATACTTGAGACTGAGTAATTTATAAAGGAAAGAGATTTAATTAACTCACAGTTACACATGGCTGGGAGGCAGAAGTCAAACGAGGAGCAAAGTCACACATGATGGCAGCCAAGAGAGAAGTGTGCAGGGAAATGCCCCTTTATAAAACCATCAGATCTCATGAGACTTATTCACTATCACGAGAACAGCATGGGTAAAACCCACCACCATGATTCAATTACCTCCCACCAGGTCCTTCCCATGACAGTGGGCATTATGGGAGCTACAATTCAATAAAGTTATCAGGGATAAAGACTGAAATTATGTAATAACAAAGGGCCCATTCTCCAAGAAGACATAACAATCTTTAATGTGTATGTGCCTAAAAACAGAGCATCAAAATATAGCAGGCAAAACTGATAGAATTGCAAGAAAAAATAGAGAAATCCACTATAATAGTTGAAGATTTTTGACACTCCTCTATCAGAAATGAATAGATCCAGCAGGCAGTTCATCAGAAAGAAACATAGTCAAGCTCAGTCAATCAAATGAATAAAATTGATGTGTATCAACCACTTCATCCAACAACAGCAGAATACATATTCTTCTCAAACTCAGGTGGGACTTTCACCAAGATAGACCACATTTGGTGTCATAAAATGAACCTTAAAATTTTTTTAAAAATAGGAATCACACAGCATCTTCTCTCAAGCCACAATGGAATTAAACTAGAAATTAATAACAGACAGATAGTCAGAAAATCCCAAAATACTTCAAGATTAAACAACACACTTCTAAATAACACATGGGTTAAAGAATACATCTTGAAAAAAACTTGAAAATATTTTGAACTAAATGAAAGTACAAGTTATCAAAATTTGTGGGATGCAATGAAAGCAATGCTTAGAGGGAAACTTACAGCATTGAATGAGTATATTAGAAAAGGAAACATCTAAAATCAATTATCTAAGTGTCCACCCTAGCAAACTAGAAAAAGAAGAGCAAATTAAATCCAAAGTAAGCTTTAAAAAAGAAACAATGAAAGTCAAAGCAGAAATCAATACAACTGAAAATGGGAAATCAAAAATTAACAAAATCAAAAGATAGCAATTTGAAAGGTCTAAAAAATTAATAAACCTCTTGCCAGACGAGGAAGAAACAGAAAAAAAGACACAAATTATGAATATCAGAACCAAAAGAGAGGCTATCACTATAGATGCCTGGAACATCAAAAGATAATAAAGAAAACCTATGAACAAATAAATAATGATAAGTAAAGAAAACCATGAACACACCTTTGAACAAGCCCACAAATTTGATAACTTAAAGAAATTGACCAATACCTTGAAAGACACAATCTGCCAGAACTCATATAAGAAGAAATAGACAGGCCAGGTGCCATGGCTCACGCCTATAATCCCAGCACTTTGGGAGGCCGAGGCAGGCGGATCACAAGGTCAGGAGATCGAGACCATGGTGAAACCCCATCTCTACTAAAAATACAAAAAAAAAAAATTAGCTAGGCATGGTGGC
>NW_012114933.1:3390857-3392745 GCF_000951035.1 Colobus angolensis palliatus
CTTATGGCACGGGAGTAAATTCAGCATTAAAATAAATGTAACCTCAAAAAAAAAAAAAAAAAAGAAATTTAATCAATAACTAATAACCTTACAAAACAGAACACATCAGGCCCAGATGATTTCCCTGGTGAATTCTACCAATCATTTAAGGAGGAAATGATACCAATTCTCTACTATCTCTTTCAAAAGATAGAAGCAGAAAGAATACTTCCTAACTTATTCTGAAGCCAGCATTACCCTCATACTAAAACCAGACAAATACGAGAAAAAAGCTACAGACCAATATATTTTATGAACACAGATGCAAAAATCTTCAGCAAAATATTAGCAAACCAAATCCAACAATGTATAAAAATAATTATATATGATCAAGTGGAGTTCATATGGGGCATTCAAGGCTAGTTCAACATTCAAAAATCAAGTAATGTAATCCATCAAATTAACAAGGTAAAAAAAAAGAAAAATCACTTTATAATATCAATAGACACAAAAGAAAGAATGGGGGAGAAAAACTATTTGAAGAAATAATAGCTAAAATGCCTCAAATTTGGAGGCATAGGTTTACAGCCTTAAGAAAACCAGTGAATTTTAACAGGATAAATGCAAAGAAAAACAAGAGTAGACATATCAAAGTCAAAGGGCTAAAAATTAAATATAAAGGACAAATATTGAAAGCAGCCATATAAAACCCATACATTAAACACAAAGAGACAAGAATTCTGACTTCTCATTTAAAACTATGGAAGACAAAAGATAGTGGAACAAAATCTTTGAAATAATGAGAACAAAAAGCCCTCTCAGCCAAGAATTCTATAGCTAGCAAAATTAGCCTTCAAGAATGACAGTGAAATAAAGGCATTTTCAAGAGAGAGAAAACTAAGGGGATCAATTGCCAATAGATCTGAAGGGACAATAAATAGAATTATTTCTTTGTAGGATTCTTACACTTTGTCTGAAATTTCACAATGTTATACTTAAGAAGATGGTTTTTTTCAAATTAAGAATGCATAATGTAACCCCCAAAACCACCAGTACAAATAATGTAGGGTATAGCTAAGAAGCCAACAGATAAATTTTAAATGAAATTTTAAAATATTAAACTAATCTACTTGAATGTAAAAAGGGGAAAATGAAAAAATACAAGAGGTGAAGCATAGAGGATTTTAGAGGCTATGAAATTATTCTGTATTGTACTATAGTGGCAGATTATGATTATGATGTGTCAGTGTGGTTCAATTGTAATAAATTGTAATACTCTGATGGGGAATGTTGATAATGGAGGAGACTATGTATTTACAAGGATTTGGGGCACATGAAAAGTTTCTCTATACATTCCACTCAATTTTGCTGTGAGACTAAACCTACTCTAAAAAACAAAATATATTTAAACAAAAAACAGATGGAAAACATAAAATGATTAATTAAGTGGTAAGCCTAAATTTAGTCATATGCATAATTATATTAAATGTCACTGAGCAACTTAAAGTTTCAATTCCAACATGTAAGGAGCATGAAAATCATCATTTCTGCTATTATAACAAGATAATCTGGGCAATCTAAAAATCAATGGCTTTTCTTGGACTCATCAGAAAACTTAAGTTGCAGGGAAAACCATCACCCTAAAATCTGGAGAAACCAGTGAATCCCAGGTCACAGCTGAAATCTTACTACCTGAAGGAAAAGCCACAAGAGCTGTTAACTGACAGGAACACTTACATGGAAACTTTGATGAATTTCTGGAGCCTGGGTATGGACTACTATGAGGGTAAAATTTTCTGAAGGCCTTTTTCTTAGGTTTTTAGAAAACCTAAGAATCTTTTTCTTAGGTTTTAGATTTCCATGGGTTGGTATACATCCAACAATGTATAAAAATAATTATATATGATCA